>NC_134101.1:37226971-37567971 GCF_000715075.1 Nicotiana tabacum
TCATCTAACTCATTCATTATTGGGTGAATTATTCCTTCTATCTACTTAAATACCATTTATTATTATTATTTATTGCTAGTTACTCCACCATTATTGTTCATACTTTTGGAGTATTTAATGCACGATATTATTAATTCCCACTGGATCAGCCCCATATTATCCGTATTTTCAAGATCCATATTTAGGAATATTATTATTAACTAGGTTTAACCCACCATTATATAAATATAAAGGTTTAACCGAAAGTTATACTTTTTGGTCAAACAAAACCATTTTAAAATATTATTTTCTATAGCAACCTTTTATATTTTATATCAACATAGGTATTTATGGTATACCCTACCACTGAGGCGTGAAATACGCTATTTATATTTTTTTTCTCTCTCTCTTTCTTTCAATTAAAACACGGTTCTCTCTCAAAATCTCAGCAAATTTTTTCTTCAATCTCTCTATCTTCCTTTTCTCTCTTCGAGCAAAATACCTCATTCTAAGCTTGCCGAATTCTTCGTTTTCCTCTCGTTGTTGTTTTAAGTTTAAGCATAGTTCATCTAAAAACATTCAAGTTTGTAAGTTATGAATCCCTCAGCTCCACGTGATTTTGTTCTAAATCTCCAATGCCTGATTACGGCAAAAAGCTGAAGACCGGAATCCATATGGCAACAACGAGCTATCTTCTTAGGCAAAAAGATCTATCCGTAGCTACACTGAAGAAGATTTGAGGGACGATTTTTTGTTCGTATCCATTTTTAGTTTTAATAAAATATATACAATATTTTGCTTTGCCGGAAAACGCCATCTTCGACGAACTTTCTTCTCTTCTTTGTTATTTAGTCACATACAATGATACAAATATATTGTATTCTGTACAAACACACTCAAATATATTGAATTTTTGTATAAATATATTATTTTTTCGCATGTAATTATGTACTCCTAAGATCTGTATTTTTGAATACAACCAAACATCATTGTGTTTTCTGATTTTTTGTTGTTTGAATACAGTTGAATTGAGTTTGAATACAGTTGAATTGAGTACGATGAATTGAATACAATGTATAATAGTGAATATCTATGAATTAAATATTGAATAGAACGGTATAGACCCTATTTTCTTGATTTTTTGTTGTTTGAATACAACTAAATTCAACATACTGAAATTGAATACAATTCAATATTGTGCTTTCCGTTATTAAACACCCGTAATCACTATTTTTGGCAAATTACCTCACTAATTTATAAATACATTCGTGCGAATACATAGAATACATATTGCAATCCATATTTTTTACCTCATTGTATTTATAAATACTGTCGCGCGAATATATGGAATACAACACAATAGCAGCAAAATTTATGTAGAATTCATTTTGTTGAGTTAAATTAGGAGTGATACACACTAATTGATCCTATTTCTGTTATTAAACAGCTGGACTCCCCTAATATTTACGCGAATTCTGCTATTGTATTCATGAATACAGTAGCGCGAATACAACAAATATAGCCGCTTATAGCTGGATTCACCTATTTTAGGCGATATTTGCTACTGTATTCATGAATACAGTAGCGCAAATACATCGAATACACTCGCGTAATGACTGAATAGTAGCTATAGAAAATAATTATGTATATGGTAGATATAGGAAGTTAATAACCACTAAACAATGGTGGTTTCTGAAAATTCCTTCCTAAATCGATTGGTAATATAGTGGCCCAAATAGGGCCACAGAAAAAAGTAGAAAGGACTCCTAGGCCTAAGCCCATAAGAAAAATTAGGCCAGCTCGTTAAAGGGTGATTTGCACAGGACATTTCTATGCCACTATATGTCTTTTTAAACCCCACTTGCCTCATGGTTAGAACTTCAATTTTAACAAATGTTGTCCCTTAATTACTCCATAGGATACACTTTTGACTTTTGATCTTAAAGGCTTGTCCATGGGTGTATTAGGTAAAATATGTTATGGCACGTTGCCATCCAAGAAGGGGACACGTGGAACCTAAGACGGGGATGGCCGAAGACCGAACACAACTATTTCGTTTGTCACCGGAAGGGATAACGTTCATAAAGACATTAAATGCTCTGCGCCTGATAATATTTAATATAAAATATTCTGCAGCATTAAGAGCGATGGCCCATTACAGAGAATTTGATATTTATGTTCACTGTTACATCTTCATCAATGCTCCTCATAATTGACATTAAAGAAAGGCACGACCCTAGTACCTTCTTCATAGCTATAAATAATGAGCTCAATGACCATTGTAAGGGACACAAATATTCTGGCTAAACTTACACTGTATTCTATACAAAGCTTAATACAATCTTATTTTTCTTACTTTTTGATCCCATCATTGCTGTGCCCGGAAACTTTGTTCCTAGAACTGTCATCTCTATTATTTCATCTACATTTCAAGGCTAAGTATTATACATTTCTTCAATTATTATATTATTTTGGAATCAAATTAGTTCACTTGTATAGAAAACACGTATAAATTTAACTGTACCATTTTACAGGTAAACAGTTCAGCTCCCACTGTGGGGCCTAGACATCCGTGCAATTAAATTGATCTTTGCCTTTTTTACTAACACGATTTTATTATTTTGTCTTAGAAAAAATCATAAGAAAATGGCATATAACACTACTAACAACACGCACAACCTTGAAATTTGAGGGGATCATCCTCCTCTTGAGGATTCAATTAGCGACACCCACAATGAGGAGAATGATGCTATGCCGGTGTGAGGCAGGCACTACCCTTGACAGGTTCAGGATACAACTCACGATGATGCTGATAACGAGTATGTTGTAGATGCGATGAGGGTCCTGCAAGAGCAAATCATTCTAGGCTATCTCACACGGCAGGATCAGGTATAATGGAACTAAAACATGCACTGTCGGGGGCTTCAAATAATGCAAATAGATGAGATCCAATTCCTCCCGATGCTCTCGCAAACCAAATGACACAGAGATTTGATAACAACACTCCCAGGAGAAAAGTTGGCTCCGACGAGGACAAGAGGAGTAGATCCGGCCTCAACAACGAGAACGACCCATTCAAAAATTAACTTTTATGGGTTATGAGGGAAGTAAACACCCGCATGGACCAAATCCCGGATGCACCACCAATATTGAAAGGCCCGAATTCGAAGAAGTATACTCAATTGCCGTACAAGCCTAGCGCGATACCAGAACTAATTCCGAAACAGTTCAAAATTCCTGAAGTGCCAAACTATGACGGGACTTCAGACCCACATGAGCATATTACCACCTACACAACGGCGGTAAAAGGAAATGATTTAGCCCCTCACGAAATTGAATCTATATTGCTAAAGAAATTTGGAGAGACTCTTACGAGCGGAGCCCTAACGTGGTAATCATTATCACCCGAGTATTCCATATATTCCTTTGAGATGCTCGTGTATTCTTTCATCAAGGCTAATGACGGGGCTAGAAAAGTATAGGTCTAGAAGGCCGACATATTCAAGATCGCACATGGGGTGTCCGAATTATTGCGAGAGTTTGTTACCCGATTCCAGAAAGAAAGAATGTTGCTCACGGGTGTCCCAGATGAATGGGCAGCTAAAGCATTCACCAAAGGATTGAACCAGAGAGAAGCTTAGATGCTTCCTGGAACTTCCGGAAAACAAACAAGTTCGTCGTTGATAGAGGAACAGATCGTGGTCGAAACAATAGATCACACTAGGATAAAGAGGCGTTGAGGTCTCAGGATCTTTCTTACTCCAAATTGTTGGAGTACAACTTCAACATCAGTACAGTGGAATTGGTGACATCCATGAGAAACATTAAAAAGGCGTGGTTCCGGAGATATATGAGATCTGATTCAAGCCAGAGGGATCTCAACTTATGGTGCGAGTACCACGGGACGAATGTCCACCGAACAGGGGACTTCCTACATCTCTGGGAAGAAGTGGCAACCCCATTGAAGAATGGTCACCTCCGAGAATTCTTAAGAGATCGAGCTAAGAACAATTATGGCCATAACAGAGATAAAGTGAAACCCTCTAAAGAAAGAGAAAGACCCACATGCCAAACGATCAATATGATCTTCGGGGGGAACGATATTAACAGGGTCACCTTTTGAGCAGCGAAGAAGACGAAAGTATCAATATGTTACTCTAAAAGACTCTGGGAAGACGATATTACTTTCACGGAGGAAGACGCAGACGGATTATTATTACCACACAATGACACACTAGTAATTTCTTTAAATGTGTTAGATTTTAAAATTGAACGTGTTCTAGTGGATCCAGGAAGTTCGGCTAATATCACAAAATGGAGAGTATTGGAGCAAGCTAAACTCACCGGAAGCATTATTCCGGCAACAAATCTCCTCGCTAGATTCAACCTTGTGAGCTGACGACCCGGGGAGAGATTCTACTGCTCACGAACGCTGAAGTAGTAATGAAAACAACTCTCTTAGAAGTGGTAAATGGTGACATGGGATACAACATTATCCTGGGAAGGCCGTGGTTACTCGAGAGGAAAGCTGTACCTTCAACATATCACCAATTGCTGAAGTTTCTGACACCCGAAGGAATCAAACAGATAAGAGGAGATCACCTGGAAGCAAGAGAGATGAATGCAACTCAATTTCCAGTAGCAAAGGGAAGGAATGTGCGACATAGCAATTGCAGGAGCCAACACTTACTCCCGAGCTAGAAGGAGTCAGCCGAGAAGTAGAGTCATCAGAACAATATCAGGTGCCGAGATATTTCCATATTCCAGAAGAGACGGGCGCAATGAAGTCCACGATAAAAGAATTGGAGCAAGTTGCATTGTTCGAGGAATTCCTAGAAAGAAACTTCCATCTGGGTATAAGACTGCACCCGGAGCTCAGGTCTGGTTTATTGAATTCCTTAAATTTAATACTAATTGTTTTGCATGGTCGCACGATGATGTGATACGTATCCCGAAGGAAATAGCCGTGCACAAGCTGATTTTGGACCCCAACATACCTCTGGTAAGGAAGAAGAAACACCATATTGCTTAGGCCAGGAATAATTCGTCAAAGAAGAGGTAACTCGCTTGCTTAAAATCGGTTTGGTCTGAGAGGTAAGATATTCGGACTGTCTAGCCATTGTAGTAGTAGTTCCTAAGAAGAACAATAAATTTCGGATGTGTGTAGACTATAAAGACCTTAATAAGTCATGACCGAAAGACTCATTCCCACTGCCAAATATCGATCAAATGATTAATGTCATGGCCGGGCACGAGTTGATGAGTTTCATCGATGCTTATTCCAGGTCAACCAAATGAAGATGAACCCGTAAGATCAGAAAAAAACTTCGTTTCTAACAAATTTCAGTACATATTGTTACAATGTAATGCCCTTCGGGTTGAGAAACACCGGAGCCACTTATTAATGGCTCATAAATAAGATGTTTGAAAAACATATAGGAAAGACTATGAAAGTTTATATTGACAATATGCTCGTTAAGTCTTTGAATATAGGAGACCATCTTAAGTATTTGCAAGAAACATTCGACATCCTGAGGAAGCATAACATGAAACTTAACCCCGAGAAGTGCGCGTTCGGGGTCAGTTCTGGTACGCTCTTAGGATTTCTGGTCTCACAAAGGGGAATTGAGGTAAACCCTGACAAAATCAAGGCCATAGAAGATATCCATGATCAATTGTCGAATGTAAAAGAAGTCTGAAGACTCATAAGAAGATTAACATCTTTAAGCAGGTTCATTTCCCGGTCATCGAAAAAATGTCATCTCTTCTTCAAACTGCTCAAAAAGAAAAATGATTTTGAATGGACACCAGAGTTCCTGCAAGCTCTGAGAGATCTGAAGTGGTACCTATCAAGCCTTCCATTACATTCAAAACCAAAAGAAGGCGAAACATTGTTAATCTACCTCACAGTTTCAGAAGTTGCGATAAGTGCAGTTTTAGTCTAGGAGAATGAAGGTACACAATTTCTGATTTATTACTTTAGCAAAATTTTAACAGGAGTAGAAACTCACTACCCACATTTGGAAAAACTAGCCTTAGCTCTCGTAGTCGCTGCTCGGAAGATGAGGCCTTACTTCCAATGCCACCCGATAGCTGTGGTGACTACTTTCCTTTTGCAGAACATCCTCCATAAACCCGAGATCTCGGGTAGGTTAGCCAAATGGGCCATCGAAATGAGTGAATTTGACATAGAATATAAACCAATGACTACAATTAAATCACAAATCTTGGCCAACTTAGTGGTCGATTTCAGTCTGGGACTACTATCTCTAGCAACCAAAGAGTCAATAATTATGTCAGAATCAACACCAGGGGTTTGGACCTTATTTACATACAGAGCTTCCAACATTAAAGGGTCCGGACGTGGAATAGTCTTAATCACGTCTTCAGGGGATACCGTAAGGCAAGCCATCAAAATGATTCATTTAACTAACAATGAAACAGGGCATGAAGCTTTGATTGAGGCTCGAATTGGCACGGAGACTTGATACGAGGTTATCAAAATCAAATGTGATTCAGAGTTAGTGTAAATCAAGTCTACGAGATCTTTGATACTAAAAAAGAAACATATGCGACAATACATGGTAAAGGTCCACGCTCTTATGGCACAATTTCGGGAGTGGTAAATTACTCATATTCCGAGGGAGGACAATGAAAAAGCAGATGAACTAGCAAACCTTTGGTCATCAATGGTAATGAAGTGATCATAATTCAGGACGGTAGTACAATTGATGAACTCAGCCCTAAATACGAATGGTTACTATGAGGTAAATTCGACTAGTGTGGTCTCGGACAGGAGAAATGAAATAATTAACTATCTCGAGCACGGGAAGTTGCCCGAATACTCCCAAAGCATCACGAGCGTTACGCACCAAAGTTGCGTGCTATAGCATTAAAAGTGGACAATTGTATAGAAAATCCTTTCAAGCCCTGCTGGCCCGGTGCTTAGGAGCATCAGAAGCTAACTATGTCATGAGAGAGGTCCACGAAGGGATATACATCAATCACTCGGGCGTATACTCCTGGGTGTTGAGGTTGGTATGGGAAGGATATTATTGGCCTCACATGGAACAAGACGCCAAAGATTTCGTACGAAAATGCGATAAGTGCCAATGCTACACGCTGCTAGTACACCAACCACTAGAACCCTTACATTCGGTTCTATCCCCATGGTTGTTCATGAAATAGGGGATGAGCATCGTCGGACCGATGCCACCGGCTCCCGGAAAGGTAAGGTTCCTTTTATTTTGACTCACTAATTTTCTAAATGGGTAGAAACAGGTCCTTCCCAGAAGATCGGAGAACGCGAAGTGGTCGATTTCCTGTGGGAAAATATAATCTGTAGATTCCAAATACCAAAAGAAATAGCATGCGACAATAAGCCATAATTTATCGATGCAAAAGTTACAAAATTCCTCGAAGATTTGAAGATAAAGAGGATTACATCTTCTCCTTATCATCCAAGCACAAACGGTCAAGCAGAGTCAACAAACAAAGTAATTATTCAAAACCTCAAGAAAAGGTTGGAAGTAGCAAAGGGCAAATGGCCCGAAGAATTGTCCGGAGTTCTATGGGCTTACCGAACAACGGCCAAATCAAGCACAAGAGAAACTCCTTTTTCCCTTGTATACGGTGATGAAGCCCTAATCCCGGTGGAAGTGGGTGAACCCACTTTGAGATATTTTCAGGCAGATGAAGAATCAAACAACAAAGTGATGTAAATCAACTTAGAATTGCTCGAGGAATGCAGGGACTTGGCACATGTAAGAATGGCGGCTCAAAAGAAGAGAATGGAACGATATTATAATCGAAGAGTCAATCTCTATTATTCAAAGAAGGAGACTTTGTCCTAAGGAAAGTAACTTAAAATATCTGGGAGCTCAACGCGGGCAAGTTAGGTCTAACATGGGAAGGTTATCACTGGGAAAGGTTTATACGAGCTGGAGAACCAAAATGGAGTAACGTTGCCCAGCAATTGGAATATGGCACACCTCAAAAGATATTATTGCTGATGAACACTATCCGATCGGAAAGTATGTGCTATACTTTTTTCCCCTTCGTTCAGTTTTTGTCCCAATTGGGTTTTTCTGGCAAGGTTTTTAACGAGGCAGTAACAGAAGCATACTACGAAGACAACAACAATAAGACCTTTGATAGCAAGGCAAACAATAAAGCTTACACTTGGGGACAATTAGATAATCTTTAGTTCGATAGCAAATTCTCATTGGGAAGTTAAGTTTGCAACCAAACAAAGGTTACCCGACCGTTCACGAGTGCAAACCACTAGAGGATTGTTAGATATTCCTTTGCTCGATAGCATAAATTTCTAAGGGGAAGTAAATTGTGTTACCAAGTTGAGGATTTTCTAGCAATTCATTAGTGGAATCTTCGAAGATACAAGACTTCATGTATTCCAATTCGCACTCTTCGCATTCGAACCCTTAGGGGGGGGGGGATAATATGAGAATACGGCAACAACGACTGCCACGTCAACCGCGAACAAAAATCCGGAAACACAATGTGTCATCGGGGTCGGGGACTACGCAGCCAGCCCCGCAGAAACAATTTGTACATAATAGCAACAAGTAATGACAATTTCTTTTCAGCATAACAAATGCTTATGTATTTTTTGTAAATAGAAGGAATAAAATAAAATGCATTTATTTTTATCTTGTTTCTTGTCTGAACTATGAATTAACTTTTTCATTTGAAAGCTAAACAAGTACTTCAATATTAGTGTCGTAATGAACATGAGACATCCTCTTCAAGAGCATTGTACTCTCTTATAAAAACACTCACGATTAAAGGGTTGGCTCCGGAAGAGTCTATGCTCAGAATCAAAAATATCATCGGGTAAAAATACTCCCGACGCCGCATATGAAAAGGATGCAAAAAGCAAACTTGCGCAAATACTTATAAAAACCCTCACGTAAAAAAGGTTAATACTCGGAACCAAAGTGTAATGAACTGACTTGTTATTTTAAGAATTTACGGCCCGTTTAGTGATTTAAGGTCTAGAAAAGCTTCGTAATGTGTATCATGACCCACAGGTGTGGTTGAGTTTGATTTACGGAAGATTCAGAATTTAATTAAAAGAACAATTTTTATTTAGAAGCTTAAATGGAAAGAGTTGACCGGAGAGTTAACTTTTTAGTAAGCGATACCGGAATGGAATCTTGATGGTGTCAATAGCTTCGTATGATGATTTCGGACTTAGACGTATGTTCAGATTTGGATTTGGAAGTCCGTAAGATAATTCGACGCATTTTGGCAAAAGTTAGAAAATAGAAATTTTTTGAAAAGTCCTACCGAAGGTTGAATTTTTTATAACGAGGTCGGATTTTGATTCAGGAAATTTGAATAGCTAAATTACGTCATTTATGACTCGTGTGCAAAATTTGAAGTCATTCCGAATTGATTTGATACGTTTCGGCGCACAATATAGAAGTTGGAAGATTTAAAAACTCATAATTCGATTCAATACGCGATTCATAATTTCGGCGTTGTTTGATGTAGTTTGAAGCCTCGACAAAGTTTGTATTGTATTTTGGGACATGTTGGTATAATTGGTAAAGGTCCCGAGGGCCTCGGGTGGATTCCGGAAGGTTAGCGGATTGTTTGGAAATTTTTGTGAATGCTGGTTTTTGGCAGCCGCTGGTGTCATCGCATCTGTGATGTAATTGACTGCAGATGCGCCATCGCAGAGGCGAGGTTGATGTCACAGAAGCGAAATGAACAAGTATGGACAGTGGTTACAGGTGCAAAAAAATTCCCCGTACCTACATGATTGCAGATGCGGTACATGGAGCGCAAATGCGAGAAGCTTCGCAGATGCGCAATTGGTCATCGCTTCTACGATTGCGCAGAAGCGAAGAGAACTCCGCAGGTGCGAGGACCTCTGGTCAGTGGACTTCCGCAGAAGCGAGTTTTGGCTCGCAAAAGCGGCTCCGTAGAAGAAGTGTTTATATAATTATTGAGAATTTGGATTAATGAAAGTGTTGCTCTATGCTGAGTAATTTCTATCTCTGTTGATTATTTTTGAGGTTTTATACACATTGTGTGGAGCCTTCGGCTATTTGTTGTGAAATTAATTAATTTGGTTGTATCTTTGGAATTGGTTATGGCCATTGGGCAAATTGTGATATGAATTGATTTTGTTATGTTGCCGTGATAATTTTTCGTGTACTTGTTATTTTGAGGATATAAGGGTGGCATTCCAATGTTGATATTATGTGAGTATAAGGATGGAATTTTACTGTTGTTATGTGTGTTGAGATATTGTCTGGGCGGAGTGATAATGGTGGCTATAAGAGAGATATGGGTGGCTATAGGAGCGATAAGGGTGGCTATTGATATTGTCAGGGCGGATGGATAAGGGAGGCTATTATAGGAGTGATAAGGGTGGCTATTGTCAGGGATGATATGTGATGGGGTAGAGTGGTTGCGTTGGTAAATTTTATGTGATGTTGCGATTTTCATTGTGTTTATTTTTATACCTTATACAATTTGTTTTGTTGTTGGTAAATTGATAACAATCTGATTTATGTTGAGATTGGGTGCCTGTGGCTATTGTTAGGCGGATTATGAAGAGAAATGTGGGCACGAGGTGCCGTGAGTAAATAATGATGATAGTGACACGTGAATTGTCCATGCATTTGTGATATAAAATTTAGGCACAATGTGCTGTGATTAAATAATAATGATATTTGGCACGTGAGTTGTCCGTGCGGTTGGGGTACAGAAATTGGCACGAGGTGCCGTGGAAATATGAAATTGGGCCGAGACCCGTACTTTATGATTTTGAAATGAGGTGTCACATGGTGACTTTTATTCTAAAGATACTTATTTAAAGGAATTATATTAGAAAGAGATTAATTTGAAAGATTTATATTTGAAAGATATTTATTGAAGGAATTATATTTGAAAATGATTTATTCGAAAGATATTTATTTGAAGGGAGTATATTCAAAATATATTTATTAAAAAGTAATTATATTCTAAAGAGTATTAATTTAGAAGCATATAGGCAAAAGATTTATATTTGAAGGACTTGATTTAATTGTGTGTATTCGTGTTTATTATTTGTTGAGCAGTATTAATGGTGTTCTTATTGCCCTGATGTGCATATCATTGGTTGATTTGTGTTGCCCTTATTGTTATTTGTTTCCTATTATTTTGTATATCACATTGCACAGGTTATTAGACTAGTGATTGTCTTGATTATACCTCGTCTCTACTCCACTGAGGTTAGTCTTGATACTTACTGGGTACCGACCGTGGTGTACTCATACTACTCTTCTGCACATTTTTGTGCAGAGCTAGCTATTGGAGTTATCAGACTCGGACATAGTTAAAGTGTGATCGCAAGGATTCAAGGTAGACCTGCTTGGTCGTCGCAGTTCCTTAGAGTCTTTCTATTTTTATTGTACTGTTAATTTTTATTCAAACAGTATTGAGTATTTGATCCTTGAGATCATTTCATGTATTCAGTTAGAGCTCGTGACTCAGTATTACCAGTCTTGGGAGGTTGTATTCATATTTGTTTCCGCCGTTGTTTTTGATTACCTATTTAATTTTTTTAAATAAAATGGCTTGAAATGTAATTGTAATCGGCTTACCTAGTCTTAGAGACTAAGTGCCATCACAACGCCTGTGGTGGAATTTTTGGGTCGTGACAAGTTGGTATCAAAGCTCTAGGTTCATAGGTTCTACGAGTCACAAACGAGTCTAGTAGAGTCTTGCAGATCGGTACAGAGACGTCTGTATTTATCTTCGAGAGGCTACAGAACTGTTAAGAAATTTCCACTTCTTTCATTCCTGTCGTGCGGATTTGTTGATTGTGAAATTTTAGCCTTTGTATCTCTATTCTCTCATAGATGGTGAGGACACGCACTACCGGGTTAGCTGAGTAGGCATACACACATACTGATAGGGCTGAAAGAGGCTAGGGCCGAGGTAGAGGCCGAGGTAGATGTCACGACCCCAAATCCATGAAGGTCGTGATAGCGCCGGACTCCACTGTCAGGCAAGACAATAATAAATACTTAATTGGGTTCTCATTTTGTTACTTTTGAAATCATATTTTCCTTCAATTTAAATCGTAAAGGATGAAGTTTACAAAATAAATAATAATATCTTTAAAAATTCCAATACAACACAACCCATAATCATCCCAAAACCCGGTGTCACAAGTGCATGAGCATCAACTAGGAAGTAAAATAAAATACAACATCTGTCCGAAATACAATTTGGATATGAGAGATATAATTACTCTGAAAGAAACTCTGCTGGCTGCGGATCGTAGTATAGAATGCAGCTCACCTAAGTCCCCGCCAAAATCTCGCCTTTGCGCCCACAAGGCCGTTAAACATTGTGTACATGCACAAAAATGTGCAGCAAGTGCAGCATGGGTACATAAATCAACATGTACCCAGTAAGTATCCCGCCTAACCTCAAAGAAGTAATGACGGGGGGTCGACTCGGACACTTACTATAGGCTATAATTAATATACCAATGATATAATTTAAGCATGGATCACGAAGAACGGCTGTAAGCTCAATATCATGAAATGAGTAAACAATTATTTTGTTGATAAGAGATTTCCAAATTCCTATTTCATCATTTATCAATTTATCTCAGACCAGGGAGGCAATATCATTATTTAAAAATTTCAAGGCAAGCAATACAAGCATGCGCAAATCATGCCGAGGTTATACGGCCCGGTCCAACATAATATTTAAACTGTGCACTACCAGAGGGTCGAATGGCGTCAACCATAGATGCATCTATTTAATCTGCCGAGGCATTCGACCCGTTCCACAAAAGCTAAAACACATTCAGACAGTCAAATCAAGGATTTATTTAGGGTTAATGTTCAAAGAAATATCAATTCTCATTGACGGTCAAGTGACCCGTCCAAAACCCAAGTAGGTGAAGCTTACCCTTTTGAAATTCTTTTATCAAGTTCCAATATGTTTTAAACGGTTAAATTAACAAGTAGGATGCAAGCATCGAAAAAATAACGTGATTTGGGTCCTAGACTACCCGGATAAGCATAATAGTAGCTATGCACGGATTCTCGTCACCTCGTACGTATGTAGACCCCCACAAATAGAAGCACATATAGAATTATTCCACCTATGGGTGAATTCCCTCTTACAAGGTTAGAAAGGAGACTTACCTCGCTCCGAAGTTCCATAATCGACTCCAAAGCCGCTCCAACAACTCAAACTGATGCCCGTCGCTCCAAAACTAGTCAAATAAGATGCAACCCAATCAAAATATGCTCTAATACTCATAATTAATCAATTTACAATAATTTCCAACTCCGCTCGAAAAGTCGATAAAAATCACCCTCGGGCCCACGTGCCCAAATTCCAAATTTTTTCGAACATAACTATTACACATGACTTTACGAACTCAAATATATAATTTATTTCCAATTTCATGTCCAAATTCGTGGTCAAAATCCAAAATACCAATTTCTAGGTTTTTCTTCAAAATTCCAAATTTCTACCAAATTTCCATGCTTGAATCCGCATAAAAACCATGTATTTGACTCAGAATAGGTGGGAGTTACTTACATCATAATAGATGATGAAATACCCTCTTCAAAAGCTCCAAAAATCGCCCAACCAAAATGAAAAAATGGATAAAATGAACCCAAACCCCGCTTAAAAGCATTCTGCCCAGCCCGACTTTCGCACCTGCGGCCTCTTCGTCGCATCTGCGGTCTCGCAGGTGTGGCCGAAACCTCGCACCTGAACATTCCCTCTGCCTAAAAAGACTCCGCACCTGTGCCTTTCCTTCCGCATATGCACCTTCACAGGTGCGGACATACCCTCGCACCTGCACTCCCAGACTCTTCTCTCACTCTTGCACCTGCGACGTACCTCCGCATCTGTGACCTCGCCGGTGCGGAAAACCATTCGCACCTGCGGTCACTGCCCAGCTTCGTCCAAACCGCACCTACGACCATTGGCTCGCACCTGCGTCCCTCTTTTCGCAGGTGCGATCACACCAGATATCAGCTGCCTCACCTTTTCTTCCAAGTCCAAACTCGATCCGTTGACCATCCGAAATCTACCCGAGGCCCTCGGGACCTCAACCAATTATACCAACATGTCCCAAAATACATTACCAACTTAGTCGAGCCTTTAAATCACATCCAAGAATATCGAAACTACGAATCACCCTCCAATTCAAACTCAATGAACTTTAGAACTTCAAGCTCCTACAATTGATGCCGAAACCTACCAAAACACGTCCGATTGACCTCAAATCTTGCACACAAGTGATAATTGGCATTACGGACCTATTCCAACTTCCGAAATGGGAACTCAGCTCTGATATCAAAAAGTCCACTCCCGGTCAAACTCTCCAATAACCTTCAAATTTCTAACTTTCACCAAATGACCCCGAAATGACCTACGGACCTCCAAATCCACTTTCGGACGCGCTCCCAATACCAGAATTACCATACGGAGCTATTCCCAGAATTGGAATCCCAAACAAACATTGATAACATTTAAATGCACTTCAACTCAAATTAATGAAATTCTTCCAAAATGCGAACTTCCATAATAGGCGCCAAAACGCTCCCGGGTCATCCAAAACCCGATACGAATATATGCCCAAGTCTAAAATCATCATACGAACCTGTTGGAACCTTCAAATCCCGATTTCGAGTTCGTTTGCACAAAATGTAACCTTAGTCAATTCTTCCAACTTAAAGCTTCTGAAGTGAGAATAGTTTTTCCAAATCAACTTCGAACTTTCCGAATTTCAATTCCGACAATGTGTACAAGTCATAATACCTGAAGTGAAGCTACTCATGGCCTCAAACTGCCGAACGATGCGTTATAGCTGAAAATTACCGGTCGGGTCGTTACAGTAGAGGTCGAGGAAGGGCACGTGCCACGATCAGAGCACCTGTCAGAGCAGTAGTTGAGGAGATGCCAGTAGCTCCAGTTGGGGGACAGGTACCAGAAGCACATGTTAAAACCCTCAGATTTCAGGAGACTTTAGCACAGTTCCTGAGTATGTTTGGTACATTAACTCAGGCGAGATTGATCTCTGTTGCACCAAATATTTCCCAGATTGGGGGAGTAGCTCAGACTCCTACCACAACTCTCGAGCAGCAGGTTCATGTCGGTCAGGTTCCGGGTGTAGTATCGGTACAACCTGTTATTCCAGTTTGGCCCGAGGTCAGGCCAGAGGCATCAGAATAAGAACAAAAGAGACATGAAAGGTTTAAGAGGTATAGTCCACCTACTTTCAGTGGTACGACTACAGAGGATGCCCAAGGATTTCTAGAAAATTATCACCGTATTCTTCGCACCATGGGTATTGTGGAAGTGAGCGGATTTGCCTTTACTACATTTCAATTGTCAGGCGCATCATATCAGTGGTGGCTAATCTATGAAGAAGGTAGACCAGCCGATGCAACACCACCAACTTGGGCTCAATTTTCGGAAATGTTCTTGAAAGAGTTTGTTCCCCAGACTCTCTGAGATGCGTGGCGCATAGAGTTTGAACGGTTACATCAGGGCACTATTACAGTGTCATAATATGCTATCAGGTTTAGTAAGTTAGCCCGTCATGCACCTATCTTGGTTCCTACAGTTAGAGAGCGGGTCCGCAGATTCATTGAGGGGCTCGATTATGATATTAAAATATGCATGGCACGAGAGTTGCAAAGTGATACTCCATTTCAACAAGTAGTGGAGATTGCAAGGAAGATTGAGGGTGTTCTAGGCGAGGAAAGGGTGTCTAAGGAGGCCAAAAGGTCTCGAAGTTCTGGAGAGTTCAGTGGATTTTACTCTTCAGCTAGGACCCATTATAGCGGAGGCTCGAATAGTCGGCCAGCTCAGTCCGCACATTAGATTACTCGGAGTGCTCTAGTAAGTTCTTACAATGCACCACTAGCATGGGATTCCTATAATTGTTATTCCAGTTATCCGGCACAGACTCAGTATGAGCAACCGCGACCTCAGAGGGGCTGTTATGAGTGTGGTGACACTAGGCACATTATGAGAGATTTTCCCAGACTTGGGAGGGGTGGATTTTATCAGAACACTCAGACTATGGGTCTAAGTATAGCTAGTACCCCACGCGCACAGCCATTTGGCTGAGGCTGATACACCAGATGGTGTCATTACAGGTACGATCCCGATTTGTTATAAAAGAATAATTTCCCTTAATTCGATTTGGATCTAAATATTGAGTTGAGTTCTCCTATTATGCCCCGTTTATGGGTGAGCTTCGTAATTTTATGACCCACTTATATGTTTATCCATGTCGGGAGATTTGAAGATGTGAGCCCGTGTCGAGCATTTTTATTTTTGGGCCCATTGAGGGCTATAAGTCCAAAAGTAATTTTTCTTATTCATTACAGTGGGTTTGATGTGTTTCGGAATAATTGATTCCAATTTTATGAATTATATGCCCTACCGGTATGAGGGTTCATTATATGCTATGAAAAATATTTACGAAATTTATTGAAAAGAAGAAAGAAAGGAAATTAAAATTTCAGTTGGCACAATGTGCAAAATACTTGTGATTCGGAGTTGAGGACGATGTCCTCGCATTTTTATATGATGTAAAATATTTAAACCGGGCTACAAGCTGCAGTGGAAGTTATATAAGGACGAGGTCCTTATGTGAAATATTTATGAGTTTAAATTCTTCCTTTGTGAAATTAAATTTGTACTATAGTAAAAATAGGGAGTCATGCCTGTTAGGCTTATTTGATAATTCTTGTATATCTTTCTGTGCATATATAGCCATAATTATGCTGTAAACATTGAGTTTTAGCCTATAAGGTGAGTTCCCAGGTGGCGTTATATGTGACTCGTTAATTCGAGTAAATAATTATGAGGTATTCACGCCTCACATTCTGTTGTCAGTGTTGTAAAAATTCGAAACGAGGTTTTGGTAAATATGAGGGTAATTGATGATGCTGGAATTAATTATGAACAGCTTTTAAGACTAGAGATCTGATGATGGGCATACATATGATGTGATTCATGTCCTGATACCATTATGATAACGCAGTGCTTGTAACACTGAGATTAGTGTTATTAATATATATATTGTGGTGCTTTATTGGGTTGTGGATGTGTTGTTAGGAGTTATTTTGGTGATACTCTGGCAGGTGGATAGGCCCAATTACAGGGGAGACTCTGCCGAAATTTCTGAAAAATTTGGGAGTTAGTAAAAATTTGGGGGATTGAGACGTGCAAAAGAAGAGATAAGTTATGTTATGTATTTGAGGGCGAATGATCCTAAGCGGGGGAGAATGTAACACCCCGAAAAATTTTTAAAGTACTTCAACACTATCAAGAAAGTTGATGTTTGTGTAGGAACGAGTGGCTATAGCCAGTTGAGACTAATATCATGCGTTGATGTGAAAATCAAGCCTTTTGAAAACGTTTGGAGTGTAAGAAATTGATTTTAAGGCTTATTAAGTGTAAATAAAAAAATAATTTCCACTAAAATGATGTTGTCGGACCCCCGTTAAATTTACGGTCACGTAGAATCACCCGTGAGTACGTGTGAAATAATGCACTCAATAATTTAATGCCATCAGAAAGATTCTTGGCACGTTCGAGAACGAACGTATGTTTAAGAGGTGGAGAATGTAACGACCCGACTTGTCATTTTAAAAATTTATGCCGCATTCAGTGATTTAAGATCTAGAGTAGTTTCGTAATGTGTGTTATGGCCCGCGGGTGTGGTTGAATTTGATTTACGGAAGATTCGGAATTTAATTAAAAGAACAATTCTTATTTAGAAGCTTAAATGGAAAGAGTTGACCGAAGAGTTGACTTTTGAGCAAGCGACCCCGGAATGGAATCTTGATGGTGTCAATAGCTTCGTATGATGATTTCGGACTTAGGCGTATGTTCAGATTTGGATTTGGAAGTCCGTAAGATAATTCGATGCATTTTGGCAAAAATTGGAAAATAGAAGATTTTTGAAAAGACCTACCGAAGGTTGAATTTTTAATAACGAGGTCGAATTTTGATTCCGAAAATTGGAATAGCTCCATTACATCATTTATGACTCGTGTGCAAAATTTGAAGTCATTCCGGATTGATTTGATATATTTCGACGCAAAATATAGAAGTTGGAAGATTTGAAAACTCATAATTCGATTCGATGCACGATTCGTAATTTCGGTATTGTTTGATGTGGTTTGAAGCCTCGACTAAGTTCATATTATATTTTGGAATGTGTTGGTATAATTGGTTAAGGTCCCCAGGGCCTCGGGTGGATTCCGGAAGGTAAGCGGATTGTTTGGAAATTTTTGTGAATGCTGGTTTTTGGCAGCCACTAGTGTCATCGCATATGCGATGTGATAGACTGCAGATGTGCCATCGCAGAAGCGAGGCTGAGGTCACAGAAGCAAAATGAACAGGTCTGGACAGTGGTCGCAGGTGCAAAACATTCCCCGCACCTGCGTGATCGCAGATGCGGTACATGGAGCGCAAAAGCGAGAAGCTTCGCAAATGCGCAATTGGTCATCGCTTCTGCGATTACGCAGAAGCGAAGAGAACTCCGCAAGTGCGAGGGCATCTGGTGGACTTCCACAGAAGCAAGTTTTGGCTCGCAAAAGCGGCTCCGCAGATGCGGCGACGCGTCCGCATATGCTGAACTGGGCAGAAACATTTAAGGACCAAACATGGTCATTTTGCCATTTTCGATTGAGATTTTGAAGCTCGGGTTTTGGTCGATTTTGAAGGAGTTCTTCAAGACTTTGACTTGGGTAAGTGTACTAGATCCTAAAGTGATTATATTTCATGAATATATGGTTATATTCATCATTTAATTTGGATTTTTATGGAGGAAATCAAAATTTTTGCAAAATCTTCCAAAAATGAAAATTTAAGATTTGGAGGTCGAGTTGTTATTGAAACTCGATAAAATTGGTATGGTTGAACTCGTATCGGAATGGGTGTTCAGATTTCATGAATATTATGTCGGGTTCCGAGGGGCAAGCCCCGCGTTGACTTTTGTTGACTTTTTTGGAATAATTATTTTAAGTCGACGTATTATTATCCGGAATTGTTTCCGATGAATTTTAATGAAGTTATACAATTAATTTGGATATATTTGAGCTGTCCGGAAGTCAATTCAAGCAAGGAGGCGATTTTGGAATATCGGCATAACTTTAAAAAGATAAGTGTCTTGCCTAACCTCGAGTGGGGGAATTACCCCTTAGGCATCGAGTCTTGTGTGTCATTTGTGAAATGTGAAAAGCCGTGTATGCATAGGTGACGAGTACGTACTTGGACTTATATTTAGGCATTATTGTGTAGTAAATTGGATAATTGTTGGTATTTATTAAATCATCTAATTGCCATGCCTAAATTCTTGTTGTTGAATTTGTTTTTATATGATAATTTGATGTGATTGTTACTTGAATATTTATGTAATTCTATGAGTTTGTTGGTTTGATATTTCTTGGAATTTAATTTCATTATGGATTTTTCCTATGCAAATAATTAATTAAATGATCTTAAAAAGAGGTGTTTATATAATTATTGAGAATTTGGATTAATGAAAGTGTTGCTCTATGCTGAGTAATTTCTATCTCTGTTGATTGTTTTTGAGGTTTTATACACATTGTGTGGAGCCTTCGGCTGTTTGTTGTGAAATTAATTGATTTGGTTGTATATTTGGAATTGGTTGTGGCCATTGGGCAAATTGTGATATGAATTGATTTTGTTATGTTACCGTGATAATTTTCTGTGTAAATTGTTGTGTTGTGTGAGTTGTTATTTTGAGGATATAAGGGTGGTATTCCACTGTTCAAAATTATGTGGGTATAAGGGTGGCATTTCACTGTTGTTATGTGTGTTGGGATATTATCTGGGTGGAGTGATAAGGGTGGCTATAGGAGAGATAGGGGTGACTATATGAGCGATAAGGGTGGCTATTGATATTGTTATGGCAGAGAGATAAGAGAGGCTATTATAAGAGTGATAAGGGTGGCTATAAGAGAGATAATAGTGGCTATTGCCAGGGATGATATGTGATGGGGTGGAGTGGTTGCGTTGGTAAATTTTATGTGATATTGTGATTTTCATTGTGTTTATTTTTATACCTTATACAATTTGTCTTGTTATTGGTAAATTGATAACAATATGATTTATGTTGAGATTGGGGGCCTGTGGCTATTGCCAGGCGGATTATGAAGAGAAATGTGGGCACCAGGTGCCATGAGTAAATAATGATGATATTGGCACGTGAATTGTCCGTGCAGTTGTGATATGAAATTTGGGCACGAGGTGCAGAGATTAAATGATAATGATATTTGGCACGTGAGTTGTCCGTGCGGTTGGGGTACAAAAATTGACATGAGGTGTTGTAGAAATATGAAATTGGACTGAGACCCGTACTTTATGATTTTGAAATGAGGTGTCACATGATGACTTTTATTCGAAAGATACTTATTTGAAGGAATTATATTAGAAAGAGATTAATTTGAAATAATTATATTTGAAATATATTTATTGAAGGAATTATATTAGAAAAAGATTTATTCGAAAGAATTATATTCTAACGATATTTATTTGAAGGAAGTATATTCAAAATATATTTATTAAAAAGTAATTATATTCTGAAGAATATTAATTAAGAAGCATATACGTGACAAATTTATATTTGAAGGACTTGATTTAATTGTGTGTACTCATGTTTATTATTTGTTGAGCAGTATTAATGATGTTCTTATTGCCCTGCTATGCATATCATTGGTTGATTTGTGTTGCCCTTATTGTTATTTGTTTTCTATTATTTTGTATATCACATTGCACAGGTTTTAGACTAGTGAGTGTCTTGACTGTACCTCGTCTCTACTCCACTGAGGTTAGTCTTGATACTTATTGGGTACCGACCGTGGTTTACTCATACTACACTTCTGTACATTTTTGTGCAGAGCCAGTTATTGGAGCTATCGGACTCGGACAGAGTTAAAGTGTGATCGCAAAGATTCAAGGTAGAGCTGCTTGGTCGTCGCAGTTTCTTGGAGTCTTTCCATTTTTACTGTACTGTTAATTATTATTTAAACAGTATTGAGTATTTGATCCTTGAGATCATTTCATGTATTCAGTTAGATCTTGTGACTCAGTATTACCGGTCTTGGGAGGTTGTATTCATATTTGTTTCTGCTCTTAATTTTGATTACCTATTTAATTTTAAAAAACAAAATAGCTTGAAATGTAATTATAATCGGCTTACCTAGTCTTAAAGACTAAGTGCCATCGCGACACTTATGGTGGGATGTTTGGGTCGTGACACAAAGTGCATGAAAGAAAATGCATCTGAGATCACATATAGAAAAAGTGCACAAAATCCTTAAGAGAATACAAGGGTTAAAGACTTAAACGGATATTCAAGCTAAAGTAAGACTCAAACAATATTTGAGAAAACATATGTGCTTACTTACAAGAACATGCCAAAGTGGTAAAAATACAAAACAAGAAAAGAAAAGCTAAACTGCAGTGTCTCCGGAACCATGAGGAAGAGAAGAGTCCGTGCCCCCGGGAGAGATAGATGGTTCCACCGATTGCTCGAGATTTTCCCTAGTCCGATCTACAACATCGTCGCCCTCCGGTTCTTCTTCAGTTCCCAAAAACTCAGAATCAGAACCAGAGGGGCCAGATACATCAAACTTCGATGGGTGTCCAGTCTTAGCAGTTAACTCAAGCTCGCGTGCCTTAGCAATTTCGGCATCAATATCAATGACACCAACTTTGGATTCTTCCAAGGTTTTTCTCCTCATCCTTAAGAGAATACAAGGGTTAAAGACTTAAATGGGTATTCAAGCAAAAGTAAGACTCAAATAATATTTGAGAAAAAATATGTGTTTACTTACAAGAATGTGCCAAAGCGGTAAAAATACAAAACAAGAAAAGAAAAGCTAAACTGTAGTGTCTCCGGAACCATGAGGAAGAGAAGAGTTCGCGACCCCGGGAGATATAGATAGTTCCACCGATGGCTCGAGATTTCCCCCAGTACGATCTACAACATCGTCGCCTTCCGGTTCTTCTTCAGTTCTCGAAAACTCGGAACCAGAGGGGCCAGATACATCAAACCTCGATGGGTGTCCAGTCTTAGCGGTTAACTCAAGCTCGCGTGCCTTAGCAATTTCGGCATCAATATCAATGACACCAACTTTGGATTCTTCCAAGGTTTTTCTCCTCATCCTTAAGAGAATACAAGGGTTAAAGACTTAAACGGATATTCAAGCGAAAGTAAGACTCAAACAATATTTGAGAAAAAATATGTGTTTACTTACAAGAATGTGCCAAAGCGGTAAAAATACAAAACAAGAAAAGAAAAGCTAAACTGTAGTGTCTCCGGAACCATGAGGAAGAGAAGAGTTCGCGACCCCGGGAGATATAGATAGTTCCACCGATGGCTCGAGATTTCCCCCAGTACGATCTACAACATCGTCGCCTTCCGGTTCTTCCTCAGTTCCCGAAAACTCGGAACCAAAGGGGCCAGATACACCAGACCTCGATGGGAGTCCAGTCTTAGCAGCTAGCTCAAGGTCGCGTGCTTTAGAAACTTCGGCATCAATATCAATGACACCGGCTTTGGATTCTTTCAAGTTTTTTCTCCTCATGCTTTACATGGCGTAACCTTTTTCAACAATGAGGGAAGCCTTTCGGCGCTTGAGTTCTGCCACACCCCTTTTCTACCCCAAAAGATATGTATTATGGATTATTGTGGGGTTAAAGGGTTTTTCCAATTAAAGTGATAAACTTGAGTAGGGATTATTTTATTTTACAGAGTCACCACTTGAAATTAATTTTTGGGTGTTCCAACTCACCTTTTATTTGAAATCCTAGCTAAAGAAAGGTTTGACTCTATTATTATTGATTTGCGAAAATAAAGTTCTAGTAAGAAATTATGTTGACTGGGGAGAAGGTGTAAGGCATTCCCCGAGTCTTGTGGTTCTAGCACGACCGCTTTATTGACTACAATTTGGCTTGGATTAATTTTGGACAAACTATGATTTATTGGTTCTCATGTTTTACCTATGTCCGGTTTTATTACTTGATTAGATTTATGGAAATTATCTTGAAATAAGTTACGCGTACGTGTACTCATTTTTGTTTGGCGTGTCAAGAATCGTATCATGTGTACGTGTACACAATCAATAATATACTTATTATTATTTGAAGTTGATTGGTCAAATCACGTGAACGCGCACTTGTATTTGGGGTTACATATCACAGCTAAGCCACGGGAACCGTAAACATAGCCATGATATTTAATTATTTAAAGCGCGCCTAAAGAAACTAGCGCACTTGAATTAGTTTCCTAAACTAATTTGCGATTATTGTAAGGCCAAGCGTTTATGGATAGGAAGTTATTTGGAAGTCAGGAAATATTTTAGCTAATTAAAGTATTGACAAGTTATCCACATTTAGAAATATTTACAACTTACTACTCTATCTTCGAAATTAGGAGACATTTATCTATTATGGAAGAATGTGCTAATTATTAATCTAGTGATTAAAATTATTGGGTCCCACAGATTTATACTTAATCCAACCCATACCTACCTCTTTTTTTTCCTATTAAATGGCGTAGCTCACTTCTGGTTCACTTAATTGGACTCCAACGCATGGTCCATTAATATGACAAGATCTTCATTCTTAATTCTAAATAGCAAATCTTATTAAGATGAAATTATAATCTATTAATCTGTTGACAAATCGCTTGAAACATGTAAAATGAAACTACAACATGATAATGTGTATAAATAAAATAACACAAAAATCATCACATGAACCTCTATAAGAACATCACACAAACAATAAAACAATTAACAAAGGGAGGATAAGTAATGAACCTTTAAGCAAAAATTTCCTTCAGAATTTGATTAATGCAAAAAATTCTTAGCCAAACAAGTACACCAAACCAAGGGCAAATCATCAAATGAGCAGAAAATCTAGCGACAAAGCTTTTAAAATTTGAGCCCGAACCTAAACTTGACTGTACCTCGTGAGGCAGCTGGTTTTTGGCGTGAGAGAGGTGACTACCAATGAAGCTTCACATGATGTTTTTAGGCTTGAATTTGGGGCATTTTTGGGTCTTTAACGGAGTGATGAATTGCTAGTTATTTTGAAAGAAAGGGGAAGAGAGAATAAAGCGAGTAGAAATTCCTTTAGCGCTTAAGAAGATTTGTTTTTCAATTCTCTCCTCTATTTTTTCACTCTTCTTCTCCGAATTTTCTCTCTTCTATTTATATAAAAAATTTCGAAATTTTTCAGATTTTCTTTTTCTTTTTTATTTTTATTTAATAAATAATTCTCACTTCCCATTTTTCTTCTTTTTAATAAATAATATTTTGCACATTCCTTTACTTTTTTTTTTCATTTCCCACTATCTTAGGTTTTATTTTTTCTAAATTTTCACTTTCTTTTACTTTTTTGTTAGAAAATATTCTACTTTTTTTTACTTTTTTTAAAAAAAAAATTACTTTCTTTTCCTTTTTTTTTAATTCCCACCTACATTTACTTTTCTTTTTTATTTACCACTTTATTTTACTTTTCATTTTTTTATTTCCCACATTCCTTTACTATTTTTTTTTTAATTTTCCACTTTCTTTTACTTTTTTTTTAAATTCCCACATTCCTTTACTTTTAATTTTTAATATCGTACTTTCCCTTTTCCTTTTTTTTATTCTATCTGAAATTTTAAAAACAATTATTTAATTTTTTTATATTTTTATTTTAAAATAAATATAAAAATAAAAATAATATTAATAGTAATAATTGGCCTTTTATTATTTTTAATTTTTACCCTATAAAAAAAGGTGTAACAAAGCTAAAAACTGTAGATTAAACCCTTAAAAATATTTACATAGTAGACGGTGACAAAAATTTAAATATGATAAAAAATTAGGTGCTCACAAGTTCTTCTTTGGGTTAGGTTATCTCGGCAGAAAGATTTTCCCGGACGGGCCTATCAAATTTGAGGTTGACACCGAGTTCGCGGATAGTTGAACTAAAAAACATATTTATGCTCGATAGTTTTCCTGTACTTCTCTTCTAGCTGGGCATGTTTCGCCCCCACAACAACAAGCTCTTCGACTTTGGAGTTCAAGGCTACTTCCAAGTTAGTTACCTTTTCAGTAGTAGCAGCCTCGCGCTCGGTTGCAGCAAGAATGGCTTCCTGGACTTCAGCCTATTTAGCCTTGGCTTCATCAAATCTAACCTTCAGCGGGTGTTGGGACCAAACACACTCACGCAAGTATACGCGGTCGTCAAGTAATAAAGTGACTAAAAGTCCGATGTCGAACCCACGAGGACTTATGATTAACTATTGACTTAATTAGACTATCCTAATTATCTAAACAAGAATTAAACCTAAAAATATTTTATTCTAAACTAATTAAATAAAAAAATATAAATAATAAACTTTGAACAGAGAAAGAGCAGATTTTTATGATATCAATGTAATGAAAACGATCTAGGGTTATGGGCTATCTAAAAATCCTATTGTATTCTTCAATTGAATTGACCGACTAATTTATCTAGCTTATTGGTTGACAGGGTTAATATTGCTCATAAGAATCTGTCGAGTTCTTACTCGTCTATTCAAGCTAACCTAACGCATATATGTCTATGGAGTTAGAATCAACAAGAACGCATTTATAATTCCTGTAAATCAACCAAGCAAGGCAATTAGGTATATGTCTATCCTAACCACGAATCTGTTCCCCGATGCCCGAGTTCAAGAACTTGCTCTACTCAATCCTATATGCAATCTAGAATTCCCACTTTCGAGTTCAATTCTAGATTCGTAGATAGTATTCAATTGGTGATCAAGTAATTAAATAATTAAGCGCAAGATTGAATAAATAAACCAATATGATAAATCAAGATGGCAAAATCAATATCAGAATAACAATAGTCATGAAAGAACCACAACCCTAGAACGTGAAGTTTAGCTCCACATAGACATGGTAGCCAAACAACAAATCATACAAAGAAACATAAAGATTACTAAGTTTGGTGGGAGAAAGATGAAACTTGATGAATTCCGGCCTCCACAGCTTTGTCGTGGCTTTTTCCCCTTTCCTAATATGTTCGATGACCTAAAAGAGGCGTTTTTGGCTTATATATTGCGTACAAAAGTCGTGGGCCAAAGTTCTCCTATTTCTAATCCAAATCAGCTTCAGGGATTGATGTTAGGGTGGATGCGACGCATCCACCTCGTCCTCCACTTCTCAGCTTCGCATGCTAGGGTGGATGCTTTGCATCCACCTCGTCCTCCACTTCTCAGCTTCGCATGCTAGGGTGGATGCTTCGTATCCACCTCGTCCTCCACTTCTCAGCTTTGCCCAGGTGCGGATGCTAAGGCGGATGCTATGGGCCGACTTCACTGCTAAGGGTGTACGAAATCTGATCTTTTTCTAGATTGGATGCGACGCATCCAATCTCTCTTCCTCTACCTAGAGCACCTTTTCTTCATATTTTTGCACTCCAAACACCCTAATTCACCACACACAACTCAATTAGTCATAAAACCAATAATTAAACCATGTTGGGCATTTTAAAGATCAAATAACATCAAGAAGCGATTAAAACATGGGTAAAGTAACATCAACACATATCGAAATATGCCAAACATCACTACCCCACACTTAAACCTTAGTTCGTCCTCGAACAAACCATCCTATAGTAGACGAAACAAAGTTAAGCTCTTATCATTCAAAGCACACTGCACCTATGACCATGGTTATTTGCAACAATTAGGCTCTAGACTATTCATCACATACACTTCCCTTTACTTATGCCCTTCTTTAAACATATTCGAACAAAGACAACATGCTCACAACAATGTCACTATGCACTCATGGCTTGAACAACCAACATCATAGAGAAGTCTAATAACGTTACCTATCCCTCGTGAAACCATGTGCCCTCACAACAAGAACAAGAGAGCGAGTTCAATCCACACATTCGAATCTCATGATCAAATATATTTTAATGACTCACATATATCAAAGAAAATCGCTCACTCTCACAAAGAAGTCACATGCATGCAATTGGTACCATAGGCTTGCCCTTAATGTAAATCTCTACTAATGTAAGCTCGCTCGATCTAAAATCAATTAACTTTTTCATGGTTGTACTGTGGGCTAAAGGACGGGTAGGATATATTTAAGGAATAGTGACTCAACCTTCTAAGCACTTTAACACATCATCAAATAACTTAAGCGCAAATTCTTCAACACCACTTCAATTTCACAAATAATATCACCCCAACAATATTTCCTCTTTCTTTAAGCACTACTTTAATTCATACCCACTAGCAAGAACAAGACAACAATTTATTCATCTATATTTTTCTTTCTTTTTTTTCCAGATTTTTCTCTTCTTTTTTTTTCTTTCAATTTCCGCTAGTGGTGTATTATTTTACAAAATAAGTGCACCCTTCTTTCTTTCATTGGTTCCACTCAAAAGTCACCCCACACTTAGTCCCTTCTTACTTCTTTTAGCGCTCATCTAACAATTAAAGTGTTTTAAGAGGTAAAAGGATCAAAATAATGTCAATTAAGAATAAAAAGAGTATAGGCTTGTAATGTGGGTACCAAATAATAGGTCTACAGGCTCAAAAGGGTTAACTAGGGATAGATTTTATTTGTGATAAGCAATAAGCTCAAAAAGATCAAAGAAAGCCTAAAATCATTTTTCAAATCGAGCATCACCTAAAATTTTGCTTCAACTCACATACCGGGCAAGTTCTAGACACAAGTACAATATATGGACAACACAAAAAACCTCACCACACATGGCACATGACTCACTAAGGGACGGTCCCATTCCGACTCTCAAGCAATGCAGGTATTCACGGAGCCACAAGATATTAAGTATTAAACGCAAAGTGAACACAAGTCAAGAAAATGAGAAATAGTCGTCACAAAACATGTTATCCAATATATAAAGGCATCAAGATTAATATCAAAATATAGGGGAGATACTACACATGCCAAAGCATAAATATTCTACTATGAAACAAGTCAAGGGCGCTTAGGTTCATCATTCTTCCTCCTTTTATTTCCTAAATTCCTAATCTACTCGGAAAGATAAATAACTACCCGGTTCAAACTACATCCCATGGAAAAGAACCGAGGCACAAAAAAAAATCATAGGGGATTATTACTACCTAAAGAAAGCTAAAAGACATATTTTTGGATTTTTTTTTGTTTAGACTTTAATCCCTCAAGAAAACTGTCTAGGAGATCAATCGTCGGGAAAAGTCCAATTTTTCTACTTTTTTCATTTTTTTTCCACAAAAGCTACTACACTTAAGAATGAGTACTACAACTAAGCTAAAATAGCACAGAAACTCATCCAAACGATCTCCTCACCCCACACTTAAAATTTTGCAATGTCCTCAATGCAAACTATAAATAATAAGAGGGTAAACGAGACTCCCTGGTAGGCCAAAGGCCGAAGCAATAGCGGCTCATGAGGTACTTAGACTTTTTCCAGACATCGTCCTTTGTGTGGGCACCCCACACTTAGTCCTTACCATCTAGCTCGCTTTTGCGCTCTTCTAATGGTTTTGCTTCCTATGCTCATAATCCTACAAAACAAAAATAAATACTACAAAATAATAAAAATAAAATAAAATAAAATGTAAACAAAAATAAAAGAAAGAAGTAAAGCTGGGTTGCCTCCCAACAAGCGTCTGATTTAACGTAGCGGCACGACGTGAACCACTTTCTGCCTCCACCTCGAACTTATGAATTGTACCCCTAATATGGCATCCAGTCTGTGGCTATGCTCCTTTGGTGGGGATACAAAAATAAATAGGCTAAGTAACAAATTTTTCACTCTATACTTCTCGGCCTTTATATGAGGAATGTAATTTTTTCTCTCTGGCACGACAAATCCAAGAATGTAAGCATCCTGTTCCTCTTCCATTGACTCCTCCAAAGGCTTAGATGACTCGATTTCCATGTCATCATCCAAATACAATGTCGAAAAATATTTAGAATGAGGACCAACACGCCCCAACTTTGGAATTGTATTACTATTTATATCCTCATATGTGCACACATTAGAGTCTTCAAATATAACATTATCTGCTACCTCGCATGGCTCTAGTGTACTTTTCTCAACATGGGCATCATCAACAGAAATATGCTCGAATGATTGGCTCTCCACTTTTAGCTCCTCAATTTGGCGTATAAGCTCCTTTTCAGCTTCTGACAACTCATTACTATTTTGTTGGGCGATAGACGCAACAACCTTTGCATTTAATTTATCTTGCAAGTCGTGAATAGTAGTGACAAATTTATCGATCCCTTGTCCCAGTTTAGATCTTCCCACTATAAAGTGTCTCATCCCATCAGTAAGTTCCTCACGTTGAGCTTCATATATTTCTAACTTTTCAGCCTGTTCTACCAGCCAAGTTTGGCTCAAAATCTCCTCTTTTTCAAAAATTTTCTCTTGCTGGTACTCGCTCTCTTCATTCAATTCTTCCATATTGGCCTTCATTCTTGTGATTGCTGCCCTCATTTTTTTCATATCTTTTTTGAGTTCATCCTGTTGCTCTGCTACTTGCCTCAGAATATCCCTAATATATGCATCAGGCTCCATATCCTGCACTTCATTGCCCCTATCAAACTCAGAAACATCATTAGAAAGATCATAATAAGGGCTCAGAGAAGGATGAACAGGATTAGGACAACCATCCCAATGGTCATCTTGACCACCACACATATTACAAATATTCCACTCAAAGGATTGAGATTGTGCGCACAACTCGCTCCTGGGAACATTCTGACAATTTTTCCACCAGTGGGGTCCTCCACAATATGGACAAGGACCATCAAAATAGGAATAACCATCATTCGAACAATTTTTATTCCAAGATGCCATGCTAAAATAAATAAAAAATACTAACTAAACTAAAATAAAAAACTTGTTGGGACCAAACACACTCACGCAAGTATACGCGGTCGTCAAGTAATAAAGTGACTAAAAGTCGGATGTCAAACCCACGAGGACTTATGATTAACTATTAACTAAATTAGACTATCCTAATTATCTAAACAAGAATTAAACCTAAAAATATTTTATTCTAAACTAGTTAAATAAAAAAATATAAATAATAAACTTTGAACAGAGAAAGAACAGATTTTTATGATATCAATGTAATGAAAACGATCTAGGGTTATGGGCTATCTAACAATCCTATTGTATTCTTCGATTGAATTGACCGACTAATTTATCTAGCTTATTGGTTGACAGGGTTAATATTGCTCATAAGAATCTATCGAGTTCTTACTCGCCTATTCAAGCTAACCTAACGCCTATATGTCTATGGAGTTAGAATCAACAAGAACGCATTTATAATTCCTGTAAATCAACCAAGCAAGGCAATTAGGTATATGTCTATCTTAACCACGAATCCGTTCCCCGATGCCCGAGTTCAAGAACTTGCTCTACTCAATCCTATATGCAATCTAGAATTCCCACTTTCGAGTTCAATTCTAGATTCGTAGATAGTATTCAATTGGTGATCAAGTAATTAAATAATTAAGCGCAAGATTGAATAAATAAACCAATATGATAAATCAAGAAGGCAAAATCAATATCAGAATAACAATAGTCATGAAAGAACCACAACCCTAGAACGTGAAGTTTAGCTCCACATAGACATGGTAGCCAAACAACAAATCATACAAAGAAACATAAAGATTACTAAGTTTGGTGGGAGAAAGATGAAACTTGATGAATTCCGGCCTCCACAGCTTTGTCGTGGCTTTTTCCCCCTTCCTAATATGTTCGATGACCTAAAAGAGGCGTTTTTGGCTTATATATTGCGTACAAAAGTCGTGGGCCAAAGTTCTCCTATTTCTAATCCAAATCAGCTTCAGGGATTGATGCTAGGGTGGATGCGACGCATCCACCTCGTCCTCCACTTCTCAGCTTCGCATGCTAGGGTGGATGCTTCGCATCCACCTCGTCCTCCACTTCTCAGCTTTGCCCAGGTGCGGATGCTAAGGCGGATGCTATGGGCCGACTTCACTACTAAGGGTGTACGAAATCTGATCTTTTTCTAGATTGGATGCGACGCATCCAATCTCTCTTCCTCTACCTAGAGCACCTTTTCTTCATATTTTTGCACTCCAAACACCCTAATTCACCACACACAACTCAATTAGTCATAAAACTAATAATTAAATCATGTTGGACATTTTAAAGATCAAATAACATCAAGAAGCGGTTAAAACATGGGTAAAGTAACATCAACACATATCGAAATATGCCAAACATCAGCGGGCCAATTTCTTGGCTAAGGGTTACTACCACTTCTTGCTCACTTTGCTGCAAACAAGCTTCCAAAACGGTGGCCTCAATGGCTTTGGTTTCTAGTTGTGAGAGGCAGAGAACAATTTGGTCTTGTTCCACCAAAAGCTGATTCCGTTCCGGAGTAAGTTCCGCATTCTCATGAATCAACCTCTCAAGGCCCAAGAATGCTTGAATCTTTGGTTTCCAGTTGTGCATGGCATTGTTTAACAAACACTCCCCCGAGAGTGCTTGAATCTTTTCCCAATCTTTCTCTGAAGCCAAAGGATTCAGATAGTTAGCAAGCTCCACATGCCGGGAAAGCAAGTTGCACCCGGTAGAGACCGAAAGAGTAACATTCCTCATTCTTGTTGATCTTTAGAAGGGGAAGAATATTTTTTCCCAAATTCCCATGAACTAGGGACTGTGGAAGAGGAAGGCCTTCTTTACGGTCAGAAATGGCCGATGGAGGTGATATAACATTTGTTGGTCGTATAGTCGATGCAGATGGAAGTAAAGTAGCAGTTGCTGGTGTTGGTGAAGGTGGCGATAAAGCTGATGGGGTTGAAGAGTGAGAAACAGCTATGTCAAAAGCAGTGCTGGATGTTGGATGCTCGCTAATCAAAGACGGAAATGACCCGGTACTCGGCCTTGCAGTACCAGACACAATAATTAGGGTCCGAGAATGGGAGTTGGCATTATCTACCAAATCAAATTCTCCCCAAAGTGCCAAGACATCATCCTCAGTTTGTGTAACTGTCTCAACAGGTTGAGCATCCTGCTGAGATGATGAGGATCGTCGCCTTCTATGAAGAGAAGCTCCCTCATAACTAGCTTCTTCATCATCATCAATCCTCATAGTGTCTATGACCGGTCCGGAAAGAGGACCAGTCATCATCGCCACCGGAGATAGCTCGGGGACAGCAGTCTTTACCTTTTTGTTTTTTTCCCCGACCGCGGAGGAACATCTTCTCTTTGGTTGCTTTTCCTCCGGCCAGGGACTCCGTAAAGAAGTGTTTGTGTCCGAAACAGACCCAGAGATACCTATTCGAGTAAGTACTTCCTGAAGCAGCCTCGCTGCATCAACAGGATCAGTCAGAACGTCCTCCTCGGGGACAACAGAGACCATAGGTAGATCTAATTTTGTGAACAAGTCAGAAGGGTTCAATCAAGTTCTCCATATACAAGACAAAGAAAAATGGATGCAAGGTAAGTTCAAATTACCATGATTTTTGGCCTTCCACCCGCACTTCAGGGCCATTTATTTCCACAAGCGAGTTTCGGGCATCGTGACATCCAAAATCTTTTGAACCCACCGATCTAAGCCTTCCATCACCGGTTGGACCCATCGAGTTACTGAAACATATGAAGAATGAAGATTCGATACGGCCATAGAAGAATATTTAATGAAAGAAGATATATTAAAGATCTTATGAGTGTGGTTTCAAGCAGCCGAAAAAGATGAAACCGTTATTGGACTGATATTAGTAGTGGCAATCGCAGCGAACCATTCTGTTAACATGCGGTCGCTATCATCATCCATGATAGTCAACAAAACATGATGACTCTGTTTGCAGAGGTTTATCATACCTCCCCTCCCCCCTCCCTCCGAAAAATCTTGGGAGAGTAGAGATTCATCATATGAGCTAGTGTTAGCTCTTCTCCAGTCTCCTGGCACAAACGTTGAAGGCAGGAAACTATCCTCCACACTGAAAGACGTACCTGTACCAAGCACACCTGGTAGCGAAGGCAAAATTCCGCAATCACGGAATCAAGTTCTCCGCTCAAAGAAAACGCAACCTAAGTAAAGGGATACATGTAATAGTATGTAAAACCTTCCTTAGGAACGGTCACTCGCTCTGATAGGTCAGGAGAAATTATATCCAACTCATGGCAACGACAATCTTCCTTCACAACAAGAATACTGGATGGACAGATGGAAGAAGGGTACCTACTAACAGCCCATGTATGAGGGTTAGAAGAAGGGAATTTCTCTTCAAAATCCATTGTGGTACTGAGTCTTTTTGGGATGATGGATCCCACTGTTGGAGGGACAAAGTCCTCGGCTTTGTTCTTGCTTTTTTAAGAACTGGTACGATTTGAGGAAGAAGCCATTGAAAAAGAAAAGCAGTTTTTCGTTTGAAGGAAAATAGGAAAAAGATAAAGACACAATATGCAAGATTAGCCGAAGGAAGTTGGAAAAGTTATGAAATAAAAGGGGGAAGTTGATACGTATAAGTAAAAGTTTTGGCGGTTAAATCCTTGGCCAGAATTTCCTAAATAAACGGCAAAAGGCGTGCTAAATCATGGGAAGACGCATGTTCAGGGCATTAAATGCGGAAAGATAGGCGTCTAATCATCCGTCAGTAGCTTTCAGAAGGAATTTAGTAATTCCAGCCAAAAGAGTATTTCTACCGACTTCTCGGTAACACAAAGTTATGTCATCGGAAAGTAGGAGGACTATTTGTATTAGGTAAAATATGTTATGGCACATGGCCACCCAAGAAAGGGGACACGTGGAACCCAAGAGGAGGATGGCCGAAGACCAAATGCAGTTATTCTGTTTGTACCGGAAGGGATAGCGTTCATAAAAGCATTAAATGCCTCTGCACACGGTAATATTTAATAAGTAATTTTCTGTAGCATTAAAAGCGACGACCCGATACAGAGAAGGGCATCACAATTTACATTAAAGAAGGGCACGACCCTAGTACCTTCTTCATAGCTATAAATAATGAGCTCAATGATCATTGTAAGAGACACGAATTTTCTGGCTAAACTTACACTGTATTCTATACAAAGCTTAATACAATCTTATTTTTCTTGCCTTTTGATCTCATCATTACTGTGCCCGGAAACTTTATTTCCGGAACTGTCATCTCTGCTGTTTCATCTACATTTCAAGGCTAAGTATTATAAATTTCTTTAATCATTATATTATTTCAGGATCAAATTAGATCACTAGTCTAGAAATTATGTATAAATTTAATTGAACCGTTTTACGGCTAAACAATAGGGCAAGTGAGGTGAAACAATCAAGTCAACCATTTTCAAGATCATTGGTTGTAATTTATTGTATGTTAAATGGGGAGAAGGTGCGATTGTCTTCAATTTTGGGAGTCCATTACTCAAATGGTCACTCAATTATCCCAAATTATCTGCTAAAGTCATTTTTCTTTCTTTTGTAACAACAAAGTCACTTAACTATGCATATAGCACTCAGAAGGTCACTCAACTTTTTTTTCCATATTTTGGATTGTCAAATACCTTTTTACCCTCTAAATTATAAACATTTATCTTCTTTTTATTTTTTTAACTTTTAATATTATGATTTCCCTCCTTTAATTTATATTATGGACTTACCTATATAATAAATAAATTTTATTTATAAATTAAAAAAATAAAAAGTATTTAAGCATATATAATGCTTGAATAACAAAATAATGAGCATAGTAAAAAAATTAATTAGAATAATTTGTTTGTAGTAATTTTAGTATTAACAAAAACACTAAAACGTTTATTTACACAATTAAGAATGAAAGAAAATAAATGTTGTAAAATATATATTCCATGCACATAATATAAAAATTATTATTTAAATAAAGGTATTTTTATAATATACATTATATGAGGTTGAAAATTATGCTCAATTATATTATTATTCCGTCATTATACGAGCTAAAAACTAATTTTTTATTTTATAAATAAAATATATTTTTCTATAGATATGTCCACAATGTAGATTAAAAAGAGAAAAAACTAATAATATTTAAAAAGTTAAAAAAATATATTATAATTTAGAGGGTAAAATAGGTATTTCACAATCAAAAATTTGAAAAATCTCATTAAGTGACCTTCTGGGTGCTATATGGCATAGTTAAGTGACTTTGTTGTTATAAACGAAAGAAAAATGATATTAGCAGATAATTTGGGATAGTTGAGTGACCATTTGAGTAATGAACTCCAATTTTGGTAGCCAAACTAAACTAATATGTCATTGTTGGTCTCGTTATTGTTTATTCGTTATTCAAGATTCCCAGATTTTAGTTTCTTTCTGTAAATAACCAGTAATTTACATCTATTTTTCAAACATTGCAAATTGTCATAGGGCATTAATTGAAGTCCACAAGGTTCAAGTGAAAAGGAAAAAGAAACTTTAAGAGATAAATGTCACATCCTTAGTCGTTAACTAAGTACACGTGCGACACTTGATAACTCGCTCACGAATGTTCTTGCTATGCCAAGTCAACCTTACTACACTCAAGATCACTAAGGGAGTGTTAGAACACAAGAGAAATGTCAAAGGAAGCTTTTTATTGTAGAGAACTTGATTTCATTGCTTGGTGAATTACAAATGAATGGCCCCTTTATATACTAGTCTCGTAGGGGCTAGTGTGTAAATATTCATTTTTACACATATCCTTAATATTTACAAGTAAGTACCTTTTTTTAGAATATTCTAGATAGCTAGAATTTTCTAAGGACTTTACTAGAAATTCTATACGGTTCTAGGGTCTTCCTAGGGAAAGCTCTAAATTTCTCTAGAACTTTCCTAAAAGTTCTAGCCTCTTTCATATGTAAGTTTTCTATATGACAAAAATATACGCCAAGTGGAACCTACGTGGTAGGCCATGACACTCTCCCCCACCCAATTTTGTACCTCCCTTGGCACAAAGCATCGACACGTACGCGCGCACCTCGCCTTGGTGTCGCCGGAGATCTTTGTCCATTAGCGATGATGCTCAATAGAGCGGTTAGCCTACCCATGTCACAAGGTACTGGTCACCTTTCTTCTTTCCTTGTTTGTACTTTGGATGGGTAGCAATGATGGCCTCGATCCTCCTCCCATCGGATGCCTCTCCTTACTCTTGGCGTGAATCTCCCCATGACTTGACCAAGTCTAGCAGCTTCTCAAGCATCAGGTACATGCTTCCACTCCCTATTTGGATGCCCTCTGTGATCACAGCTTTACTGGCAAACCTGACCCATCTGCTTGGTGCTTCGTCTAGGTCCGATAGCGTGCCATCACTTTGTAACTCGCCATCCTCTTCAACTATGTCCGCCCAACGTTTCTTGCTACCACCATGCTCCATTTGCTTGGCACCAAGATAGGCTTTGGAATCCCCTACTTTCAGCTTAGATTCCAAGTGTATCCCCTAATATAAGCGGTCCCTCCTGTGTCACCCTTGTGTGCTTGAGCAATATTCCCGATCATTGCTGCAAGCCTCCCCAAATCTGGGCATTCACTTGCCTGATGTGATCCTTTACAGTAGAAGAACCCTCCCTTAGACACGTACTTGCTACCATTTTCCGCGCCATTTCCCTTGTATACCTCGGCTATGCCTTTCCCGTTGTCCTTTTCATGATCTCCCCCACCTCTCTCGGCGTTGCCTTATTTGGACTCCATCTTGAAGTCAACGAGCGACTCGGCTACCCCTATGGCCTCATCCATTTTGGCTACTTGATGTCATTTTAACTCCTACTTTACCCAATTTTGCAACCCATCCATGAAGTAGAAGAGGGAATCTTCCTTGGACAATGACATGATTTGCACCATTAAGGTAGTGAACTCGCGCACATACTCCCGAATTGTGGCCATCTGTCGGAGCTCCCTTAGCTTTCGCCTAGCCTTGTACACCACATTCATCGGGTAGAATTGCTTCTTCAACTACTTCTTGGACTGCTCCCATGTCTCAATCTTGCATATCCCCTTTTCCATGTCAGTACATCTTTGATGCCACCATAATGCAACAACCTCGGTCAAGTACATTGAGGCGTTGCGTGCCTTAACAACTTCATCATCCTCCTTAACTACCTCAAAGTACTTGCTTTTTCCATACTACTTTTGCTTAGGGACCTTCACATTTGTCCCTTTTGCAAGTACCACGCCCTTGGTAATCCCGACTATGGTTCCCTATGAAGCTTCCTTCTAGCAATCTTTTTTATTCTTTCTAACATTCCTTTAGTCATAACATTTGCTCTGATACCACGTTGTCACATCCTTAGTCGTTAACTAAATACACGTGCGGCAATTGACAACTTGCTCACGATCTTGAACAACTTGCTCATGTTCTTGCTTGTAATGACTCGACCGGTCATTTTGCCTGTTTTAGCCCCGATCCCCTGTTTACTATTTCCCCCTACCTTTTCTACTTATGTGACTTACCGGGAGCTTGTTGTTCTGGTTTCGGAGTGATTTGGGATACTTAGTCCTTAAACAGAAATTTAAGTCTTAAAATTTTGTCTGTAGTCAGAACTATGTGAAGACCACTCCGGAATAGAGTTTCGTCAGTTCCGTTAGCTCCGTTGGATGATTTTGGACTTAGGGACGTGTCCGGATTGTGTTTTAGAGGTCTGTAGCTCATTTAGGCTTGAAATGGCGAAAGTCAAACTTTTGGAGATTTTGACCGGTAGTGGACTTTATGATATCGGGGTTGGATTCCGATTCTAGAGGTTGGAGTAGGTCCGTAATGTCGAATATGACTTGTGTGTAAAATTTGAGGTTAATCGGACGTGATTTGATAGGTTTCGGTATCGGTTGTAGATGTTTAATGTTTCAAGTTCATTAAGTTTGAATCGGAAGGTGATTTCGTGTTTTCAGCATTGTTTAATGTGATTTTAGGGCTCGACTAAGTTTGTATGGTGTTTTAGGACTTGTTGGTATATTGGGTTGAGGTCCCGGGGGCCTCGAGTGTGTTTCAGATGCTTAACGGATTGACTTTGGACTTAGGCAAATGACTGAAGCTTCTAGTTTCTGGTATTTTCGCACCTGCAGTGGGGAGACCACAGGTGCGGACTCACACGTGCGAGAGGAGGGAACTGTGTATGTCTAGTGTTTTGGTTATTGTATATGCCGAGTGGCATTGTTATTAGTTATTCAGTATCTAATGCAGTTAGTTGTTTGCTTTTGCTTCCATTATTGATATTTACGCAACTTGTTAGGCTTACCTAGTCGTAAAGACTAGGTGCCATCACGACATGTCTCGGAAGGAGTTTGGGTCGTGACAAGTTGGTATCATAGCTCTAGGTTCATAGGTGTCGTGAGTCACAAGTCGATTTTTATTAGAGTCTCGTGGATCGGTATGGAGACGTCTGTACTTATCTTCGGGGAGGCTATGGAACTGTTAGGAAAAATTATACTTCTTTGATTCCTTGTCGTGCGAAATTTATTGACATCAAATATTATAAACTTCTGTATTCTATTCTCTCACAGATGGTGAGGACACGTACAGGCGGATCCGATGACTAGGCACCCGTGCCCCCTTCTAGAGCCGCGAGAGGCCAGGGCCAGGGTAGAGGCCGAGAACGTCCACGTGGTGCAGCCAGAGCATCCGCACGAGCTGCTACAGAGGAGCCCCCAGTAGCTCCAGCTGGAGGGAAGACACCTGAGATACCTGTTGTTGCACCAGCCTTCCAGGAGACTCTAGCCCAGTTTCTAAGCATGTTCAGCACCTTATCTCAAGCTGGATTGATTCCACTTGCTCCTGCCACATCTCAGGCCGGGGGAGGGGCACAGACTCCCGCAGCACGTACTCCTGAGCTAAGGTTCCATGTTGACCAGGCCCTAGAGTTCATCCCTATGCAGTCGGTAGCTCCGGTTTAGCACGAGACTAGAACAACCGCTTCTGAGGCGGAGCAGCTCAAACTTGAGAGGTACAAGAAGTACCACCCACCTACCTTCAGCGAATTGGCTACTGATGATGCTCAGGGTTTTCTGGAGGAGAGACAAGTGGGGTTTCTTTTACTACCTTCTACCTTAGAGGAGTAGCCTATCAGTGGTGGCATGCTTATGAGTTGAGTAGTCCGGATGAGGCAGCTTCACTTACATGGACTCAGTTCTCGGACATGTTTTTGAGAGAGTATGACCTTCAGAGCCTCAAGGACTCATGGCACGCAGAGTTTGAACAATTGCGCCAGGGTTCTATGACTGTGTTAGAGTATGCAGTCCGCTTCAGTGATTTGGCCCGACATGCACCTTCCTTGGTTGCCACAGTTCGAGAGAGGGTTCGACGGTTTATTAAGGGACTCCACCCTAGTATCTGGATTAGTATGGCCAGAGAGTTGGAGATGGATATTTCTTATCAACAGGTTATGAGTATCGCCAGGAGATTGGAGGGCATGCTTGCCCGGGATAGAGAGGAGAGAGAGGCCAAGAGGTATCGAGAGACTAGTTCTTATTCTGGTGCTAGTGCCCCAGCAGCTCGCCATGGTAGGGCTTATGGGAATCGCCCCGTTCATTCAGCTCTTCCAGACGCCAGTGGTATTCAGGTCCCTTCTAGGCCCCAGGAGTCTTATTATGCACCGCCAGTATCTAGTGTGCCTCCTGCTCGGGGTGATTTTAGCGGCCAGTCCAGCAGACCTGGCCCGAGTCAATCACAACATCCACGCCCTCCGAGGGGTTGTTTTGAGTGTGACGACAACCGCCATATGGTGAGGGATTGCCCCAGACTTAGGAGGGGTGCACCTCCACAGACTTCTTATCCACCACGTGCTCCACCGGGTCCTTAGTCTATGATTCCAGTACCAGCTACCGCCCCACCTACTCAGCCAACTCGAGGTGGAGGTCGGGGAGGTCGAGGTCGCCCTAGAGGGGGAGGCCAGGCCAGATATTATGCTCTTCCAGCTCCTACAGAGGCAGTTGCTTCCGACTCTGTCACTACAGGTATTGTTCCGGTCTATCATAGAGATGCGTCAGTATTATTTGACCCAGGCTCTACATATTCCTATGTGTCCTCTTATTTTGCTCCGGGCGTATCTCGGGATTCCTTGAGTTCCCCTGTTTATGTGTCTACTCCTGTGGGAGATTCTCTTATTGTGGACCGTGTTTATCGGTCGTGTTTGATTGCTCTTAGTGATTTTGAGACCAGAGTCGATTTGTTATTACTCAGCATGGTAGACTTTGATATTATTTTGGGCATGGACTGGTTGTCGCCCCATTATGCTATTCTTGATTGTCACGCCAAAACCGTGGCGCTGGCTATGTTAGGATTACCGTGATTAGAGTGGAGAGGTGCCTTAGAGTATACTCCCAACAGAGTTATTTCATTTCTTAAAGCTCAACGAATGGTTAAGAAGGGGTGTGACGCGTATCTAGCTTATGTGAGAGATGCCAGTATTGATACCCCTACAGTTGAGTCAGTTCCAGTAGTGAGGGACTTTCCAGATATTTTTCCAGTTGATCTTCCGGGCATGCCACACGACAGAGATATTGATTTTGGCATTGATTTGTTGTCGGGCACTCAGCCCATCTCTATTCCTCCATATCGTATGGCTCCTCCTGAATTGAAAGAGTTGAATGAGCAGTTACAGGAGTTGCTTGATAAGGGCTTCATTCGGCTCAGTGTGTCCCTTGGGGGTGCTCCTGTCTTATTTGTGAAGAAGAAGGATGGTTCTATGCAGATCTGTATTGATTACTGCCAGTTGAACAAAGTCACAGTGAAGAACATGTATCCATTGCCTAGTATTGATGACTTATTTGATCAGTTACAGGTTCCAGAGTGTTTTCCAAGATTGACTTGCGTTCAGGCTATCATCAGTTGAAGATTCGAGAGCCAGATATCCCGAAGACTGCTTTTAGGACTCGATATGGTCACTACGAGTTTCTTGTGATGTCTTTGGGATGACCAATGCCCCAAAAACATTTATGCAGTTTATGCACATTGTGTTCCTGCCTTATCTTGACTCATTCATCATTGTGTTTATTGACGACATTCTGGTGTACTCCCAGACTCGGGAGGATCATGAGCAGCACCTAAGGACTGCGCTTCAGACCTTAAGAGAAAAGAAGTTATATGCAAAATTTTCAAAGTGTGAGTTTTGGCTAGACTGAGTGGAATTTTTGGGTCATGTAGTATCGAGTGATGGGATCCAGGTGGATCCGAAGAAGGTGGAAGCAGGGCAGAGTTGGCCTAGACCGTCATCAGCTACGAAGATCTGGAGTTTTCTTGGTTTGGCGGGGTATTACCATCGATTTGTAGAGGGTTTCTCATCTATTGCAGCACCTATGACCAGGCTGACCCATAAGGGTGCTCCATTCAGGTGGACAGAGGAGTGTGAAGAGTGATTTCAAAAGCTCAAGACAGCTTTGACTACAACCCAGTATTGGTATTGACTACAGGTTTGGGGTCTTATACTGTATATTGTGATGCATCGCGGATTGGTCTCAGTGCGGTGTTGATGCAGGATGGTAGGGTGATTGCCTACGCGTCCAGACAACTGAAGGTACATGAAAAGAACTATCCTGTCCATGACCTTGAGTTAGCAGCTATTGTTCATGCCTTAAAAATTTTGCGGCACTATTTGTATGGTGTCCCTTGTGAGATTTACACCGATCACCGAAGTTTGCAGCATTTGTTCAAACAGAAAGATCTTAACCTTCGTCAGCGGAGGTGGTTGGAGCTACTGAAGGATTATGATATCACCATTTTATACCATCCGGGGAAGGCCAATGTAGTGGGCGATGCTTTGAGTCGCCGGATTTTAGTAAATTTGATATGGTTAGACTCGTGAGTGAATGAACTTTCTAGTTTTGTGAATTTTATCGGGTTTCGAGACGTGGGCCCCGGGGGCCGGGTTTGAGCCAATTTCGGGTTTTGGCATAATTTTGTAGTTTTTCTTGTGGGATTCATTCCATTAGCGCGTATTGATGGTATTGTCCTGTTTTGAATAGATTCGGGCCATTTGGAGTCGGATACTCGTGGCAAGAACGTGACATCAAGTTGATTTGAGCAGTTCGAGATAAGTGGCTTGCCTAACCTTGTGTTGGGGACTTTTCCCTTAGGATATCTTGATATTATTTGGTGTGTGGGCGGCGTATACGTGAGGTGACGAGTACGTACATGGGCTATTATTGCAAAAATCATGTTTAACCTTTTTAAATCATAAATTGCTTCTCTTATTAATTGTACTAATATGTTTAATTGTGTAGTCTAGACTAGAAATGCATGCTTACGTGTTTTAACTGCCTAATTGATATTCTGTGCGTCATGTTCAGTTAAGTCCTTATTTGCCTTATCTGTGTCCAGTATAAACTGTATAACTCGATGTCATACCTGTCATAATCACGCCTGATTGACCTCAAATTTTGCGCACAAGTCATAATCAATATTACGGACCTACTCCAACTTCCGGAATCGGAAAACGACCCCGATATCAAACAATTCCACTACCGGCCCAAAACTCCAAAAATTTGACTTTCGCCATTTCAAGCCTAAATGAGCTACGAACCCCCAAAACATAATCCAGACATGCTCCTAAACCCAAAATTACCTAACGGAGCTAAGGGAACCGACGGAATTCCATTTCGGAGTTGTCTTCACACAGTTCCGACTACGGTCCAAATCCTATAGCTTAAACTCTCATTTAGGGACTAAGTGTCCCAAAACACCCCGAAAATCAAAACCAATCATCACGGCAAGTCACAATAGTAGAAAAAGATTTGGGGGAAACAGTTAATAGGGGGTCAGGGTTATTACTCTCAAAATGACTGGTCGGGTCGTTACAGCCGGGCGGAGAGTTTGGGGAGCTTAGCCTATCTACCAGCAGCAGAGAGGCCATTGGCATTGGATGTTCAGGCCTTAGCCAGCCAGTTTGTGAGATTGGATATTTCTGAGCCGAGTCGAGTATTGGCTTGTGTGGTCTCTTGGTCTTCTCTTTATGATCATATCAGGGAGCGTCAGTATGATGACCCCTATCTGCTTTTCCTTAAGGACACGGTCCAACACTGTAATGCTAAGGAGGTCACTATTGGGGATGATAGTGCATTGAGGACGCAGGGCAGGTTATGTGTGCCCTATGTAGATAGTTTGGGAGAGTTGATTCTTCAGGAGGCTCACAGTTCACGGTACTCCATTCATCCGGGTGCCGTGAAGATGTACCAGGACTTGAGGCAGCATTACTGGTGGAGAAGAATGATGAAGGACATAGTGGAACATGTAGCTCGGTGTATAAATTGCCAGTAGGTGAAGTATGAGCATCAACGGCCATGTGGGTTGCTTCAGAAGTTAGAGATTCTAGAGTGGAAATGGGAGCGAATCACTATGGATTTCGTGTTTGGACTCCCACGGACTCAGCGGAGGTTTGATGTAGTTTGGGTGATTGTGGATAGGCTGACCAATTCAGCTCACTTCCTTCCTGTGATGACTACCTATTCGTCCGAGCAGCTGGCTCAAATTTATATCCGTGAGATTGTCAAGATTCATGGCGTACCAGTATCTATCATCTCTAACCGGGGTAAGAAATTTACATCACGTTTCTGGTAGGTTTGGGATCGCAGGAGCTGAAGGGTCTCCGCGGAAGTGAGATCGCAGGTGCGATCTCCGGTCTGCAGAAGCAGAAACCCTAGGCATAAGTGAAATCCGCGCCTGCGATGATATTTCCGCAGGTGCGGTGTCGCACGTGCGACTGGTGGTCCGCAGATGCGGGAATACCTCGGTAGAACCCTTTTAAGCGAGGCTTCAAGAATTTTGGTCATTTTCTTCATTCTTGAGCTCGGGTTGACTATTTCTTGAGAGCATTTTCGGGGGATTTCGTGAGGTAAGTTCCTTGTGCTTATTTTGATCAATAATTTTGCTTCCCCATTTATTTTTCCACCTAGTTAGTATGTATTTAAGGTAAAATTTGGGAGTTGAGACTAGGGATTTGTAGAGTTTGATTTTGGATTTTGTGTGGCCATTTGAGGTCGGATTTTGATAAATTCGGTATGGTTGGACTCGTGAGTGAATGGGCTTTCGGATTTTGTGATTTTTTTCCGATTCTGAGACGTGGGCCCGAGTCGACCTTTTAGGATGGATTTCGAAATTTTTGTTAAAGTCTTGATTTAATTAATTAGATTAGTCTATTATAGTTGTATTTATGATATGCAATTATTTTTGGCTAGACTTGGGCCATTCAGAGTTGGATATTCATGGAAAGAGCATTGCTATCGATTGATTGAGCTTGGTTCGAGGTAAATAGCTTGCCTAACCTTGTGTGAGGGAAATCCCCTTAGGATTTGGTACTGTTGTAATATGTGAGCACCGTGTACGTGAGGTGACGAGTACGTACACAGGCTATTTGTTGTAAAAATCAATTTTACTGAGTAGCAACCTGTTTTCCTTTTAATTTGGGGTATACCATTTTTCTGAGTAGTAATCTGCTTTTCATTCTTAATTGCGTTATACCAACCTGTGTAGTTATCCTAGTTAGTCTAATATCGCATGTCTACGTGCTTCAACTGCTTATTTGAACTCTGTGAAGCATGCCCAGTTGATTTCTTGTTTTCCTTGTTCTTCATCAGTATTAACTGTAGAAATCTTGCTGTTAACTGTTGTATTTATCGGTTTGAGCTGTGTGTTTACTTTTGGGACTACGAGGTGGTTCTTGAGGAGTTCTCCCTGCACATTTACTTTTGAGACTACGAGGCAGTTCCTCGGGAGTTCTCCCTGCACATTTACTTTTGAAAGTACGAGGCGGTTCCTCGTGATTTCTCCCTGCACATTTACTTTTGAGACTACGAGGCGGTTCCTCGGGAGTTCTCCCTGCACATTTATTTTTGAGACTATGGGATGGTTCCTCGGGAGTTCTCCCTACATATTTACTTTTGAGACTACGAGGCGGTACCTTGGGAGTTCTCCCTGTATATTTACTTTTGGGACTACGAGACGGTATCTCGGGAGCGCCTCTGTTGTTATATCATTTTGTGGTGTCGTTATCGCTTTGTGAATACTTGTTTTTGTCTTTTCCGTTTTACTTCATTATATTATAGCATCTGTCTTATTATTATATCCCAGTAGGGCCCGGACCTGACCTCGTCACTACTCTACCGAGGTTAGGCTTGACACTTACTGGGTACCGTTGTGGTGTACTTATGCTACTCTTTTGCACATATTTTGTGTGCAGATCCAGGTACTTTTTATCAGCCCCGCTACTAGCTGAGAGTGCTTGCTCCTGTACGGAGACTTCAAGGTATATCTGTAGCGTCTGCAAACCTCGGAGTCCTCCTCTATTCCCTCCTATGTTATTTACCTTCTTTACTTCTTTTATTTGACTCTAGTGTATAGAGATACTAGTTTTCTTCTGTAGCTTGTGACTTATGATGTTTCGGGTTTTGAAAAACCGTGTACGTCTAATGTTTTGGTTATTGTATATGCTGAGTGGCATTATTATTGGTTATTCAGTATCTAATATTGTTAGTTGCTTAGTTTTGCTTCTATTATTGATTGATATTTCCGCAATCTGTTAGGCTTAGCTAGTCGTAGAGACTAGGTGCCGTCATGATATGTCTCGGAGGGAGTTTGGGTCGTGGCATTGCTATGCCAAGTCAGCCTTACTATACTCAAGATCGCTATGAAAATGTTAGAACACAAGAGAATTGCCAAAGGAAGCGTTTTATTATAGAAAACTTGATTGTTTTACTTGGTGAATTACAAATGAATGACCCATTTATATATGAGACCCTTTATATATTAGTTTCATAGGGGCTAGTGTGTAAATATTCATTTTTACATAAGTCATTAATATTTTCAAGTAAGTACCTTCTCTAGAATATTTTAGATAGCTAGAATCTTCTAAGGATTTTACTAGCAATTTTATACGGTTCTAGGGTCTTCCTAGGGAAATCTCTATATTGCTCTAGAATTTAATTTCCTACAAGTTCTAGCCTCTTTCATATATAAACTTCCCATATAACAAAAATATACGCCAAGTGGCACCTACATGGCAGGTCATGACATAAAACTAGCAATGACGTTCTCGTAAGATATGAAGGTCTAAGAGTGCGATAGGTCTTTAAGAAATCTTATGATATATTATACGGCATGCGTATTGCCTAGTACAAGTACAAGTAGTTCGGCTGCAATAAAAATAAACAATAATGAAAATGCCAGTAAATTGGACTTCTCTACATTTTGGTTGATCGTCAACTTTAAGAATTTGTAAACTTGCCTTCATATCGTGTTATCTTCATTGCTTAAGCAAATTTCCTCTCTCGTGCTATTAAGAAAACTGAAAAATATCGATCAACTCAACGTTAACTTCCTTGCAACAACAACAACCCAGTATAATCTCACTAGTGGGGTATGAGGAGGGTAGTTTGTACGCAGACCTTACCCCTACCCTGGGGTAGAGAGACTGTTTCCGATAGACCCTCGGCTCCCTCTCTCCAAGAACTCTCCACCTCTTGGTTGGAAGTAGAGGGTGCTCACCACTAGAGCAACTCACTACGTGTACGCAAACGTTGACTCCCTTGCAAAAAGTAAAAATCCCTCTAAACCATGTAGTTATAAAAGTATGTATCACCAACAATTGATTTAATTAGTACGGGACAACTCATGTATGGTTTGTGTCACTTAAAAGTTTAACTTATACTAATCCCTTTCTTTTTCATTTTTCCGTTCTTCCTTTACTTTTCTTTTCTTTTATTTTCTGTGTTTATTAACGATCAGATCTTAGTTAATGAGTTGCCTAACCTCTAACCTCATCTTATGTTATAGCAATCATAAACTAAAATAAGAGATCTAATCATGTGATTAGGATTAAACTCAAACTCATTTCAATTCAGTGTAGATAATGAGAAAGTGAAAAAAGATAGGTACAACGAGAACATGTACAGCCCAAAAATTTTCCATCTCGACCTTCGATTTCCTCGATGAAAAATTGCTTTATCTCATTCCACACCACAGCCGACGGATTGTTAATATATATTCTGGTTTTCTAGCTAACTATATCTCTCTATAAATTTCGAGAGCTTTAATGAGTGGTGGAAGAGTAGAAGTGGCAGTACTGTTAATGACAATATCGTACCGTTCGTAACCATAGCCCGGAGACAATGTGTATACCGTTGTGGTCGACAAATATGCCGGAGACAAAGGTCCATAAAAGAGGTTATCATTAATATAAATGTTGAATTCCCTTGTTTGTGTCCCCAGCAATTCTTCAACTTCGGCGAAGTGCAGGTATATGTAATACTTGTCGCTGATATTGCCAGGCGTCAACTGGAAGGGCAGCGGTGTCACAGCCGTGCTCAATACCGCCGATGGTACCTTATAACTGTTTTCAACTACGTCTTGTGTTGTACTAAGAATTCCCGCATTCTCCGATGGAATTGGTACCCAAATTCTATCATATGCATCATCTTTGTACCTATGTATTTTTAAATAGTAAAGAATCAATTGTTAACGAATGCATCCACCTTAACAATAATAAGACAAGTATAGTAACTAGAAAAAATATTATGGGGTGGGGATCAAGCTACTCCCTCCGGTCCTTTTTAGTGACTCATTAAGAAATACTCCATAGTTTAAAAGTTGCATGGATCATTTATTAGAAAAAGGATAAATCGGAAAAGGAATAATTAATGCTTAATTACTTGGTTAAAATATACTTATTTTGGACTAACTTTTGAAAAGCTTAAAAGACAATTAAAATGGACGAAGGGAGTAGTAAAATTGGTTTCAGTTTTATAAACTCACACACAGTTTTATAACTTTTTATAACAGGAATGAATTGATAACCCACAAAAGATAGTAATGACCTACCACAACCGGCAAAACCACACAAATCGTATAAAAAACTTTTACGCGGTTAGTATTGTATAATTTAAATTCATTTAAATATGTCTCAACAACAAGATCTTAGTGTAGAGAAGGAAAATCTTGAATTATAAAGATGAAATAAACGTACCTAATGAGTTGATTGGTTAAGGAGCCATAGTTCTCACGTACGAAAAGTTTCAGTGATTTACTTAGCGTTGGGTATATGGTAATATTCAATGGCCTTAACTCTAAGGCTGAAATAAAAGGAGTTGTAGTATCTCTTTTGACAAGGCAAACAGTTATGTAGTCATTGGAGGGGGTGTGTATAACTTCCGTCCAATACGGTATAGAAGCATTAGATATTATGATAGTGTCCCAGTAATCTTCTCCAAGGTAAATATCAAAAATTGGTAATTGGCCACTTCCATCATAATCTCCATAGAAAAAACTAGCCCTGATTAAGTATTTGCCCAAACTCCCTTGAGATGGGCTTAGAGTGTAGCAGTTTTTTGTCCCAGAAGGAAAGCTTGTAACTGTGAAGAACGGCTTTTCTAGGGAATTGGATTGGTATATAGGTGATATGCTATGGCTTACTCCACCACTGACATGACCTTCATCTGAAACGTAAGATATACCTGTTCTTATGTCAGTATAGTCGGAACCTGCTGGTAATCCACAATCAATGCTTATGAATCCTGTAAAATATTTTTAAAAAAAAACTTGAGTACGCAGACATGGCAAATATCGAATATTTTAGGTCACATGTATATGTTATGCAGAATAAAATGGATGGTACTAAATTAACATAAAACCTGATTGATCGTTTTGTGCAAAAGCTATTGTAGCTATATAAAAACCAACAAGTAATGCAAAGAGGACGCGTTTCAAAATCTCCATATTTTGATTAACTCGGTTATATCTTGAAGTTTAATTGATTGATCCATTGAGTCCTTTATATAGTTCTTGCTTGATTTGAGAAGTTCTAGGTTGAAGTTTTTAAGTGATTTTGTAAACTACTAATAGTATATATATTATCCTGTGATAAGCAAGGCCGGTGAGTGCAACATCTAATTATCTTAATGTGCTCTTATGTCAAGAATTGTGCTTTCTTATTTTAAAATAATCGGCCAGTTTACCTTGATTGAGCCACTAATTTTTCCTAGTAGAAGACCAAGCGTATAATTTATGGAAATTACAGTTGACTAGAAGAAGTCTAACAAGAGACTATTAGTTTATGCCCAAGATATTCTTCCATTGAAATTTTAAGGTTGTACTAGATATTTTTATAATCATTTCAATATAGATCAGGACAAAGAATACGTTTGTGATCTTGATTGTTCCTGTGTTTAACATAAACTAACATTTTTTGGTGGGTATTATCACTTCTACTCTGCGTCAGAAACTATTTACATTAATTAGCCGAAAAAGTGTATAAAATTTGTATAATTTTTGTATATAACATACATAATGCATATATATACAAAAAATTAATGCATATATATATATAAAATATATTTTTTTTGACTATTATTTTGAGAGCGACTATACAATGAGAGTTTTCCATTTTTGGTCCACATTAATTAAGGTATAAAAGCCTTCAAGGAATGTTGTACTCATTCAAACTAGTAGAAAAAAACTAGTTTAAATACACATTATGGCCCACAATCATATTCTTTCTAGTTAAAAAAAAAAAAACAGTACTCCTATCCTTCTACGTTATCCAAGCCAATTCGGTGTGGCTTCTTGTATAAGAATAAAATTAATGAAAAATGCCAGTAGATTGGACTTCTCTACATTTTTGTTGATTTGTAAACTTTAAGAATTTGTAAAGTCGCCTTCATATCGTGTTGTCCTCATTGTTTAAGCAAATTCCTCCCTTGTGCTAATAAGAAAACTGAAATATATCGATCAAGTCAACGTAGACTCCCTTGCAAAAAGTAAAAATCCCTCTAAAGTATGTAGTTGTTAAATTAAGTATCACCAACAACTCATTTAATTAGTACGGGGAAACTCATGTATGATTTGTGACACTTTAAAAGTTTAAATCATAATCTTTTTTCTTCTTCATTTATTACTTTATTTTTCTTTTCTTTTATTTCCTGTATTTATTTATTATCAGATTTTAGTTATTGAGTTGATTAACCTCTAACCTCATCTTATCTTAACTTATCTTATCTATCTATTTATCTATCTATCTATCTATCTATCAGACATGGCGTATTCACGACAGATTATAACAATCATAAACTATGCTCTCTGATCACTTTGGAACAGTAGATAGCCTATCAACCTTCAAAATCAAAAGCTCTGACAACTTTGGAACGGTACACAATCCGTCTAACCTTCAAAGTCAAATACTCCGACAATGTCGGACCAGTACACAGCCCAAATTCCTTCTAATTAAAACATTCCTCAACCTACCCCTAAACCCCAAATAATATCCGCAACTCAAAGACTTCAAATTCAAATATCCCATTACCCAGAAATTCCAACCCCAAATAAAGGCCTGCCGGTGTCGAGAATTTCTTTTCATATACTTCATCTCTTGCTTTCAATTGATTAGGATTAAACTCAATCTCATCTCAATTCAGTAGATAAGGAGAAAGCAGGAAAAAAAATGGTACAACAAGAACACAGCCCAAAAGTACTAAATTTCTTTATTTCAGTTCACACCACAAACGGACTGTTGATATATTTTCATTTTTTGTTGTCTGGCAAACTACATCTCTATATAAATTTCGACAGCATTAATGAGTGGTGAAAGTGTTGAAGTGGCAGTTTTGTTAATTACAACGTCGTATCTTTCGGAACCATAGCCCGGAGACAATGTGAATATCGTCGTCGTAGACAGATATGCCGGAGACAAAGGTCCATAAAAGAGGTTATCATTGATATAAATGTTGAATTCCCTTGTTTGTGTCCCTAGCAATTCTACGACTTCAGCGAAGTGTAAGTATATGTAATACTTGTCTGTGGTATTGTCAGCCAGCCAGGAAAACGACACCGTGTCAGTGGCGGTGTCCGGTGTCACTGCCGTGCTCATTACCGCGGATGGTATTCGGTAACTGTTCTCAACTACGTCTTGTGTTGTATTAATTGTTGCCATTGTCTCCCATAGATATGGTAGCCAAATTCTATCATATGCATCATTAGGGAACCTATGTATTATAATAGAAAACAAACAATTAATTATTAACGTATATATCCACCTGGTATAAAAAGACAAGTATAGTAACTCCACAAAAAAAATATATCATGGGGACCAAGTTAGTAAAAACTGCTTAATTAACTTTTATACACTCACAGGAAAAAAAACTTTTATATCATATATCATGTTATTTAAAAGTCAATTACAACTTAACGGCAAAAAATATTACAATCAAATCTCTCTATAACAAACTCGTTTGTTTTATATTTTTTTACTTATAGCGAAATACTGTTATAAAGAATATATATTATAACATAGCATGGAAATTGGTTCCAAAAGAAACTTGACTTTTATAGTGAATTGTTGTTATATAGCGATGATGTTATGGAGAGGTTTGACTGTATTGACTTATTACAGTGGGTAAAAATTATGTTGTCGAAATATATATATATATATATATATAAAAGTTAAATTTATTTAAATTTATCTCAATAATTACGAGATCTTAGTATATAAAAGGAAGACCTTGATCTTATGAAATTAAAAATATTAAATAAACGTACCTAATGAATAGATTGGTTAAGGAACCGAAATTCAGACGTCCGATAAGATTCAATGATTTATTTAGCGTTGGGTATGTGGTAACATTCAATGGCCTCAACTCTAAGGCTGAAATAAAAGGAGTTGTAGTATCTGTCTTGACAAGGCAAACGGTTATGTATTGAGTGGAAGGGGTGTGTATAACTTCCTTCCAAGTTGGTATAGAAGCATTAGATATTGTGACTGTGTCCCAGTAATCTTCTCCAAGGTAAAGATCAAAATTTGGTAATTGATTACTTCCATCATAATTTCCATAGAAAAAACTAGCCCTGATCAAGTAATTGGTACTATTCCCTTGAGCAGGGTTTAGAGTGTAGCAGTTTTTTGTCCCTAAAGGAAAGCTTGTAACTGTGAAGAATGGTATTTCTAGGGAATTGGATTGGTATATAGGTGATATGGTATTGCTCACTCCGCCAGTGACATAACCTTCATCTGAAAGGTAAGATATGCTTGTTATTACATCAGTATAGTTGGAACCTGCTGGTATTCCACAGTCGATACTTATGAATCCTGTAAAACATGAACATTAAAAGAACATGAGCATCACACAGGGCAACAATTAAAATATTATAGGTCACATGTATCCCCAGCTTTATTTAGGAAGAAGGCGTAATTATTGTTGTTGTTGTATATGTCACATGTATATATATATGTTGTGCAGAATAAAATGGATTGTACTAAACATATGACCTGATTGATCGTCTTGTGCAACAGCTATTGTTGCTATAGAACAACCAACAAGACATGCAAAGAGGAAGCCTTTCAACATCTCCATATCTAGACACTCTGTTATCTTGATGTTTTAGTTGATTGATTGAGAATAGTTTCGATGCTTTGCCTTATATATTCCTTACTCAATTTGACCTGGTTAAAGTTTGAACTTTCCAAGAGATTTGATGAACTCCATCCTCATATCACTTGCCGAGCAAGTTGAGCCCAAAGTCTATTATCTTAATGTGCTCTTACGCCATGAAATGTGCTTTCTTATGTTAAAATAATCAACCAGTTTACCTTGATTGAGACACTAAATTTTCCTATAGTAGTAGACCAAGCATATATGTTATGGGAATAACAGCTGACTAGAAGAAGTCTAACATAAGACTTTATTAGTTTGTGTCCAATACATTCTCCCACTGAAAATGTAAGGTTATACTTGATATTTTTTTAATCATTTCAAGTTTTCAACTAAGATCAGCATGCGGAATACGTCTGTGATCTTGAGTGTTGCTATTGAAAAAGCTTAGGACGTATATAATGACACTGATACTGCCTTCAATGAATGTTGTACCCGTTCAAACTAGTAGTAGAAAAAATTAGTTTCGGTTATTATGGCCCACAATCATATTCTTTCTTAAGAAAGAAAATAGTACTCCCATTACTATACGTTATCCATGCCAATTCAGTGTGGCTTTTGCACATCCAAAGGATATTTTTGTATACTCGAAAAAATGTATAAAGTTGAATTTATACGTAATTCTAAGGATACGCGGTATAACTTGGTACAAATCGAAAAAATAAGTAGAAATGTATATCAAATATTGACTGTAAAAAAGGAATGAAATACAAACTAAATTGAGTAGAGAATGACTTATAAACGAGCAAGATGAATTAATGTCCAATTACTGAAATAATAGCCACTCTTTATATAGTGAAAGAACCTACTTTAGATATTATTAAAAATACATAGTGGGGATCCCACGATAGATTAGTTTTTCCTTAATTTTCGCCGAGATTCTCTCCCTTAGTGCGGCTACAACGGCTCTTTTGTTTCTTGGCTCGATCTCGGTCGGTCTCGGTATCAGTCGGTCTCTGGGTCTCGAGCTCGATATTGACTCAGGCTCCGTATTGATCGGTCTCTGAATATCGAGCTCGATTACACCACTTCATATCATAGTTCGATTTGAATTCGAGCTCGATATTGACTTTGAGCTCGGTATTGATTGGTCCCTGAATCTTGAGCTCGATAACCTGACTTCAGATTTCATCTCGATATTATGGTGACAACCATCGATCCATCATGTTTTAATCTCGACTAATTACACGAAGGGCGAACCCAGTTTTGACCGTATACAGATAGTCCCCTCGTTTCTCAGAAGGAATGTGGCGAGAAACGATATGATTTTCCGAATTCCAACTAGGTGGGCAATGACGTCAGCGATGAACCCGATTATGACGTATATGACAAACGTCCCATCGGTCCAGTTACTAAGACATTAAATGTTTGTCAGTCGTTGGTCGGCGACTACCGATTTTGAACCATCATTATTATGCCTATAAATATTCAAGCTTTTATTCACATCCAAAGTTTTTTTTTTCAAAAGGTTTTCCTCTGCTCTTGTATCTTCTTCAAAAATCCCTCTGCTTCATATACATTACATCACAAACAAACCCAATTCTCTTTCCATTATTTATCAATGGCGTAAACCTCTAAAACAGTGCCGCAGAATGAGGCCGCTTCCTCATCGCGGCCTACCGACAGCGAGGACGTGGCGGAGCCTCGCCCCGAGTAGTTCGTTCTGGTAGTGTGATCGACTATCATTGATTTCAAAGTTGAAAAACCTTCTTCGGTACCGGGCCGATGTGAGCCGGTCTCGAGGTACCAGTGTTCAATCACCGAGAAAATTCTCAAAAAGGTAAAAAAGGAATGCAACTGGGATGACAAGCACGTGGTAGTCCCATCGCCCGAAGAATCAATTACTACCCACGTGGAAGGGTTCTTAAGTGTCTATACTTACCCTTTCACGTTGGGTCCATTAGATCCCGTCATCGTTGCTTTTTGTGAAAGATACGACGTGACCCTTGGCCAAATTCATCCTTTGTTTTGGAGAATAGTGATTCTTCTTCGATTCTTCTCAAGCAAAATCGAGGGGTGTCTTTTCACCCTCGATCACCTTATACGCCTTTACAGTTCCCGACTCTATCGAGGAGGGATGATCAAGCTAGCTCGCCGAGCCAGTAAAGCGTCATTCTCGAGTATAGACGAAACTCTTGATCTAGGCTGGATGGGTTGGTTTGTTCGAGTCAAAACCTCGGACCTGATTTCTGCCGCCGACATGCCGTTTCCTCAGAGATGGAATATGAACCGTGAGTATTTTCTTCCTTTCGAGCATTTTAATTTGGGACCACCTTTCATTTTCTTGATCCATTCTTTCTTTTCTGTTACAGCTGTGGCCCAGGTGCCGAAACCAATCGCGGACCTTAAACAATGGGTTGAGGGTCTCGTGCTGCAGAGACCGTATTCTGAGCGTGCTTGGGTGAAACTATCAAAGGGTCGATGGGAGGCCCGTAGTCATGGTAAGTTTCTTTCTCAGTTTGTTTGTAGCTTGATCTTCTTCACTTACTTGTCCTCCTTTCTTCCTTTGTAGGACTCGGGAAAAGATGTTGTTATAAGGCCCCCATCTGGTAATGAAAAGGTCCCTGCCCCGAAGCAGGTTAAAGAGAAAAAAAGAAAAGATGCACCGAGTTCCCCGATCTCATACAAGAAAAACCTGGTGAAGAGAACTCGCAAACCCAAGAGGGGCTCCGATATCATGCCTTTGGACTCGATCCGTCGATTAAGGGACGAGCCCGCAGAAGAAGAAGAGGAGTTAGCAAGTGTGCGGGCCAATGTTGTGATACAACAATCCTCCGAATCGGCAGAGGTTAACAAGGGAGTTCTCGCTGTGATTCCCGAACAAGGGAAAATCGAGAATATTCGATCTCGAGCTGAGATGGTCGAGTGAGCGACCGAGGGAAGGACATCTCGGGTAGAAGATATCTCAAGGGACGAGCTCGGGATAGTCAATATTACTAGATCCCCTATGATCGGATGCTATGATCTGTGAGGCCAGCATGCTGGAAGGTCGATCCTACGAGAGCATTCAGAAGCCGACCGACATCCACTGTTTTCTAGATAAGATCGAGTCAGCTACCTCGGAGGAGTTTATCGAGTTTGATGGGTTACCGATACCAAAGAAAGCATCATGGTCGGGCTCTTCCAGGTCTTCATCAGTTTTAAAACTGGTGGACCGATTCCTGGCCCCGAGTATTGATCCTGATTGTAGGCGGAGGGTAGTGCTCTCCGTCCCGAAAGATACCCGAATGTTTTCTTCCCCCGTGGGGGTTGTCATTTACCTTTGGTCCTTGGTGACCGAAGAGGATCAATCAATGATGAATGCGGTAGGACCCGCCTGCCTTTTCAACGAGGCCTAGCATGCTCTGAATCGGGCAACTTCGATGGCATCTTTGCTTTTTCTTCTTTATATTTAGATATGTAGTTAATTCTAACATTTTTCCTATGTTTGTAGGCTTCGGTGCTGCATCACGAGGCCTTCCTTCAAATCCTAGAGGAGCACGAGGCTGAGGTTCGAAACCTCACTAAGAAGAGTGACTCTTACAAGCTTCTTAGTGAGAAACTTCGAGCAGATTTGACAACAGTTCGGGAAGAGGACGAGGAGATGGCTGAGCAAGTATTTTGAATTTTCCATGATAGTGAAGATGAATTGGAGATAACCACTAATGATCCGATTCTGCAGGTTTGGCAGAGGATCGATCAGATCGGACGGCTCAACTCACAAGTAGATGGGCTACTGGCCGAGGCGGAAGAATTTAAAAAGAATATGGATATCTTGCCTCGAAAAAAAAAGTCGTTCAACCTCAGTTGGAGTTGTCTAAGGCCCAACTTCGATCTGCGAAAGAAAATGCCCCGGGGCTAATCGAGAGGATAAATGAGCTTCAACATCGGTTAGATTTGGATATTTCTGATAAACTAAGCTTGGCTGATGAACTTGAAGTAGCCAGATCTGAGGTGATCGAGGCCAATAAAAGAGGTGACGCTAAAGTGGCCCAGTTCAGGATCGATGTTGAGGTCAACCAAGCCAAAGCCAAGAGCATGGTCGAGCACGCTAAATGACAGGCCCAGAGAGAAGCTCTCTAAGAGGTTAGCGCTCAGGGCTTCGATGTTGGGGCCGAAATCGAAATTGCCAGGGTGGAGGAAAACACGGCTCTGAGGCTGGCCTTCCCTGAGGAAGACTCCGATAGCTCCAGCGAATCTGAAGGTAGGAAAGATTCCGAAGACACGGCCTCCGATGAAGACTAAGCCATTTAGGAACTTAGGTAGTTGTTGTTATTTCTATTGAAAATGCTCTCGGCCTTTGTAAAGAACTTCATTCGGACCGAGTTTCCTTTCTAAAAGATTTGTATATAAAACCTTTTCCCTTTTATGGCTTCCGAATCTTTTGCCTTTTTGTTAATTTATACAAAGGTCAAAAGTGCCTTATAGGCAATCCCCGAGTGAATGTCCGAATTCTAACTGAAATGGCCCCTAGGCTTGATGGATAGATGTCAAATGAAATGATTTGCTCAAACTTGAAGCAAAGTAGCCTTTTTAAGCTTGATACATAGTCCCCGGTTCGGGGCAATAGTTTGAACTTGAATCAATGTGTCCCTTGGGCTTAATGGTTGAGTGAGAATGATTTTTCCAACTCGAAATGACAAACAACCCTTAGGCTTTATGGTCGAGTGAGTGTTCGCTTTGAACTCGAAGGAAGAGCAGCCCTTAGGCTGTATAGTCGAGTGAGTGTTTGCTCGAGCTCGAAGTAAGAGTGGCTCTTAGGCTTAGTAGTCGAGTGAGTGTTTGCTCAAACTCGAACTGATGTAGCCCTTAGGCTTAATGATCGAGTGAGTATTTTGCTCGAACTCGAGTTAATGTAGCCCTTAGGCCTTATGGTCGGGTGAGTGTTTGCTCGAACTCGAACTAATGTAGCCCTTAGGCTTAATGGTCGAGTGAGTGTTTGCTTGAACTTGAGTTAACGTAGCCCTTGGGCTTTGTAGTTGAGTGAGAATGATTTCTCGAACTCGAATTAATGGCATCCCTTTGGGCTCGATAGATAGTCCCCGAGTGAGTATGGTTACTCGAACTCGAGTTAGGGTAGCTCTTAGGATTTATAGTCGAGTGGGGATTTGCTCGAACGCGAAATAAGAATAGCCCTTAGGCTTAGTGGTCGAGTCAGGACTTGTTCGAACTCGAAATAAGGTAGCCATTGGGCTTTGTAGTCGAGCGAGAATGATTTCTCGAACTCGAATTAATGGAAGCCCTTGGGCTCGATAGATAGTCCCCGAGTGAGAATGGTTGCTCGAACTCGAGTTAGTTTAGCCCTTAGGCTTTATAGTCGAGTGAGGATTTGCTCGAACTCGAAATAAGAATAGCCCTTAGGCTTAGTGGTCGAGTGAGGACTTACTTGAACTCGAATTAATGTAGCCCTTATGCTTAATGGTCGAGTGAGTGTTTGCTTGAACTCGAGTTAATGTAGCCCTTAGGCTTAATGTTCGAGTGAGTGTTTGCTCGAACTCGAGTTAATGTAGCCCTTAGGCCTTATGATCGAGTGAGTGTTTGCTGGAACTCGATTTAATGTAGCCCTTAGGCCTTATGGTCAAGTGAGTGTTTGCTCGAAGTCAAACTAATGTAGCCCTTAGGCTTAATAGTCGAGTGAATGCTTGCTCGAACTCGAACTAATGTAGCCCTTAGGCTTAATGGTCGAGTGAGTGTTTTCTCGAACTCGATTTAACGTAGCCCTTGGGCTTTGTAGTCGATTGCGAATGATTTCTCGAACTCGAATTAATGGCAGCCATTGGGCTCGATAGATAGTCCCTGAGTGAGAATGGTTGCTTGAACTCGATTTAGGGTAGACCTTAGGCTTTATAGTCGAATGAGGATTTGCTTGAACTTGAAATAAGAATAGCCCTTAGGCTTAGTGGTCGAGTGAGGACTTGCTCGAACTCGAAATAAGGTAGCCCTTGGGCTTTGTAGTTGAGTGAGAATGATTTCTCGAACTCGAATTAATTGCAACACTTGGGCTCGATATATAGTCTCTGAGTGAGAATGGTTGCTCAAACTCGAGTTAGGGTAGCCTTTAGGCTTTATAGTCGAGTAAGGATTTGCTCGAACTCAAAATAAGAATAGCCCTTAGGCTTAGTGGTCGAGTGAGGACTTGCTCGAACTAATATAGCCCTTAAGCTTAATAGTCGAGTGAGTGTTTGCTCGAACTCGAGTTAATGTAGGCCTTAGGCTTAATGGTCAAGTGAGTGTTTGTTCGAACTCAAGTTAATGTATCCCTTAGGCCTTATGGTCGAGTGAGTTGCTGGAACTCGAGTTAATGTAGCCCTTAGGCCTTATGGTCAAGTGAGTGTTTGCTCTAACTCGAACTAATATAGCCCTTATGCTTAATGGTCGAGTGAGTGTTTCCTCGAACTCGAACTAATGTAGCCCTTAGGCTTAATGGTTGAGTGAGTGTTTGTTCGAACTCGAGTTAACGTAGCCCTTGGGCTTTGTAGTCGAGTGAGAATTAATGGCAGCCCTTGGGCTGGATAGATAGTCCCCGAGTGACAATGGTTGCTCGAACTCGAATTAGGGTAGCCCTTAAGCTTTATAGTCGAGTGAGGATTTGCTCGAACTCGAAATAAGAATAGCCCTTAGGCTTAGTGGTCGAGTGAGGACTTGCTCAAATTCGAAATAAGGTAGCCCTTGGGCTTTGTAGTCGAGGGAGAATAATTTCTCGAACTCGAATTAATGGCAGCCCTTGGACTCGATAGATAGTCCCCGAGTGAGAATGGTTGCTCGAACTCGAGTTAGGGTAGCCCTTAGGCTTTATAGTCGAGTGAGGATTTGCTCGAACTCGAAATAAGAATAGCCCTTAGGCTTAGTGGTCGAGTGAGGACTTGCTCGAACTCGAAATAAGGTAGCCCTTGGGCTTTGTAGTCGAGTTAGAATAACATCCCGAACTCGAAGTAAAGTTGCCCTTAGGCTCGATATATACATAAAAATCGGATGCAATAAATTTTTGGAGTGACCTCTTTTCATTCTTGTGTGAAATAATCTTGCATGCGTACATGTTTTATGCTTAAGGCTTGAGCAATCTACGTGGGCATGGTTCATTTGACCGTTTGGCCCATACAGTAATCTTATCTTCTCGAGGACCTTTTAACGTAAATCCTTTTCTTTGCTGCAGCTGATATCCGAGGGCGACGCCCCCCAATATTAGAGGTTGATCAGATAGAGAAGCCTCAGATACTGATGACGCAACATTTGACATCGAACTGCTCAGTAGTAGTATCGTTTTTAGGTGAGTTACATTCCATTTGTTAGGCCCGATAGCCTCGGTGCTTCCTTACGGGCCTGTCGAAGTCGTTATTGGTCATGACCCCTGATTATTTCGACCTTGATCATTTATTCTTTCGTTTCTCACATGGTTCCGACCGGGTCTGATGCTCCTCCGATATTCGTTATATGGCCGATATCGATCCCTGCTTGACCCTGGCCCGCGATTGGTGTCTCTCTTGGTTCTTTTGAGGTTCCTGGCTGGATAAATAGGCTTCGAAGGGACTCCGAACTGACCATCTTCGACTCTAATTTTCAACTGATACCTATTGTGCACATCGTCCCATGCAGTGGCAGGGTATTCTATTAAGTTTTGCTTCAATTGTCGTGAAGCTATCGAGCTTCGTTCGTTCAGCCCTTGTGTGAAAGCTTGAATAACCCAATCGTCCGTGACCGGTGGTAGATCCATTCGCTCTATTTGGAAACGAGATACGAACTCCCTTAGTATCTCGTTATCATTTTGCCTTACCTTGAAAAGGTCCGACTTCCTGGTCTCGACCTTTATAGCCCCGGCATGTGCTTTTACGAAAGAATCTGCAAGCATAGAAAAAGAATCGATAGAGTTAGACAGTAAATTATGATACCATATCATTGCTCCCTTTGACAGGGTTTCATCGAATTTTTTCATTAATACAGATTTGATCTCGTCATCTTCTAGATCGCTCCCTTTGATGGCGCATGTGTAAGAGGTGACGTGTTCGTTGGGGTCGGTCGTTCCATTGTATTTAGAAATTTCGGGCATGCGGAACTTCTTGGGGATCTGTTTTGGAGCCGCGCTCGGGAGGAAAGGCTTTTGCATGAACTTTTTGGAATCCAAGCCCTTCAATATCGGCGGTGCCCCCGGGATCTGATCAACCCTCGAGTTATAAGTTTCCACATTTTGGTCGTTTGCTTCGATCTTCCTTTCTCCTGATTTTATTCATTTTGTCAGTTCCTCGAGCATCTTAATAATTTCGGGATTAGTCCCCGATTCTTGTTTATTCGACCTCACTATAGCTGGGCCCGTTTTGTGGGTGACTTCATGGGGTGGACTGGGCTCGAGCCTGGTCGGTGCCTTGGTTTGGCTCTGTAATTGGGCTATTGCTACTTGTTGAGCTTGCAGCATTTCGAAAATCATACGCAAGCTGATTCTGTTTTCCTCAGCATTTTGGATATTTCGAGCTGCAGATCGAGTTCCACTATGAATGCTATTTTTAGGGTCGGAACGTTGGTTTGCCTTGATGGCCACATGTGAATTAATGTCTATTGGCTCTTCGACCTGAGCTCCAATGGGATCGACGAGGGCCATTAATTGAGAATTTGTCTTTTTCATCCTGAAATCGAAGACACTTCCAAGAGCAAGTGTAAAATAGTGTGTTTCACAGAGATTCGCACCAAATAACCACTATTATCCTTAGCCCAACGATGGGCGCCAAACTGTTTACCCGAAAAGAGTTGAATTTATACGTAGTTCTAAGGATACGCGTTATAACATGGTACAAATCGAAACAATAAGTAGAAATATATATCGAATATTGACTGTAAAAAAAGAATGAAATACAAACCAAATTGAGTAGAGAATGACTTATAAACTAGCAAGATGAATCAATGTCCCCTTACAGAAATAATAGCCACTCTTTATATAGTGGAAGAACCTACTTTGGATATTATTAAAAATATATAGTGGGGATCCCACGATAGATTAGCTTTTCCTTAATTCCCGCCGAGATTCTCTCCACCAGTGCGGCTACAACGACTCTTTTGTCTCTTGGCTCGATCTCGGTCGGTCTCGGTATCAGTCGGTCTCTGGGTCTCGAGCTCGATATTGACTCGGGCTCCGTATTGATCGGTCTCTGGATATTGAGCTCGATTACACCACTTCATATCATAGTTCGATTTGGATTCGAGCTCGATATTAACTTTGAGCTCGGTATTGATCGGTCCCTGAATCTTGAGCTCGATAACCTGGCTTCAGATCTCATCTCAATATTATGGTGACGACCCTCGGTCCATCATATTCCAATCTCGACTAATTACACGAAGGACGAACCCTATTTTGACCGTATACAATTTTCTAGGAAACAAATGTTACATTATCGAAAATTATGATCCTTGCAATTGCTTTGTGAGAGAGTCATCTCTGTTGTCAAAAGCTCCTTCAATTCATTGACCGCATAATTTCAATTTATGGTTAAACTTTCACTTGAATCTTGACGAGTAGTACAAGCCATGGATATCTCAACAGCTTTCAATTAACTAAGTTAATTAAAGTCCAGTTTTCACATAATTCTTGAACCAAGAGTACCCTTGACTTCCCTGAAAGGTGAACGACCAATCTTTTCCAGCTTGACGCTGCACGGCTGCAGTAGTGAAGTTTTGTTCCACGATACTGGAAATAAGCAAATGAAGACAGAAGAGTTTAATTTCAGCATGAAGACTAGCATATTTAGCCAAGCTAGCTTTTGGTCAAGAAGGTAACAAAGGTCACACTTCAAGCGGAAAAGGGCCAAAACTGCTCCTAACCTATTCGCTTAGGTTTAAAAATATCTTCGTCCACTTATTTTGTAAAAATTGTCCCCACCGTTAAAAATCTGACTCATTCATGCCCTTATTTCTGACGGACCTCTGCTTAATAAAAAAATATTTTATTATATATGACGTGGCAATTGCCCATTGGTCAAAACTAAAAATCTCACTCTAACCCAGATCTGATCTGTAGATAACCCACCCACGATCCATCTTAGTCGTTCCAACCCGATAAACCCTTTTTAGCCTCTCAAACACCCGATTCCATACCCGACTCATGATCCAATCATTATTTAGGTTTTATTTGTCAATATTTTATATTTTATATTTTATATTTTTCTTTTTACTAATTTATTATTTGGTACTCTATCCCTTTCCCTATTTATCTTCCCCAGCTTAATCACCGCCGACGGTTTTCTAATCAAATCACCGCCAACGAACTGTGAAGCTAATTAGCTCATATGGTTTCAATTAGCTACATGGTGGCATAACAAATATAACTTTGGTAGAAAGATAATTTATTAAACCATAAAATCTTAAAATGAACCATTAATTTAATTCCAAAGAATCACGGATTTCACTCAAAAAAATTGATTTAACAGAAAAATGCTAATTTAAAAATTAAGTTAAGGCCGAAAAATCTGAGTGAGAGAGGAAGACCTTTGGGTGTTGAAGGGTGAAGATCTGAAGGTTGAAGCCGACGGTGGCAATGGTGAGTTATTGTACTTTGGCCATCGAGGAGGATGATTAGAGAAAATATAGAGCGGGAGAGTAGGGATGGAAGATGAGAAGTTGAGAGGTGAAGTTGGGGCATTTTAGAAAGAGATCATGGGTCGGGTATGGATATTTGGGGTCATAGAGTGGGCTAATAAGTGGATGTGGGGTGAGGTTTTAATTTAAGCCAATAGAAAATTGACACATAATAAGTAATAAATTTTTTTCTTAATCAAAATAGGGTTGTTAGTTTTCAGGGTATGGATGAGCCGAAAAATTGACGTTAGGAGCAGTTTTTACAAAATAAATGGACAAAGGGTATTTTTAAACCTAAGCGAACAAGTTAGAGGTAATTTTGACCCTTTTACGCACAAAAGCGTTTACATAGGAGGTTTGACAAAGCGTGGCATTTGGTCAATGAAAGACAATGCGTTTTGCAAGTATTATAGAGCCATTTCTGTTGTCAAAAGCTCCGTTCAACTCATCGTATAGAGCCATGGTTTGTGGTTAGCCTTTCCCTGCGCACAAGTCAAGGTTATCTCAACACTTTCAAGACCAAGTTAGAAGTCCAGTTTTCACATGATTCTTGAATCAAGTGACACCCCCTGACTTCCTTTTTTTCCAACATAAAAATTAGCCCTTAAATTATATACACGTGATAACTCCGACGGCTACAAATAACAGAAATGGCTTTTCTTTGTCAATCTATTCAGGATCTGCTGAGATTTCCAATGTTAATATGACTTGAATTTAGGACTCAGATGAGAAAATATTGTGGTATGGATTTGGTCCAATAAAAGTTAACTGTCTACAGTGCGGAGTAGTTAATTAGCATAATGCATGGACATAACTTCTGCATATTCTAGCATTCGTATGACATTCAACCATCCACTCTTAAAATTTTGCATAATGCAGATACAAGAAGACCAATACAAGGGAAATTGGAGATTCAAACTTGATGTCGACCTTTTGTTCTCACCATTGTACTAATTGCACTTTTGCAATGTTAACACTAGGGTATACATGGGTCGGGTTGATTCGAATTTTCTAATTATCAAACCAGACCAATTGTATCGTATTATTAAATCTAAATACCAAACCAAACCAATAAAAGCCGGGTTTTTTAATCTCGATTTTTCTCGGGTTTTTTGGGTTTTCGAGTTTTTTCGATTTTTTTTTCATAAAGTCTTGATAGCACAAAACGTAAAATTTGTGCTCCAAATATTTCTTTAATCCTAATAAGACAGAACTATATAAGGTGTTTTCAATAAAATAACATAAATATGAGATGAGTCATGGCATTGTACTAAAATATTCAACAATAAAGATAATAAAATCGCATAAAATAAATATTATTAATAAGCCATAATGAAAACAAACATAATTTAAAATTATGACTAATAAGTACTATTATTTACATGACTAACCACTAAAAGAAAAATAAGTTATACATTTTATCTAAACCATGGGAAAAACTAAAAAAATAGATATCCAACACTATTTTCATTCATATTACAATTGAATTGAATATATTTTATTAGCATTAGTATTGATTTGATTTTAGTTTAAGATTTATTAGCATTAGCATTCATTTGATTTTGATTTAAACTTCTTATATTAATATTTAATGTACTTTTTGTAGTTCAACAACAACAATAACAACCCAGTATAATCCCACTAGCGGGGTTTGGGGAGGGTAGTGTGTACACAGACCTTACCCCTACCATGAGGTAGAGAGGTTGTTTCTAATAGACCCTCGGCATCCTTCCCTCCAAGAACTCCCCACCTTGCTCTTCGGGTGACTCGAACTCACAACCTCTTGGTTGGAATTGGAGGTTGCTTACTATCAGAGCAACCCTCTTGTCTTTAAATAAAATAAGGATTCATAGCATTTTTGATCCCTCAGTTATAGGTAATTTATATTTTAGCCTTTGTAATATCATACTAAGCATGCTTATCCTTCAATTAACTGATATGTGCTCTTTTAATCATTTGCTTATGAATATTCATGAATTTACCGTAATTATTAAAATGTCCCACCAGTTAATTACCAATGTGTTGTGTTAAGTTTGTATTATTACTTCATATTTGATTGAAAATATAGTTTAAAATCGTACAATATAACACATTTTCTATGAAGGGACCAAAATCATAATGTTTAACCCAAAAATAGATTTTCTCGGTCAAAGTCTATATATAGAAGAAATCAGGTTACTGATAATCAAGATTTACTTCACTCTCCCAACAATTTGAAACAATAGATCAAGGAATGAAAATAATTTACAAAGAAAATATGAAATAAACTCATAATCACTCCCAAAATTATGGCTCAGAACTTTGAGAGTAAAGCAAAGAATAACTGTATAAATTTCAATAATAATTGTTTCTTGCCCTTACAAATGAGATTTCAGTCCTTATATAGGAGCATACAATTATAACAGTTCCTTTACTTAATTTGGGCTCACTAATGGGATTAATTGCGTTGATTGCTTGTTACCATGTACAACCGTAATGAAAATATTATGATTAAAGATTCTTTGTAACTGCACCGATTTTCCTTCCTTATTTATGAGGGGTTTGTATATCTTCCCTTCTTCACAGCCTTTATTCATTTCGTTCTTGTTTCTCCTTTTACAGCTGGGTTTTTTCCTCAGTGTAACCCCGCGGGTGTTTCTCTCATGCCTTTTTCGCATTCTTTAAGTCGTCTAATTAAGAACGCCACTTATCTTTACATCGATATTTCTCATACCATGCCATGTCAGCTTGTTGATAATCCACGTGTCATGTCTTTTTTCACCAATACAGATAGTCCCCCCACTTTCTGAATATTCGTGAAGTGTTAAGTTTTTAAAGTAGAAATTATTTACCGCCATTTCTCGAGTATCATTATGCCTTCTTCAGAATCGATGCAACGTATGTCACATTCATTTAATGACCATGCCATGTGGCTTCTTATGATTGGTTATGCAATTTCTCAGTGCTTTTTTAGGATTTTTTCTACGGTTGCGTCAGTCACGAAGTGACAGTCCCATTATGACACTTTATAATGACCAATTTTAATGACGGTTGTATCTCCTTATAAATACTTCATTCTTTTTGATTTCTTGAAACCTTCTTCCTTCTTCTCTATATCCATCATCTTAACCCTCCTTTGTAGTTCTGTACCTTTTCTCTTTATTTTCTTTGTTAAACATGTCTTCTTCAACACCAGACCCTCGCAAAGTTGTGATCGTCGACGAGCTTGCTCCTTCTACTGCCCCTGCTAGGAGTAGGAGAGGTGTTAGACTCTGCAGCCTTGGTTCGTTATCTACTCGTAGTTTTACTTCTCAAAGTAGTTCTGTCAGGCCATCTTCTCTAGACCTAAGGCTCCTTTGACCCCTAGATCTTCTTCTAAAATAGGGACCTGAATGAGCCCATGCGTGAGCCTACGGTTTCTGAGATTGTTCCTCAAGAATTTTTTTTTGTGTCAGATCATGAGACCATAAAAAATCAAGTTTCTTCTATAGCTTCCCTTAACCATGTTGAACTTTACCCAAGTTTAATCACTCATGTTCTTCTTTCTTTCGTCCAACAAGAATGTCATTGGAAACCAAATTTCTTAGTTTTAATTCATGGTGCAAATCAAATAATCACCTCTTACCATGCTCGATTTTCTTTCGTTTATACCTACCCTTTCACTTTAGGGTTTAAGCCTTTCATTGATCTAGTGATCATCGAGTTTTATCGCCATTTTAATGTTTGCCTTGGCCAGATTGGTCCCATCGTGTGGAGGGTTGTGGCATGCCTTTGCTATTTGTCGGATTTGATTTTCGCTCATTTTACCTTCTGTCACTTACTTCATCTTTACTCTCCCAAGTTGTTTCGTGAAGGGAATTTTTTTCCTCGTGGCTTGAAGCAAAAGGGTTTTAGTCAGTCTCGAGGATGATCATGATCGTGACTGGTACGCCTGCTTTGTTGTTGCTACCACTAGTGGGTTAGTGGGTAAAGAAAACATACATTTTTTCAGAAAAATGGAACTTTGCATGTAAGGCTTTTTTTCCCTATTTTTCTTTGATGCCTTGAATTCCTTCATACGACCACATATTCATTTTTTCAGCAACCATGGAAGTCTTCGAAGAAACTCCTGACTTCCGTGCTTGGGTAGAAAAAATATTGATTGTCGCTCCTATGGACAAAAGATCTTGAAAATTTCTTTCATAGAAATTTGGTTAGAAAGTGAAGACTCACGGTACTCTTCATCCTTGCAGTTCCTCTCCTCCTTTACTTGTTTATACATAAATTATTTATCATTCCCGTTTTTTTTTAATTAGGGTTTATTATTCGTGGCATTAGTTCCGCATCTGTTCCATCAACCAGGCTTTCTGTAAGTCTTGCTCAAGAACGGATTTTGAGTGCTTCTTCCTCCAAGAGGAAAACAGTCGAAGCCCGTGGGTCTGATGATAAAGAGGATGTAGAAGAAGGTTCTTTGGTGAGAAAAATGTGTGTCAGAAGACGCGTGATTACTGATGATGAAACCTTTATTTCTCATGATCCCCCATCAAGTTCGATTCCCTTCAGACTTATTGATAAGCCAGAGAATGCCCCTTTAGAAATTTCTGATGAAAACGCTGGTAACACAGCTAATCCCCCATCACATCCTGTTGAAAGGTTATTCGCCCATGGCTTTGAGGGTGAAGAAGGCCTCGGGCCTATTTATGAAGAATTGGCACTTGCTTCCCTTCTAGTTTTATCTCTTGTTAACCCCCCTGTGTCTTTTCCTGGGTTACTCTAGTGGTTGTTCCCGATGCTACTTTTCATGTAGAAGATGAGCCTTCTAGTAGCAGGCGGGAAATGAAAAAGGTTGTGATTGAAGTCCTCGATGGTGAAAGTTTATTGAGGAAGTTTGGACAAGCTGACATGTGGTTGAAGCCATTGTTAGGACCCGTGGAGAAGAATAAGTTAGAGGGTCACAGTTCCTTGACCTAAATGAATGACATTGTTCATTCTTCTCTTAAGGTATAAATTTACTTACATTTCCTTCCTTCATTTTCCTCATTCGTAACTCTCCTTCTATTCTGTAGATTACTTTGATAGGCACAGAGCTTATGAAAAGGGACTCTTGGACTGATCAACAACTAATTGAATTGCGTACCGAGGCTGATAACTGGAGAGAACAATTTGAAGGTCTTTAGTTGGAAAAGGGCGTTCTTGCAGAAGAGAAAGAAGCTTTGAAACAACAAATGAGAATGGTATCTACTGAGTTAGCGGTTCTAAAAGCTTCTTCTAGTCAAGTTGAGAAGGATAAGGATAGACTGGAATCTTCTTTTGCTAAACAACTTTCCAAGGCTACTGAAGAGATAAGGAGTTTGAAAGAGCTCCTTAATCAAAAAGAGGTTTATGCATGTGAATTGGTTCAAAAGCTTACCCAAGCTCAGGAAGATCTCCGCACCTCTACACTTAAAATTCAGTTCTTGGAAAGTTCTCTTGCTCCTTTGAAGACAACTTATGAAGCCTCGGAAGCAGAAAAGGAAGAGCCTCGAGCTGAAATTGATCAGTGGGAGAAAGACTATGAAGCCCTCGAGGATAGGTCATCGCTGGATATTAGCTGGACTTTTTTGAACACTCGCCTCGAGACTTTAACTGAAGCCAGCCAGGAAGGTTTTGACCTTAACGCTAAGATTGCTAAGGCCAGAGAAACAATTGAACAGACACAACAATGTCAAAGCTTTTTCACACCTAAAGACAAAGGTTCTAAGGGTGATAGAGATGGACTTATTCCTAGCGAAGCTGATGTTCGACCCTCTTCTTCCCAAGTTGATCCTTCTTCTCCCGTTAATGATGCTCCTCAGTGTTTCCCATTTTCCAGACTTCTTGTTAAAAGTGTTTGTTTGTTGATTTTTGCTTGGAACTCCCTTATATTTTTTGGACATCTTTTTTTGGAAGGTTTTGCTACCCTTGTCTTTTTGAGGTTATGACATAAATACTACCCCTGTTCTTTGGAGGTATGATATAAATGTCTTTATTGCTTTTGCCGCATATTATGCTTTCTGCCCTTTTAATATTTGAGCTTTCTTTTGCACTTAAAAATGCTTTAACAGACCATAACTTCGATATACACGGATTTTTATAAAAGATGGCCCTTTTTATATTAACGACATTGATGAAGATGACGTCTCATCTTCATATTGGTGCAAATATATGAAACATGAAGTAGATATGAAAAGAGAAATAATTTGAGGAAGTTTTATGTTTTGAACTTTCAAATAAATAAATTTCGTATATCATTTTCATAACTGTTCATACAACACATTCATAACTGCTTTCATTGTAGTAGGTTTACAAATTCGGGTCTATTCTCTGGTGACTAAATTTATGTGGCCTTAACCTAGAAACACGTAGGAATATCTTGCATCATTTTTGCGAGTTTGGACTCCTTTGAAAAAATTTAAAGGGTTTCTTTAAGGTTTTGATTCAGGCTGAACTATGCCATTGGTTCCTTTTCCTTCCTTCTATACGCATAGTCCCCCAGTGTTGGAGTTTTGAAGTATGAAATCTCGACCACTGGATCACTCCTTTCTTTTGGTCCTTTCCCTGAAATGGAAAATACAAATGGGACTCGGAGATAATTACTTAGATGATGACTGCATAACCCTTTTCCCATCAGAAAAGTTGTAACCTAGACCAAGAATAATTCAATATTTCGCGTGTCTTTCGGATTTAATATCAATATTTCGGTAACCTAGACCCCACGTCACCTAATCCCATATAGGTCTGATAACACCACATAACTAAAATTTCCTAATTCAACCTAGCCCACAAGCCTTAAAATCCAATTTTCTAACATCCAGAATTTTTATAAGATCTGAATCCCCCAACCTACGCACTGTATAAGTTTGAACAAGCCGTACCAAAAGCCGTAGCCTTAACCCAAATACTTAAAACTCAAATGTCACATATCTTAAATGCTCGAAGCAATGATTTCTAATCACAGTAGCTGCTCAAAACAACCCAATACCGGTAATAAACCTCATATCAAACAATACTCTATTCTCAAACCTTCGTACACTACCGATGCTGAAGGAAACACACAGAAACTCGTAACCATTCATCATATCCACCAATCGTGGAGCTCCCTCTCCTTCGACAAGAACCATAGCAAATTTCTAAGACGACTTTCGATATTATCCTTCCGAATATACCACAATCAAATCTGATAGCACCCATCCTAGATCCGATGACTTCGTTTTATCAAATACCAGCTACTCTACTGACATGCCACACCAATACTATCTAAAGCCACAACCCGTGTAACCCGTACACCAATAAGCAACATTCCAAATGTACTCAATCACGAAAATGACTCAAATAAAAGAACCGTCCCGTAAGCTCGACGGGTACCACCCTAACGCAATGCTAAGAACCCATCACACACCGTAGAACCATAACACACGAATCTAACACAAAGGATCATATCTCAACATAATCCTGCCGCAATGCGCGACCCCATCCAAACACTGTTCCATATGAAATACCTCAGCCACCATGCTCAAAATCAATAACTACGTGCAATCCGACATCAAGTACTCACAGTGCATTACCATAACTATGGAGAAGCAAATGACACAATGGCACACAAACCCGAAAGAACATAACCAATGCGCAACCACTTATGCATCACCCAAATACCCATCTCGCGCAAATTCCGCTATAAGTCCCCAATAGAACTGCACCAGGTGTGCTTATAACCAACGAATCACAACTCCTTGTAGCATAGAAGAGTAACTCACATAACATAACAGAACATGAATAAGCTCAACAACAACCGAATGACACATCCCTCAATAATAGCAGTATGGAGCCAACCAATCCGGCTCGGTGTAGAATACACATCCTAATTGGGCATATCAATGGACCCCCAAATCAACTCCGGGCACCCACACATGGATAAATACCCCTCCAAAAGCCCACAATGACTGAATCATAATACATACTATCGTCTAGCTAGCTTCGGCCATGACTTCACCGTCCACAACCATGAAAACAACCTACTCTTAAGAACTCCCTCTCTCCAAATCCATAGAACACATGAAACCCATATCTGATCCCAACTCCACCGCCAGAATGTCTAACACATCTCTCATACACGATCATCCCACGAGGAATACTTCTAAAATTCTTCTGTGCCACATGGAAAAATTTGAATATCAGCAGTCGATCAACTAGGAAAGTATCGTAAAATTAATGAAGTGCCCATAAATCAAAACACATTGCCCCTTTTGAAATGCATACTCTCATCAGGCCATACCGATTAGTAATATCATTTGCCTAGTCATCTGAAATCATCCATGCTGCCTACGAATTTATGTCCTTCCCTTCAAAACTGAACTTTGACCTTGCACATGCAAAGCTCAATCCCAAGCAATACACCGCGTCTACCATGCCATCCTACGAAGAGTACAAGAATCTCATAATCAACTCTGAGTCACAAGCAGAATATATACCAGATCAGTCAGAAACCTTCCATTTGATCTCATCCAGGAGAAAATCCCAATACACAACATATTCCTCACGCCGGTAGGAAATATACCCCTCGAACCATGGTAAAAACCATTGAGAACTCTTCGAAACCCATTTGAACACAACCAAGCTATCAGAACCGAATCTCTCTAACTCAACCCAGCCACGCAGGTTGCCAAAACCCAAGAGCATTGCCACGAAACACCTGTGGAGGCTAGCCACATCATAAGTACCCAAAGAACCGATTATACCCGTTACTCATTTTCGAGAGTCATCCACTCTACTCAAATCTCAATTAAATCGGCCAAATGGACCGAACGACCTGTGCCCCATTAGCACAACAACACCCAAAGAAGTAACACTGCCTTAATACCACCGATCGAATTCATACTCTGTGTGCACTACATCCTTCGCGAATAACCACACAATTATTTTATGATTCCCAAGATTTTCATATACTCCTAAAGTGCCATAACCCGCATCCAGAAATTTCCTTACTCGAGTCATTCTCGAACTCAACCTCTTCAAGTCATAACTAATCCATAAGTATGCCTCATACCAAAATTAAAATTTAACACATAACCATGAAATCAAATTGTCAATAGCAGGCTCCCCCACTTGGCTCAAAGCCATAAATTAAAACACTCGATAACTCACAATACCCATACTCTATTACTGTCATAATACCATAGTCAATACAACAAAAATTCTTCTCAAGCTCATACAATGCCAACCATAAGGATACCTCAATCGCCTGTTAAGCTCGCATTCATTCTCTTAACACTCAGGTCAACTTTCTCAACCAGATTCAAATTCAAATCCCAATACATACGCCCAGTCGGCAGAAAAGAAACTCTCTACTCACATCATAAGGAATACACCTACGTAGATTACTCCGCAGGGGATAACCCACCTGCTTAACCTTAAATCGGTATCTTGCTAAACCCTTTCGCAGTTACAATTACTATGAAATCACTTAATCTTTCTGAATCCAACTTATTAACAAGACATGAGAATTTAATTTGCCCCAAAATTTAACAACATGAAAGATCCTTCAAAATATTAATACTCAAGACTGTACGTCACATCAAAACGAAAATCAAGCACCCAATGGCCTTTCCTTTACATTTCAAAGAAATCCTTCTCGTCACATTCAAATAATCTGAACACATCTCACAGTCACATCACACTCACCACATAGTCATTCCACCGCTCACCAAGCCACAAATTCCACTCGTAGGGACATTATCGGACATATGAGTCCAATTATACAAGTTACCACTGAAGCTACCGAGCTCAAGCTGCGGTCTAACCATGGCCTCAAGTCCTCCAGATTAGCCCTTCACCAAAAATACAGAATACACATCTCGAACCTCGTTCATAGAATCACAAGCCGCCGGCACACAACCGATACCAAGCGCTCACATGCGCATACGAATGCATGAAAGGAATTCAAAGAGTTACGCTTCAAGCTGAATCAATGCCGCACTATAAGGAAAAAAGATGGGAAGTATATCCTAAATGCCCCGTAGCCTCTCGAAGATAGGTATGGACGTCATCATACCGATCCGCAAGACTCTACTAGACACTTGCTCATGACTTGTAGAACCTATGAACCTAGGGCTCTGATACCACCTTGTCACGACCCAAAATCCGACTAGTGGTGATGGCACCTAACCCAACCCGTTAGATAAGCCAATTAACCACTAACCAATTTCAATAACAATTAATAAAGTAATTAAGTAAATAAATATACGAATCTAATACATTTTCCAGAAACTGATAGTACAAATTATGAGCTTCTAAGAATAGAGTTTACAAAGCAGAAATGAAATAAATACATCGTCTGTTTGAAACGTACATAAAAACAATTTTATATATCTAAGGCTACCACGAACAAGAGGCAGCTACATTCGGGAACCAGGTACATCTTCAAATCCACCTCCCACCGAATACAACAACATCAGCAGCCAACATCTGCACGCAAGGTGCAGAAGTGTACTATGAGTACAACCGACCCCATGTACTCAATAAGTAACAAACATAACCTTATGTTAAAAGTAGTGACGAGCAAACAGAAAGGTCGGGTCCAACACCAATGTTCTACAATAGTTCATAACAGCATAGTACACGTAACAAAAGAGTATCTCAGAAATTAAAAGCTCAGTCCGTTCACAGTTCTAGAAAAAAAAAAATAGGCATTTCTTTTCAAGTATCTCAGTTAAAATCCAAATCTTTTACCGAAAAAGCCAAAATACGAGTAAGTTTGAAAACTGTGATTTTTTCCAAACTCCTTTCAACAAATAGTAAGATATTTCATTTTCAGATAGCATGAGGAAAGTACATCTCCATGCCTACATGTCAAGATACAGGTAAAATCACAAATGTCCCCAAAACTAGGTAACAGAAGGAAATGCACCACTATGCATGTATCTCAAGTAAGCATGTCAAATACAATGCATCTCGATGATGAGCTCATGTACTCACACTCTCAGAGTACTCAATCTCATTGTCTTGCATTCTCTCTCACTATGCTCAGCACACTCAATCACTCAGCGTTGTACCATACCCGCTGCGGCATGCAGCCCGATCCCTATTTATAGTCGACTACGCTCACTCGGGGTGTGCAGACTCCGGAGGGGCTCCTTTCAGCCCAAGCGCTATATTCCGCACGGACAACTCACGTGCTGCACGGACAACTCACATGCCATAATATCAATATCTAGAATCGCACGGACAACTCACGTGCTATAATGACAACATCCTTAAAAACAAGCCCCCGGCCTCACTCAGTTATCATCTCTCCAGTCTCACTCACGGGCTCACTATGTCATTAAATAATTAAGACTAAGATATGATATGAATACATGAATATGACTGAGTATGAAATATCAATGAAATCAGTGAGATGGCAGTAAGAAACGACCACTATGGGTCCAAACAATATCGGCATAATGCCTAAACATGATATCTAGCATGATTGACAGCTAAACTACTTTATCACATGGTGAAAATACGGATACCAACAAAGTAGGACCATTATACAGTGCCATGGAAGAAAGAGAGTCGCAATTCACATGGTGCACGCCCATACATACGTCACCTAGCATGTGCGTCACCTCAATACCAATCACATAACACGTATTTCGGGGTTTCATATGCTAAGCAATAAAATTAGAAGAGTTACTTACCTCGAAGAGGCCAATACCAATGCCGAGCAAGCCAAGCGATGCTCCAAAGATGCTATCCAGCGCGTTCCGACCTCCGAACGGCTTAAAACTAACCAAAAACAACTCAAATGCATCAATCAATGCTAAAGGAACCAATCCCGATCGAAAAAGATCAAATCTTGAATCAAAAGCCCAAAATCGGCCAAAAGCCCAACCCGGGCCCGCACCTCGGAACCTGACAAAATTTACAAAATCCGATAACCCACTCAATTTCGACTCCAATTCGATGTTCAAAACTCAAAAATTCATATTATGAAACCTTAGGCCAAAACCTCCAATTTCCTCTTTAAAATTCATAATCTAATTACCAACACACGAAGGTAGATTCATGGAATAAGATCAAAACAAAGTATAGAACACTTACCCCAATCCTTGTGATAAAAATTGCTCCAAAAGTCGCCTAAACCGTGCTCCAAAATCCGAAAATGGGTGAAAAATCATGAACCCTCGAACTTAAAGGGTTCTTCCCAGTCAATCCGCACCTGCGGACAAAAGGTCACATCTGTGACCTTCGCTTTTGCGGGGAAAATCTCGCTTCTACGAGAACGGCTTGGCTAGCCATGATCGCTTCTGCGATGACTAGGACCACACCTGCGGGCGCGCTTCTGCGTGCATTGGCCGCTTCTGCAGGCCTCCTCATCCAACTCTCATCTCGCATCTGCGACGCCTTTGTCGCACCTGCGAGACCATTTCCGCAGGTACGAAAACACCAGAACCAGCAGTCTTCAACAATGCAATATGCAACGAAATTGATCCGAACCTCGTCCGAAACTCATCCGAGCCACCTGGGACCCCGTCCGAATATACTAACAAGTTCAATAACATAACACGGATCTACTCGTGGCCTTAAAACACGCATAACAACATCGAAACGACGAATCGCACCTCAAATCGCAATCTATGAACTTTGAACTTTCAAATTCAATAACTCGTGCCAAAACATAGCAAATCAATCCAAAATGACTTCAAATTTTGCGCACAAGTCCCAAATAACATAACGAAGATATTCCAATTTCCAGAATCGGATTCTGACCCCGATATCAAAAAGTCAACCCTCCGGTCAAACTTCCTAAAAATTCAACTTTCGTCATTTCAAGCAAAAATCAACCACGGACCTCCGAATCACAATCCGGACGCGCTCCTAAGTCCAAAATCACCCAACGGAGTTAACAGAACCATCAAAACTCCGTTCCGGGTTCAGATTCAAAAAAAAGTCAAATCTGATCAACTCTCCCAATTTAAAGCTTCAACAATGAAATCAATTAATCTTCCAATTCGATTCCGAATAACCTGAAAATCAAAAACGGCGATTCACATAAGTCCTAATGCATCATACGGAGCTACTCATGCCCTCAAACAACCGAGCGAAGTGTAAATGCTCAAAACGACCGGTCGGGTCGTACAATTTATTTTTCGTTACATTTTATTATCTTTTTCGTTCATGTTTTGTTGATTATCAAGAATACATTCATCGTGGAAGAATTGAATGGAACATCATCCTGCCCGTTATCTGTTGTCAAGCATTTGAAGATACTGCAAGTTATGCAGTCTCTAAATTTCGAAACTCTACTAGATGGTCTGCTTTGGACTTGTCATCCAGAGACTTTATCAGTTGTCAGAACCTGGGGGCACAGTGAAGAATTTATACAGGTGAATGTGATTTTCCTGTCTTTGCTTATATAGGATTTTTGTTTCTTACAGTAAAATGAATCACAGTGCTCTATTTTTCATTCTTGTTCCGCTTTTGGTTTGCAATTTCTGTTCTTAAGGGAGAAACTAACTGAAAGAGAGATTGTTCCTGCATGCTGCGACTCCAGATGTATCAAATGTTGGAGGCACTATCTTAAAAAAAATTGAAGTTGAGAGCTCTACTAGACAGTATGGGAATCCTGCTTCTCCACGTCAAGTCTCAACCATTTGTTTCAAACTGAAATGGTAGAACACTGACATTATAAGCTTGCTGGTATTAGGCTGAAAATTAATCTTGTCTGTCTTGATTTGCCTATTTTTACACCCTTCTATTTTCTCTCTTATCTCTTATTGCTTGACCAGATTAAAAAAGAGTGCTGGGAAACTGCAAGTGCCAAATGTGAGTTTTAATTGAGCGAAAGGTGGAGGAAGTGCACAGTTAGCCACTAATTAGAGATGTCTTTACTCTTTAGCACTATTTAAAATGTATTTACTTTTAGCCAGTGCTTAATAATTTTTTACCCGCCCGGACGAAAATACCCCTGTGCTAGACATGGGTGTTATGTAAATATTAAGGATATGGTGTCCTTAAATTCATGAATGCTGTGTAAATATTAAGGAAAAATTATCCTGTATTTGCACCTTCCGTTAAACTTTAGGACATCATGTCCTTAACTTCATATGTGCAGTGTAAATGTTAAGGACATGACGTCCTTAACTTCATGTGTACAGTGTAAATGTTAGGGACATAATGTCCTTAACTTGTATTTGCATCTTCTGTTGTTAAACTTTAGGACCTCATGTCCTTAACTTCATGAATATTGTGTAAATATTAAGGACAAAGTTTCCTATATATGCAATTTTCGCCGTTAAACTTTAAGACATCATGTCCTTAACTTCATATGTGTAGTGTAAATATTAAGGACATGTAGTCCTTAACTTCATGTGTGTAGTGTAAATGTTAAGGACACCATGTCCTTAATATTTACATAGCACTCATGAAGAAAGAGTAAAAACGTCTTTTCGTATTAATTTTAATAGAGTAGTGGCTATTTTTGCTAATCATTAAAAATACTGAATAAAAACTAAATATAAGCGAAATGTGGTGCTGGAAAAAATAAGAATTTGATTGCGGGTCATGATTACAGGATTAGCCATGTTTCAGATTTTCCTCTCCTGTCCCCCCGCCCCCCAAATTCACAAATTATATATAAAAACTTAAGACATGATTATAAAAAATTTATGACATACATGGGATATCTATCAAGATATTTCCCTGCAGGTCACATAAAAATGCCTATGCTGAGACTGTATTCATGCAATAAACACTGTACTCTTTTACAACGACGACGACCCAGTAAAATTTTACTAGTGGGGTCTGAGAAGGGTAGCGTGTACGAAGACCTTAGCCCTACCCGACGAATAGAGAGGCACTATACTCTTTTACAAATGTCTACAGAAACTTGCAACGACAGTTATGGTACCTTGAGAGGGAAAAATGGTAAGTTTTTATCTAGATAACTGCTATTAGTTGGAGCAATGTCATATTCTAACTTGAAATGGAGTTAGTATTGAGGTAACTATATATCCGCTGTAGGAATGTGAAGTTGTACTGTATATCAAGTGACACCATATTTTATTTATTGGAAGTATATTTTATTGGTCATTGCATAGTCTAATAAACTACGGGCTCTCTTGTCATAATATTCGAAAGAACTTTTTTTCTTCCTATACAATATATGAAACTTATTTATTAAAATTGTTCAAATACTGTATATTACGCACCCTAAACAAGTTTTTGTTACAAATTATATACAATTTATTATTAATGTCTTAAATTAGGGAATCAATTACACTATTTTCCTTTTTTTCCTCCTTTCTCCTTCCTTATTTTTCTGCCGCCTTAATTGCTTGTAAAACAATCCAATCCAACTGATTATCTTTATTTTTGTACCAAACACAAACTACACATCATTTCTCTGTGCTAAAGATACGAAATCTGAAAGCAGAATTTTTGTACCATTCATCAAGTTTGTACTCTTCTTCTTGTACTAATTATAATTATGAGTAATATATTATTATTGTAATCCAACAATTGGCTATGATCAAATAGAATAAAAGGAAATTGATCTTTCATTCTAAGTTAATGGAGAGTACAGGTTCATCAAGTGGCTCACATCAACAGCCTCAACTCCCACCTGGCTTCCGTTTTCACCCCACAAATGAAGAATTCGTCGTTCATTACCTCAAGAAGAAATGTGCTTCTATTTATCTTCCCGTTGCTATTATTGTTGAAGTTGATCTTTACAAATTTGATCCCTGAGAACTCCTTCGTATATGTTTACTCCCTTATAACAAATTCAAAAACAAAATTCTTATAGAAAACACGGGTTGTAGGTGAATGTGAAGCATGATTATTCAGATCTAAACATATAACAAATTTCTGTAAAATTTGACGATAAGAAATTATCTTTTTCAAGTTTGAAATTGTTTCAACAATTGAATTTCAATGGCAAAACTTGCGATTATGCTTCAACACAGTGATCGCTGGGATAGCTTTGGGAGATATGTTGATTTCGATGTCGATGGAATTGTAATCAATGAAGATGTCTCACATAAACTCCTCAATAGTTCCACAGATTCAAGTTACAGTGCTCTGAATCCAAATCAAGAAAGAATAATATATGGTACAACAACATACAAATCAAAAAATAAATTTCGTACAAATTTAATACAAATTTGATATATCTACACCAACATACATACTAAAAACAGATTTTATACAACTAATTATATAGTATACAACTTATTTACAAAGTATCTGTAACTTTCATACATCATTTTTACCTAGTTAAATACATCTACAACATCATATAACTTAAAATATAATTTATATAAATTTTATACAATATATATTTTATATGTATTTTATATATGATTTGTAAATATTTTTTATGCGGTGTGCTCTTCTTGCTCTCTGAAATTTCAATGAAAACTTCCTCTTTTATTATAATTTTGATATATATCAACAACTTTATGTAAAAAGATAGTATTGATAACTTAAATAAAAATTTCATTCAACGATTCATGCATTATACAACTATTTTTCAACTTTCATACAATATCCAAATAAAAAAATATATAACTACAACAGAATATAATTTAATTATAATTTGTATACAACTTTAATTACAACTATTCTTCACCAAACACCCTCAAATTTGAGATATAAGTTTCAAAGAATATTCCTAATTGTTTGCAACAACACCCAACCCAAACAAATAATAGTTTTTGAAAACCCAAATTCGAATTCAAAGTTTCGAAACTTTTAAATGGTGGAGAGTCAAACACCTTCAAAATCAATTAATTGATAATTTCAATTCGAACACCAATTGTGCAACATGAAAGAAAGTTGCTAAATTAAAATTCTATATTAAAACAATTGAAATTCATTGATGAATTTCCTGAAAAAGAAAGAGGATAAAAAGCATAGAAAAGAGAAGGAAGAAAAATTGGAGAAGAACAGAGGAGGAGAGAAAGAGAGAGAGACGGAGAGAGAGAGAGAGAGAGAGAGAGAGAGAGAGAGAGAGAGAGAGAGAGAGAGAGAGAGAGAGCATGGATAGGAAATAACTGATTCCATATTCAATTGCTAATATAAAGGGATACTCATTAATACTAATTTGTATATAATTGGTAAATTGTATATGCCCATATAATTAAGTTAAAATTTGATTAGGAAGGGTAATAAAGTTTCATATGTACTATAGGAAGGTAAAAATCTCTCGAAAGAACATAGAGCGTGTCTTAAGCCATACTAGCCCAAATCTAATAACTTTGTATTTGGAATACAAATCTGACATTGAAGGCGATTCTTAGTGGATCCAAATCTCTAGCCCAACTTGAGCAGGTATCTTTTTGTAAGGGATGGCCCAAGTGAACAAATAGTTAGATTTGGGAGCAAGAGCACAAATAACTATTCTAAGGGATGTAATTTAGAGATTAGCCAGTAGTTATTTTATCCTAAAATTTTAAACTGAAAATCTTAACTTCATGAAAAACTCATGACATTTTTATCCTGAAAATTTAAACTGAAAAACTAAAATTGAGGATGCACTGGCTAATTTCTAAATAGCAGTCCTTTAGAGTTGCTACCTGGTATCATTTCTACTCGAGTTTTTGTATCCCCATTTAAGCTATACCCGAAGTTTATAAGTTTTTACAAGTTTATTTTATTTTTGGAATAACTTTAGACACATGCGATTAAAGTTTCAAAATTCGCGTCCTAAATATTTTCGTCTGATTTTCGGACATGCGTATCTAAAGTCCACATAATGAAAAGCACGCAATTCTATTTGTTCCAAACTTTATATATTTTTGCCAAACATAGTCCATGTGTGAAGTTGGTTTAAAAAAAAGGTACTACAACGTGATGTTACCTGCGACTTCTTTGCAATAATAAAGGATGAAAAAATAAATCGCGATCAACAACTAAATCAGAATCCCTCTAAGTCTACGATTCCACCTCTTTATAACTATTGAATGAAGTCATTTCTTCTCAATTTTGATTGAAAAGTTCGAATATCACGTATTTTCATGATAACCCTAACATGGAGAAGAAGCTAGCTTTGTCATGGTACATAAACCCTAGGAGGAATAAGAATAACCGGAGGAGAAGAAGTGAATTTTTTCTGATGTTTATTAATATTTGATACTAATTAAATAATTTTTAAAAAGTAGATGCAAATTGAATAGCAACGATCAAATAAGGTGTCCTGTGAAATTTTTATGCTACGGTTGGACCATTGGAACTCCCACGCGGAGAATGGAGATTACATGCAATCACCATATATTCTCACGTTAATTGTACACTTTTAAATCATTTGGTACCGAGTTATTATTTTTAACATAAGTCTGATAAGAAATTTGAAATTATTTTATGCTTCATTTTAATTTATTTTATTTTTATTATAAGCAATACTAATATAATTTTATACTAAAATCTTGATATAATTCTATATCACATTTGTTTTGGTAATAAACTGTGAATGTAAGCTTTACAAACTAAGAACATCTAGATTCCAAACCACCTTCTAGGAAGGGTGCTTGAAATTCTAAGATCTCAGAAAGACAAACCAATCATCTATGTAATGTAATTACAGAGCCTATGAATTAAAACTTGACAGTTTCTAACTCTCCTAGAACTTGCACGATTGCTAATTCTCTCTAAGTTCTTTCTGAATCTGTAAAACTATAAACTCTCTATTTACATTTAATTTTCTGAATATTCTCCAATTTCTAGCTTGCCATGTATAGTAAATCATGGCTCCATAAATAACAGCTCCAACTTCTTTCCTGAATTGCCTCCATTGTCTGTTTCTGATCCATTATAGGGTGCTTCTAGCAAGCTTCTGTGGGAAAGCAATACCATTCCATGTAGCCAGTTTTTCTCTTACTATGGTGACCCATTCACACTCAGCAAAAAGGTGTAGCTGAGTTTCAGGAACTCCAAGCTCACATAAGTAGCAATTCATATTCCCATCAGTAAGTATATTTAGTATCAATAACCTTTTCTTTATTAGCAATTTACCCTGATAAGAAAGCCATAAGATTATTCTTTGTCGGGGCAATATTACAGTACTCCAAACCAATTCATCAAATCTCATCCTTGTCATATTCCCAAGCATTACATTATAACTACTTAATACTGAATGGGTGTCATTTGAAGTTAGCTTGTATGTGTCTCTGTTATACCATTGTGCCATTATCTTTTTCAATGAATTCAACTTCTTCGAGTACCAGCTATACTCTTGTGGTGGACTAAGTTCCCAGATATCTCTACAGTTCTTCATATAAACCTCATATACCATATTTGACCCATAACACATCCTTCTTAGTGACTAGTTGCCATAACAACTTACCAATTGATGCAATATTCTATATCCTTTTATGTTCAAGCGTCCAAACTTTTTAGACTTACACATTTTTTCCCAAGCTATCAGAGATACATTCCTCTACCCTTCAGAGCTACCCTAGAGGTATTCCCTTCACTTCCTATCAATTTCTTTTATCACACTTTGTGGTAAAATGAACACAGTCCCCCAAAAGTTGTATATAGAGAAGAGAATAACAATAATTATTTGTAATCTGCCAGCATAAGAAAACTGCTTAGAATAGCCACTTTTCATTCTCTCTGTGATCTTCTCTACTAGCTTGTGACATTCCACTCTACTCCACTTCTTTGAATATAAAGGTAAGCCTAAGTATCTAATAGGCAAAGAACCTATTGAAAAGATTGTGCTGCTTAGAATCCTCTGCTGATTATCTTCATCAATACCTGCCAAGAATATATTTGACTTGTTCACATTAGCTTCCAACCCAGATGCTTTACTGAAATGAGTAATGGCCTCCATGATCCTATGGATGGAGGTTAGGTTGCCTTTTGCAGAATAGCATCAAATCATCAACAAAAATTAAATGTATGAGTTTTGTGCTTTTACACATTGGATAGAATTGAAAATCTGACAGGTCACTCATCCTCCTAAGAACTCTAGTCAAATACTCCATGACAAATACAAATAGTAGTGGAGACATAGGATCACCTTGTCTAAGCTATCTCTTACCTGTGAAGTAGCCATGCCCATCTCTATTAACTCTAACTGTAAAGCTACTAGAGGTGACACAGCTCATTACTAGGTGGACAAAGGGTTGAGAAAAACCATACCCTTTCAGAACCTCTTCCAGGAAATCCCAGCTAACCATATAATAAGCCTTCTTGAGGTCAATCTTCATCAAGCATCTACGTGTAGTTTTTCTGTTATAATGTCTTAGTTGATCATGGAAAATCAAGACATTGTGAATTAGAGAACTCCCATCTACAAATGGTGCTTGGTTCTCAGCAACTAACACTTCAATAACCTTCTTGAGCCTCTAGCAGTTGACTTTAGATATGTATTTATATATCACATTACAACATGATATAAGTCTGTATTGATTAGCAAACTAAGGTTCCTATACTTTAGGAATTAAAGCTATAATAGTAGAGTTAATGTGCTTCAAAAATTGCCCATTTCCAAAGAATTCAAGTATGGCATATGTAACTTCATCCCCTACAATGGACCATGCAGCTTTGAAGAACTCACTTCCATAACCATCTGGACCAGGCTTTTTATTCTCCTTTATACTAGACATAACATCTTTTACCTCCTTTGTTGTATATGGCTTTAGAAGAGTTAATTATTGATCTATAGTTAGCACATGTCCATTCTTTAAAAAATTATGAAATGGTCTCACTCTCTGCTGCTCTTTTTGCCCCAATAACTCCTGATAGTAGTCCACAAATATAGAGGCAATAATTTGTTGATCAGTCTGCACTCTACCTTGGTTGTCTGATAACTACACAACACCTTATTGTAGTTTCCTATAATTTATTACTGTGAAGAAATATCTTGTGTTATCATCTCCCAATTTGATCCAATTTGCCTTACTTCTTTGTTGCAGGTACATCTCTGCTAAATAAGAGGACTGTTTGAACTTTAGAAATTTCTCCTTCTCCACCTGTTGCAGATGCATATCAAGAGGATTAAGGTGCAGGGTTGTTTGTGCTTGAGAAAGTGCCACTCTATCTTCTTATGCAATATTTGTAATGTTTCTAAAGTGCTGCATGTTCACATTTTTCAGCTTTTTCTTCAGTATTTCTAATTTTCTCACAACCTTGAACATACTACAACCACCTATTTGTTGTTCCCAACCTTGTCTCACTATATGAGTGTAACGACCCGAACGGTCATTTTGAACATTTGTATTTCGCTCAGTTGTTTGAGGGTATGAGTAGCTCCGTATGATGTACTTTGACTTGTGTGAATCATTTGTTTCGGGTCGCAGGTATTTCGGAATCGAATTGGAAGAAAGAATTTCATTGTTGAAACTTTAAATTGGGAGAGTTGACCAAAATTTGACTTTTTAGCATTCGATCTTGGATTCAAATTCTGATAATTCCAAAAGCTCCGTATGGTGATTTTGGGATTAGGAGCATGTCCGGAATATTATTTGGAGGTCCGTAGAGGAATTAGGCTTGAAATGCCGAAAGTTTAATTTTTGAGAAGTTTGACCGGGGGTTGACTTTTTGATATCGGGGTCGGAATCCGATTCTAAAAATTGAAATACCTCTGTTATATCATTTATGATTTGTATAAAAAATTTGAGGTCAATCGGACGTGATTTGATAGGTTCCGGAGTCATTTGTAGAAATTAAATTTTTTTAAGTACATTAGGCTTGAATTGGGATGTAATTCATAGTTTTAGCATTGTTTGAGGTAATTTGAGGATTCGACTAAGTTCGTATGATATTTTAGGACTTGTTGGTATATTTGGTTGAGGTCCCGAGGGCCTCGGGTGAGTTTCGGATGGTTAACGGATCAAAAATTGAACTAGAACATCTGCTGCAATTTTCTTCTGTTGGAAATTTCTTTTGCCAGATTCGAGCCCAGAAATCTCTCAGAATCGAGCCTAGAAATCGAGCCCAAATGTGATCCCAAATCGAGCCCAGAGTCGAGGGACACGATCGAAGCCATGATCGATCCCAGAGTCGAGGGCCAAGATCGATGCAGAACCGAGGTTGTCTGGGAAGAATTATAAAAATAAGGACTTCGTCCCATTTTTCATTTTTCATAAATTGGAGCTTGAGGAGAGGCGATTTTTGATATATTTTGAAGGAAAACTTGAGGTAAGTCCCTTGTGATCATTTCTACTCCATAATATTGAATTATCATCGAATAATCTGACTAGATTGTATGATTTTGAGGTGTAAATCGGAGATTGGAACTTAAAAATTTAGAAATAAGATTTGTAGATTTGAGGGTCGAGTTGAGGTCGGATTTTGATAAAATTGGTATGGGTAGACTCGTGGTTGAATGGGCTTTAGAATTTTATAACTTTTTGTCGGGTTCCGAGACGTGGGCCCCTCAGGTAATTTTTGAGCTAATTTTGGGTTTTGGTTTAATTTTGTAATTTTTCTTATGGAATTCATTCCATTAGCGCGTATTGATGGTATTGTACTGATTGTGAATAGATTCTGAGCATTTGGAGGCCGAGTCCAGAGGCAAGATCATTGTGGGATAGAGATTTGATCGGTTTGAGGTAAGTAACGATTGTAAATCTAGTCCTCTAAGGGTATGAAACCCCAGATTTCGTATCATTCTACTATTTTTGAAGTGACGCACATGCTAGGTGACATACGTGTGGGCATGCACTGTTGGGGTTTTGTGACTTGGTCCACCCCGTAGCAACTGAAAAGTTGCATACTTTGTTGAAACCATATGATACTTATATGTTTTAGAAAGAATTTATGTAAATTGGGCCGAATGCCTTGTTTAGGCCTTGCGCCAAAGCTGTTTGGACCTTTAGGGGCTGTTTCTTACCATCCTCTCACTGTTTTTGATTGAAAATCTATATTCAGTCATGTTTATACTTGTTTATCGCATAACTCAGTTGTATGACTCTATTTTGATGCATATAAATGTTTGGGCCGAATGCCCTATTTTACTGAAATGCCCAAGTGGCTTGAGAGATTTATGACTGAGTGAGGCCGAGGGCCTGATTTGTGAGGATGAGTGTGGATCGGGGTTGCTCGCCTGCAGCATATTTATGACTGAGTGAGGCTGAGGGCCTGATTTGTAAGGATGAGTGTGGATCAAGGCTGCCCGCCTGCAGCATACTTTATTATTATGGTACGTGAGTTATCCGTGCAGCACGTGAGTTGTCCGTACAGATTATAGCGTTGGGCTGAAGGAGCCCCTCCAGAGTCTGTACACACCCTAGTGAGCGCAGGTACCTACTGAGTGCGAGTGTCGAGTGTCGAGTGCCAAGTGACTGGGAGGCATGAGTGATTGTGAGGTATGCCCGAGTGGCAAGAGTGATTTTGAGGTATGCCCGAGGGGCAAGAGTGATTGTGAGGTATGCTCGAGTGGCACGAGTGACTGTGAGGTTTGCCCGAGGGGCTGTTTATAATTTCATCATTTTTGCTCACTTTTGCATGGAGCCTTCGTTTGAAAAACTATTGGAAAAATGTCTTTAAATGATTTTTACTGGAACTGGGTTTAAACTAGATAATTTGATTCAAATCCTGATTTTTAAAAGCATGTGGTATTTTACTAAGATTTCCTGATATGAACGTTATATGCTTTATTGCTCGTCACTGCTGCTCAGTCTTTATTTATTATTGTTACTTACTGAGTTGGCGTACTCACGTTACTCCCTGCACCTTGTGTGCAGATTCAGGTGTAGCTGGATACGGTAGCAGTTATTGAGTGTTCTAGTTGCAGATTTTCTTGGAGATACCAAGGTAGCTGTTTGGCGATCGCAGCCCCTGCTCTTCTCCCTCTTATATTCTTCTAGTTGTATTTAGCTATTTTCCGGACTGAGTTAGCCCTGATATTATTAGACAGATTGTAGTATATGCTCATGACTAGTGACACCCCGATGTCGGACTTTTCTTTTTCGCACTTCTATTTTTCTTTTATTTGAACCCTTTAAATGGAGGTTTTATGTTAAATAACCTTGGAATTATCTTTAAAATGAAATTATCGGTTTGTTTTGAAAATGAGTCGGCTTGTCTAGTTCCACGATAGGCGTCATCACGACAGAGATTAGTTTGGGTCGTGACAATGAGTGAGTAGACCGGACATTACAATATTTAAATGCAGCTTTAGTTCTTCTTGGGGCAGTTGTAGGTGACAACTTAACTGGACAATAGTCACTAATTCCATTAGGAAGGCATTGTCTTTTGAAATCAGGCATAAAGTTAAGCCACTCAGTATTTATAAACACTCAGTCGATCTTAGAGAATATCCTATTATCCCCATGCCTATCACTCCAAGTGTATCTACTCCAAGTGCATGGTAGTTCAAGTAGCCCACAAGTCTTCACACAGTTATGAAAGTCCATTATCTCCCCCATACTTATGGGATTACCTCCAACTATGTCTTCAATTTTTAGCACAGAATTAAAGTCTCCCATTACCAACCAAGGCATGCTGACATCCATATTTATACCTTCTAAATAGGTCCACAAACTTCTCATCTCCTCCCTTATGTTGAATCATACACAACAGTCAGGAGAAATGTAGCTTGCAAACTAATATATATGTTTCACTTGGCATGTAATTGCATGTGTAGGTTTACTAACAAGACTCACTTGGAACCATTTAGGTCTCTAAGTCAACCACACTCTTCCATTATAGTAGAGGTCTAGGTTAGTTGTGAATCCACAGCCTCCAAACAAACTACTTGCCAATTGATCTATCTTATTGACTTGAGTTTTGTTTTCAAAAGTCCTACCATACCAATGTTTTCTCTATTACAAAGGAGCTTAATCTCTTTTTGTTTTTCAGGGGAATTCATACCTCATAATATTTCAACACTGTACGTTATCCATTGCTCAAGGGAGGGTTAATCATCACACCCCCTTTATTCACATGACTCTTTACCCCCGGAACAAATTGTCACACTTGGTTACTTGTCCCTGCTTTATCCGGTGGCTGGAAAGTATTCATACTAACCACCATGTTCTCTATTTGCTTGAACTTTGCAGTCCTGATACTATTCATAGGAGTCACCCATCCTTCATTGCTTAGCCTACCAATTTGTACACCTTCTGTCACCTTAATACCTCTTTCTATAGTGCTTTTATATGTTCTTGCATTAGGAACTTCGGGTTGTTCCTTAACGTTTGTCCCATCTTCTTTGTGCTACTTAGGAACAGTTTGTTGAGCCATGTTTTTTGCCCTACAAGTCTATTCATCATGTCCATGCTTCGTACAATATTTTTACAATGTGGGCTTCTAACCATATTGTACTTTCTACTCCATCAATACCCTTTTCTCATTCTTAAAAACTATATTCATCATGTCCATGCTTCGTACAATATTTTCACAATGTGGGCTTCTAACCATATTGTGCTTTCTACTCCATCAATACCCTTTTCTCATTCTTAAAAACTACTTTATCAGGTAGCTTTGCATCCATTTTTACTTCTATGAGTAATCTAGCAAAACTGAAACCTTTTTTCTGCTCCGTATGTTTATCCACCATTAGTGGCCTGCCAATTAGACTACCAATTTTACTAAGCCCTTTATGACTCCAATATTTGAAATCTAACCGTGGAAGCTTAACCCAAATTGGAACTGTGTATAATTCCTCTCTAGTAAACTCCATGTCTGGATTCCAACCCTTGACTATAAACGGCTTACTATCGAAATCGAAATGGTAGATCCCCTCTGTATCACCTCATTTCCCCCTCCTCATTATCAAACCTAACAAGAACAAAACCATTTTTTAACATTGACACCTTGTTGTTCCTGTATTTACCCCCACAGCCTCTGGACATAGCCATTAAGAACAGAGAGTGGAGAATGTGCCCCCAAAACATAACATACTACAACTTTTTTCCAGTAATCCAGCTCTGTAGTAATGTCTTCCGTCTCTTCACACACAGGTATTTCCTCGTGCATTTCAGGTGCTATATAATCAAACTTGAATCCAACATTAGTTACCTTAGTGATATCAAAGTTATCCCAAATGGATCCCTGAACATTCGTGTCCAGCATTTCTTCCACTTCATCAGCCCACGAGAGTTCCCTAGTGCTTCTCACACTTTGTACAAGTCCCATACAATCCTGCTGAATTACCGATGTTCCTTTGTCCTTTGTCTTCGTAGGTGACCGAATTTGACTTCCGCTCGCACCTATGGCTGGATTCTCATCAGAATTGAGTTATGTCGTCATTTGCGCAGCTTCCCTAATTTCCATCGCTCATGTCTTCAATTGTGAGTTTGAGTCATCTTTGATTGATCATCCTTCTTCCTTTGTTGATTTCCGATTGATCATCTTTCTTCCTTTGTTGATTTCTTAAGAGTGCGCTGATTCCTGTGCCATGAGTGCCTACTTCTAAGAGAGATTCTAAGCTCTCTTCGCCATGAACGGCGGACGTTATGCTAACATGCTCTGAGAGATAAACGGGACCCCTGCTTGTATACAGGATAGTTTCTATATCACACTTAATGTAGATAGCAATTCAAGAAGTAACTATACTGGTATAAAACAAGTAATAACAAAATCTCTCTTTTGCCTGCCAGAAAGGAATTTAAAATTTAAGTTTTATGGGTTCTCTTTATAGTTCTTAGTATTGAATTCGTTACATTTTAGAATCATAATTTATATCTATTATTATTACTCCTATATGTTTAGTTAATTTTTATGCATTAATTTATATTTTGCGACGAAAATATTGAGTTTAAATGCAACCGAAAATAGTAAGTTGCATCGTCCTCTGTTGCCAGCGCCTTCTTGCGAGGATTATTTAAGAGGTTAAGGTTAAAATTTTAGAAAAAGGTTTATCCAAGATTGTTCAGTTTTAAATCGAACACGTGTTCAGTTTTAAGAAGTATGTACGTGTCAGAATAGAACTTGTACGTACTCGTATAAATGTAGCGAGAGATGTATAGCAATACTTTTGAAATTTTGTTTCTCTGAGTAAAACAACTCAACATTCTGCTGTCTGCAGCGTGTAGCCGTATTAGGTACACAATATGGGGAGAGTACAGCTGGCAGCCTGTACTTTGTACATTTGTTGTCCAAAGGTTACGTGGCAATTCCGAGGTCGTTAGTTTGTAACACTGCCACATAATATCGTGCTCGCGTCATCTCTTACGCAACAGCTACAGCTTTCAGTTCTTTAGTTCCTCACTCATCCACCTAACAAATCGGGTACTTGAATGAACCGTGAATAAAATAAAGAGAAGTAAAAATAGGAGGAAGGGAGAGATTGGAATCTCGAAATGGTTGAATGTTATTTGAAATTGTAGTAATTATTAAACTGCAATTTAATATCTGATCGCTAATTTTTACATTGCACAATAATGGCAGTTTTTGGTGACACAATGCGATTGCTTCAGAACTCCACTCCTCAATTTAGCAATAAATAAAATACCTGAATGCTCAGTCGCTGGTTTTATTAATTTGTAGCATTGACCTTTTTAATTTCTTACATTTAATACTTTTTTTGATTCATTTTTTCTAACGGTGTTTGACAACTTCAGATTCTGTTACTACTACACTTAATTTAGCAAGAATTCAATTACTAAATTCAAGCTAAAAGTTTTTTATATATACTTTACGTGAGATATTAACCAGAAAAGGCCAAGAAGCAGAGCGAGAGAAATAAATTTTGACCTAAGTTTTTTATTATATTGAGCGAAAACTAAATTAAAGATGTTAAAAGTGAAACGCCGATCTCACGTCGAATTACTCATTTAGTTGTTTCAAAATTTAAGGATATTTTAGTTTCTAAGAGAACCCTTCTCGATCGTGGAAGTTCCAGATTTTCTGTTCCATAGCGCGATTTACTTACTACATATCTCGCTGTTACTTTTTAGCACGAATCTAACATGTTATAGGTGAATATATTAGCACATGTACTTTCTTTTACTTATTGGTAACATGGCTATAGGTTTGTTCATATCGATTATTCACGGTAGAACTATAGAAAATATTTTTATCCCATATATGATTCCATCCTAGAAGAGCGTATAAATTTTTATAATTTAATCATAATTATTAATGCATGGATGTATAACTACCAAAGTGTATCGTCTTTTTTTATATAATTTTTTATAATTTAATCATAATTATTAACGCATCGACTTATAACTACCAAAGTGTATCGTCTAGTGGTACCTGATAGTCTTTCATATAATAGTAGCTGCTTCAGTTCTCACCGCTCAATCATCCCTTCCCTAATACCCCGTGTCAACTTATAACTAGTATTCTTCATAGAGTTAAATATATTTTGATTCGGTGCAACTGCAAATATGAATGCAAGTATTCACTTTCCATGTGAATCCGGAATAATCTGGGCTACCTAGCAAACCGGACACCACATGAGAAACTTGTGTACGGGTAAAATCGGAGGTAATGTGTACCCTGATTTTCCGGTGAGAAAACGGAGGAAGGGCACGGATGCACGAGATTGTAATCGAGGTTATAGATTCTTCGTATCGAGATCCAGGAAGAGTGAACGATATGCTCGTCATCGGGTATGATAAAGCGATGCGCCCTGGGCCGAGAATGAGTTCTAAGATTTCGGGAAATACGATAAACGGTTACACATGACGGATAGAGGGCCGTAATATTCGCACTCAACCGAATATTCACTTATTTTGTTCTTCGTTTACGACTGGGCTCGAACCGAGGGTCCAATCGAGGACGAGGCCACTGTTCAATCTAAGCTTGGGCTTGGCCATAACATCACAATTGGTTTGATCGCTTATTTCGTCTTTAATTCATTTATCTAATATTCTTTACTATTTGTGTTGAATCAAACTACGTATCCTTAAAACCGCGTAAAAATTTTATTGTTATCCGATTTCAGGGTAAACAGTTTGGCGCCCACCGTGGAGCTAAGGATAATAGTGGTGATTTGATACGAATCTCCATAACACACCCTATTTTACGCTTGTTCTTTGAAGTCTTAATTTCAGGTCAGCCCAAAAATGTCAAACTCTCAGTCTACTCACTTGAATGTTGACGCTGAGTCTGGCCACTGATAAGTGGGAATTTTGACTACTTATTAGCATATTTTTACTTTTGTTTTAGTCCGAAAATATTGATTTATGTTCCTAAAACTGATGAAAGTATACAAATTGTAGGAATGTTGGAAGTTTGGACTCCCATGATAAAATCCGACTCAAAAAGGAGTGTTCTGAATTACAAGGCAATAAAGGGCGCAAAATCAAAAAAGTGCCTTCTGCGACCGCAGAAGAAAGTATGGACCGCAGAATTCCATCTGCGGCCGCAAACCAAGTGAAAGAACCCAACAGGACGTTGGCCATGTGCGAACCGCACATGAATTATATGGCCGCAGAACAAAGTTTGCATTGACAAATGATTTCAAGTTCAGAGAGTGTGCAAAATACCAAGTCCTGAGGCCTCGCTGAAGTGTGGACCATACAAGAATTGTGCGGCCGCAGAAGATGGTTCGCAACCGCAACCCAGAAATGTGCGGCTGCAGAATCCAAGCCCCTGCCAACTGAAGAAATCTGCAGACCGCACATGGAATTGTGCGGCCGCAGAACCTCCCGAGTGGCATTTTTGTTAGCGAATTTTGAGCCACTATAAATAGACGAGTTCACATTTTCAGGTCAAGTTTCGATGTTTGAGCTGATGTAGCCGTTATATTTTGCCATTTTAGGAAGTTTGTGATTATTTTAGTGTTTAAACATTATATTTTATCATTTTAATCTTTGATTATGGGTTTAATTAGCATTTCATCTTTATTTTCTTCAATTCTCACTATGAGTAGCTAGAATTTTACTAGGGTTGTGACCCAACCCAAGTATGTAAACCTTATGGGTACTTAATTTAATGCTTGTTTATGATTGAGTGTTAATTATTTAGCTTAGTTCATGCTTCAATTTTAAAATTAATGGTTGCAAACATTGATTCATGCCTTTTTGACTTAGTCTCTACTTGAGAAAGAGGGGCCTAGTCTAGGATAACTTGGCTAAAAAGGAAGGCAATTGAGGGTTTGATTAGCCTAATTAAAGGGTTCAAACTAGATATAGTAAGAACCCGACTTGAGCTCATATTAACTATTTTGTTTGATACCCATTTGGACTTGAGAAAACCAAATTAGGCAAAATCACTCTTTGACCGAGAGGTATTGAGTGGATAACGTAGAGTTGAGAACTATAATATACCCCAATCAACAAAACAAGTATTAACATATTTAACCCATTAGGAGAACACCTAGGTTATGGTCACATCCCTAGGTTTTTTAACTATTTGAAAAAAGACCAAAAACAATCATTCCCATCTAGATTCTTATCTTAGCTTACAATTGTTAGAGTAAAAGTAGAATTATAAATAAAACCTTTTGTGGAAGTGCAAATTTAGTTAATCCATTCGCTCTCGTCAAGTGTATACTCCTAACACCCATTGTAACTCTATATGGAAATCGATCTCGACTCTTGTTGTGTACTATTCTTCCAACGACTGTTTTCACTCACTATTGAGTACGGATTGGACGTGCATCAATTTTTGGCGCTGTTGGCGGGGAGTTAAAACGGTGTTAGCTATACATTTGGGTTTGTTTTTGGAATATCTTCTTTTTCTTCCGTGTTTCTAATTTGTGTGAGAAATCTTAGGTACAACCATGGCGAACAATGAGCTCGGAAACTTGCCTTTGGGGGAATTGGATGCGGAGGACGAGCAAGTAGAGAAGTTACCTCATGAGCCACAAGACAATCGGAGAGACCGGGTACCTCATGACACTGTGCCCATTCCACCCCCATCTCCACCACGAGCAGCTCCACACCGGATATTGCCCAATGAAGGTTATGCTTGTGCAATAGTCCCTCCCCGTATTAGGGCGAGTAACTTCCAAATCACCAATGTGATGCTCACTTTGCTTGAGCAATGGGGATTCTTTAACGGTTCTCCAACACAAAATGCTTATAAGCATTTGAAGGGGTTTGTGGACACTTATTGAGGGAGAAAACAAGCAAATGTATCCGAGGATGCATTGAGGTGAAGGCTTTTTCCCTTCTCTCTACGGAGGAAAGCTTTAGATTGGTTGGAAAGATTGTCGAACCATTCAATTCACACTTGGGATGAGTTGGAGGAAAAGTTCATTGCTAAGTTCTTCTTTCGCGGACACATGGCTACACTTCGAGATAAGATCTTAGCATTCAAGCAAGATCCGAATAAACCATTACACGAGAGATGAGAACGCTATAGAACTATGGTCAAAGAATGTCCCATTAACGATATGACAAAAAACAACGATTTAACAAACCTTCTATCGTGGGATTAACATAACCAGCCAATGTGTCGTGAATCAACTAACCAGTGGAAACTTTATGACTACGCCTAATGCGGAGGCGTGCGAGATTTTGGATGAGATGGCAGAAACGTCGTCAACTTGGCAATCCCGGGCCAATTTTCAACAAGGTGACCCGAATATGATTTCAACAAGGTGACCCGAATATGATCCACCTTCACAAAGAATTGCAAGACCATGGGCAAGCCATTGCCGAATTGACAACTGCCATGACTCAACTAGAAAAGGCCCAACTAAATCGTGTGCAAAATCATAAGAGAGTCAATGTTATGGTAGGAGTGAACATGATGGTGAACAAGAGGAGGACCAAGGGTCCACAAGTGCAAAATCCAGTGGAGAACTATGTGCAAGAAGATGGTAGTTTTGAGTAAGATGATTCCTATAATGAACAAGAAGAGAAGATGTAATATGTGAATAATTTTCAAGGGCAAAGAAACAACTTTCAAGGCCCAAGCCAACAACAATGGATACCTCAAAACAACCAAGACAATTGGAATTCTAATAATCAAGGAAATTGGAGTGGAGAAAACAATCAAGGAAATGGGCATAACAATAACAATTAAGGAAATTGGAGTAGAAATTTGGGAGGTAACAATCAAGGGGGATGGAACAACAATCAAAGCAACCGGGGTCGCGTTTTCAAAGGCCCCCAATGTACCAAAAACCAAGCAATCCACCCCTTATCCTTCCCATGGTTCGAGTTCTTCAAACAATGAGATAGGAAATATTGAAAATATGTTCAAGCAAATGATGGAAAATAATACTAATTCGGATGCCCAACTTGCCTCACACAACACATCAATCTGCAATCTAGAAATTCAAAAGGGGAAAATCTCTCAAGCCTTAATTTCTCATCCTAAGGGGGCTCTACCAAGTGACACAGTGATAAACCCAAAGGGTGGTAACAACAAGGGTCATGCCATGGCGGTTATCACAAGAAGTGGAAGAGGCGGGAATGCACCCACCTCAAGTGGAAAACAACTTGTTGAAGATGATCAAGTGATGCAAGAAGAAGAAATCCTGAACAATGTAATGCAACCTAATGATGAAGTTCAGATTAATATTGATGATAGTGTGGAAGAAATTCTAGAGGAGGTGAACCCGTCTAGTGAACACATTATTGACATACCGGAGCCGGTAGTGCAAAAGGTTAAGGCACCATTGTCTAAGCCTCCACCTCCGTACCCTCAAATACTTGCCAGGCAAAATGGTGAGAATCAATTCAAGAAGTTCATTCAAATGATGAAGAGTCTCTCAATCAATGTGTCATTAGTTGAAGCTTTGAAACAAATGCCCGGTTATGCAAAGTTTATGAAAGATCTTGTGACAAAGAAGTGGTCAATGAAATTTGAGACCATCAAAGTCACTCATCAAGTGAGTGCAATTGTGCATTCAATGGATCCTAAGTTGGAGGATCCTGGTGCTTTCACGATTCCTTGTACAATTGGAAGTGCCGAGTTTGCTAAAGCTCTTTGTGATCTTGGGGCAAGTATCAATTTGATGCCCTATTCGGTTTTAAAGACTTTGGGAATTAGGCAACCAAGACCCACATCTATGATATTGCAAATGGACGACTGTACCATGAAGAGGCCCTTGGGAGTGATTGTAGATATTTTGGTTTATGTTGATAAATTCATTCTTCCGGTGGATTTTGTCCTTCTGGATTGTGAGGTTGATTGTGAAGTACCGATTATTCTTGGGAGACCTTTCCTTGCTACGGGTAAGGCACTTTGTGATGTTGAAGTTGGAGAACTTACTTTCCGGGTTGGTGATAAAAAAGTGATATTCCATGTGTGTAAGTTCATGCGGTAACCAAATAGCAATGTGGTGTGTTCTTTTGTAGACTTGGTAACTGATGTTATTTTTGATGAAACAAGTGCTACAATCAATGTTGGTGATATGTTGGAGTCCGTCTTGCTCAACTTTGATGATGATGAGATGGATGACTTCATGAAATGTGTGAATTCTTTGCAAGGAATGAGTTCGTATAACTATGCACCCCGGAAATTGCCCTTGGATGTTGAAAATAAGACAACTCATCCGACAAAGCGTTCTATTGAAGAGCTTCCTACCTTGGAGTTGAAGCCATTGCCTCCACATCTTCGGTATAAATTTCTTGGTCCTTGTTCTACTTTAACGGTTATTCTTTCCTCTTGTTTGACTGACGTGCATGTAGATTCCACATTGTCGGTGCTACAAAAGAAGAAGGCTATTGGGTGGCCTTTAGCGGATATTCGGGGGATAATCCCTGCTTTTTGCATGCATAAGATCAAGTTGGAGGATGGCGTAAAACTATCTATTGAACATCAAATGAGACTTAATGAGGCTATGCAGGAAGTTGTCAAGAAGGAGATTATCAAATGGTTGGATGCCAGAGTTGTCTACCCCATCTTCGATAGTTTGTGGACTTCTCCGGTTCAATGTGTCCCAAAGAAAGGGGCATGACGGTGGTCACCAATGACAAGAATGAGTTGGTTCCTACAAGAACGGAGACCGATTGGAGGGTGTGTATGGACTATCGCAAGCTCAACAAAGTCACAAGAAAGGATCACTTCCCACTTCTTTTCTTAGATCAAATGCTCGATAGATTGGCCGGTCGTGCTTTCTATTACTTTCTTGATGGGTACTCGGGCTATAACCAAATTCTCATTGCTCCGGAATATCAAGAGAAAACAACATTTACATGTTCCTATGGTACTTTTGTTTTCAAGCTGATGCCATTTGGTTTGTGTAATGCACCAGCGACTTTTCAAAGGTGTATGATGGTTATTTTCACGGACATGGTGGAGGACTACCTTGAAATTTTCATGGATGACTTCTTGGTGGTTGGAGATTCTTTTGATGATTGTCTTGCAAATTTGGACAAAGTGTTAGCTAGATGTGAAGAAAAACATTTGGTTCTCAATTGGGAGAAATGCCATTTCATGGTCGAGGAAGGTATTGTACTTGGCCACAAAATCTCAAGGAATGAAATTGAAGTTGACAAGACAAAGATTGAGGTGATTTATAAGATTCCACCTCCAACTTCGGTGAAGGGTGTGCAGAGTTTCTTAGGCCACGCAAGTTTTTACCGTCGCTTCATCATAGACTTCTCTAAGGTGGTGAATCTGTTGTGTAAGCTTCTTAAGAAGGATGCTAAGTTTAACTTCAATGATGATTGCATGAGAGCTTTTGAATTGTTGAAGCTAAATTTGATAACTACTCCCATCATCACCGCTCCATATTGGAGTATCCCTTTGAAACTCATGTGTGATGCAAGTGACGTAGCGGTTGAGGCTGTTTTGGGAAAACACATCAAAAAAAAATTTCATTCGGTCTACTATGCTAGTAAGACCATGAATAGTGCCCAAGTTAACAATATCGTTACGGAGAAAGAGCTCCTTGCTATTGTGTTTGCAATTGAGAAGTTTTGTCCGTACTTGATGGGTGCAAAAGTCATTGTCCACACGGATCATCCGGCGCTTCGTTACCTTATGAGCAAAAAGGACTCCAAAGCTTGGCTGATGAGATGAGTTATCTTGTTACAAGAATTTGATATTGACATCCAAGATAGGAAAGGTAGTGAAAACCAAATGGCGGACCACTTGTCTCGTTTAGAGGAGGAGGGGTGGCCACATGATGGCCTAGAAATCAATGACTCCTTCCCCGGTGAGCAACTCTTGGTAATTTCAATTAAAGAATTGCCATGGTTCGCGTATCTAGCAAATTTTCTTGTGTGTGGAGTCATTCTGGATGAGTTCTTTTCAAGCCAAAGGAAGAAGTTCAAACGGGTGTTAAGATTATTATTAAGATGCACCATACCTTTTACGGATTTGTACGGATGGGGTGATTAGAAGATATATACCGGAAGAAGAGCAAGGTGAAATTCTTATGGCTTGTCATTCTTCGCCATATGGTGGTCATCATGGTGGAGCAAGAACGGTGACCAAAGTGCTTAGTTGCATTTTCTATTGGCCTACTCTTTACAAAGATGCTAGTGAGTTAGTGAAAAGATACGATGAATGTCAACGGGCCAGTGGAATCTCAAAGAAAAATGAAATGCCTCTCACAACCATTTTAGAGATTGATATTTTCGATTTGTGGGGTATTGAATTCATGTGCCCCTTTATGAGTTCTTATGGAAACACCTACATCTTGGTCGCGATGGATTATGTGTCCAAATGGGTTGAGGCCGTTGCTTTGCCCAACATTGAGGCGAGAAGTGTGGTGGATTTCTTGAAGAAGAATATCTTTACAAGGTTTGGTACTCCACGTGCAATTATAAGCGATGGGGGGTCACATTTTTAAAACAAGGCTTTTGACACTTTACTTAGCAAGTATGGTGTTACTCACAAAATCACGACTCCCTATCACCCACAAGCTAGTGGGAAAGTGGAAGTCTCCAACCGGGAGATAAAGAGTATCTTGTCCAAAACGGTGAATGTTAATAAGACGGATTGATCCAAGAAGCTTGATGATGAATTATGGGCTTATTGGACGGCTTACAAAACACTTATCGGAATGTCACCATACCGGTTGGTTTTCGGAAAAGCTTATCATCTTCCGGTGGAACTAGAGTACAAGGCCATGTGGGATCTAAAGAAGTTAAATCTTGATTGGGATGTAGCCGCTAACTTGAGGGTTGCACACTTGAATGAATAGGATGAGTTCCGGTACCATGCTTATGCGAGTTCGTCCTTGTACTAAGAAAAGATGAAATATATTCATGACAAATACATTTGGAACTAAGAGTTTAAGGTGGGCGATCTTGTATTATTGTTCAACTCAAGGTTGAGGATGTTTCCTGGGATGCTAAAATCCAAGTGGAGTGGTCCTTTTGAAATTGTGGGTGTGACACCTTTTGGGTGCATTAGACTTGAAGAACAAAAACAATGAAGTATTCCGAGTAAATGGGGACCAGGTGAAGCACTACTTGGGAAAGTTTTGAGATAGCCACGTGGTGGCGGTCATTCATTTCACTTGAAGATATTATGCGTTGTGCCGCAACGTTAAATCAGGTACTTCTTGGGAGGCAACCCATGTTTCTTTTCCTTTTTCTTTTGTAGTTAGGTGTTATTTTTGTTCTAACTTGATTTGAAGTGTACTACAGGGGTGAGTGTGACTTACAAGAATTGTGAACAAAAATATGGCTAAGTGTTCAAAAGAGTGCGGACTACACATTTTTAGTTGCCATAGCAGATGAGCATTGTGGCCGCACATTTATCTTACGGACCGCAGAATTGAAATGCCAAAATACCGACTCTCTAAAGTTTAAGTTTGTCAGTGCAGAGGTCAATTTACGACTGCACATGAAATCTACGACGACACCCAAAAATGTGCGGACCACAGATTGGTTTCCAAAAGTGATCTCCCAGGTTAAAGAGTGCGGACCGCACATGAAAATGTGCGGCCGCACTTGTCACTGATTCCTTGTCATTTTGAAGGGTATAAATAGAATAGTAGGGCGCATTTTACTCTTTTCCCACTTTGAACAAACATTGTTGCCCTGCTAAATTTTTTTGGAGATTTTAACTACCCACATACACAGCCACTTAGATTACTTACTCACTGCATTCACTCTATCTGGTATGCTTCAATTTCATATTAATATTTTTAAGTTAGTTCAATTTATAGATTGTTTTAGTTCTTTTTTGGCCATCTGTTATTAGAGTTCCATTGTGTGTCCATGTGGGGTAGATCTGAACTGGGTTAACTTGATACATATTCTACGGGGACTGGGTTAGTGAAATTTCATGCTTTTACAATTTTCCATGCCTATTTGTGCGATAAATTAAAAAAAATGTATGTTCGAAATTTTTTGAATTCTGCGGCCGCACTTGTATTCTGTAGCCACAAGTCAAATTGTGCAGACCGCACTTCCCTTCTGCGGCCGCACAACAGAAATGTGTGGACCGCGAGTCCCCATCTGCGTCCGCAGGTACAATTATGTGGACTGCAGATCCCTTTCCCTGCAGGCATGACTAAACTGTACAACCCCCACTGTGTCCTATGGTTTCTCCTTTACTTACATGCCTAATGTATGTGTTTGAACATCAAAATCCAACTAACAACCTCCTCTATTTGATACAGTCAATGGTTCAATCAAGAGGACAAGATGACACTTCAAAAGGGAAAGGTGAATCTTCTCGGGGTCGAGGCAAAAGTGCCTTGCCCCTTGGCCAGCCAAAGATGATCAGAAAGAAAGCAACAGCAGGCAGAGGGAAGGTTCAAACCTCTCTGAGTCTAGCTCATATGTGCCATCTGGGGAAGTGTCAGAGGGCAACTCAGCCTCTATTTAAGAGGAGTAGTCGGCCACACAATCGAGGTCGCAAGGGAGATACCAGCTCAGGGACGAGCCATCTTCATCTCACAGCACCTCTGAGGGATCGGAGAGTGCTAGCCAGGCTTCTGAACCATCAGCTGCACTAGTCCCTGAGTGTTCTTGTTATACATGAAATTCTCGATGATGTCATAGAGGGTGATGCTACAGCTTCAGGCCTTGAAAGATCAAAGAAGAAAGAGGTTTGGGAGGATCTCTTTGTCAGCGTGGTCGCCTTCAGTAGTTTCCGTATGTGGTGGCCAGTGAGGTCGCTAACTCTTAAGCGACAGTTTTTGTTGAAGGACTTGGAGAAATATAACCCAGCTATACTGAGACAGTTCAAGGCAAGAAAAGGGTGGATGTGGTTCACTGAGAGGGTAGAGGATTCCAAAGAATACCTCGTCCGTGAATTTTATGCCAATATCACTCATATCAAGAAAGGGACAAAGGTGACCAAAGTGTGCAACCTCAAGGTGAAGTTTGATCAGCATACGCTAAATGCGTATTTGGGCTTTGAGGATGTTGAGCCGAAAGAATATCTAGAGAAATGTGCACTAAAGGATGAAGTCCGACCTTGGTTGGCTGAGATTCTTGCATCACTAGGGCCACTACCACCATGGATCGTTGTTGGGGTTCCCTTCCACCAAAACACTCTTGACTCACATTGATTGGGGTACCCAATCAATGTGGATGTCGTGATGTCAGCCAACATTTCAGTGATTGCATGGCACAACAGCTCGGCCTACCCTTATCCCAACACTATCACAGAGTACTTCACCGATGCAAAGGTAGAGCTGAGGGATTTTGACACCAAGGTGAAGGCAAAGAAGCCTTTCGATTGATATTCTCTGATGGATGCGAGCAACCCAAAGAAGAAAGTTCAGCCTTCTACCACCACAGGCCAGTATGATGAGCCAACAATGGTAGCTTCTGAGGCAGTTGATCTTTTATCCACCGATGCTGAGCCTTCTACCAATGTCGCAGCTATGCCTCCGCCATCATCCACAATTCCTACTACAGCTCCTGCCACAACTCCGAGGCCAGTTCCCATGCCCACTACCCCACTATATGTGCTGTGAGTCTCCCAGATATTGGCGAGTCTCACCAACTGGATGCAGACAGCTACTGCAAAGCTGTCTGACTTGTCCAGTACTGTTACAACATAGTCCACTTCACAAGCATCATAGGTTCCTTCAAACATTGAGGAGACACTGAAGAAGATTCTAGAGAACCAAAAGACTATCATGGATGCCTTGGTACAACACGGGCAAGTCATTGAGGAGCTGGGAAAGGAAGTAAAGAAGATGATGAAGTCCCAGGTGAGCAAGAAATCAGTGGACAAGCTCCGGAGTGAGGTGACTAGACTTGCTACAGCTAGAGACCTTCCTTTTGACATGCTTCTTGACCCGTACTAGTCTGCCCCATATCCTTCAGCACATCTGCACCGGTAGCACCAGCTGGCCAGTCTGACGAGCTAGACCTTGCTACCGACATTGCAGAGGCAGTGCGTGAGATGTTTACCAACCCAACCACACCTAGATTTGATGATGATGAGATTCAGTTGGCTGATCCTGGGAGAGATGACATTACTGGGGATACAGAGATGTCCAAGGATCCATAGGGAGTTTTCTTTGCCCTCTCCTCTTTTACCCTTATTTTGCTAAGCATTGGGGACAATGATTACTTTTATTCGAGGGGGTAGAGTTTATTTAACACATTGGTACACTTTGATACATTTGGTATGTAATAATTTGATGATATTCTTTCTTTTCTTATTTGTATTTATCTATCTTCTCTTTCTCTTGTTATGTATATTTGTTCTATCTTTAGTAGTTTTTGCTCATTAGCTTCTTTATCTTTGTTTTTGCTTATTAGCTTCTTTATCTTTTGACAAGAGTGGGTTGCTCTAGTGGTGAGCACCCTCCACTTCCAACCAAGAAGTTGTGAGTTCGAGTCACCCCAAGAGCAAGGTGGAGAGTTCTTGGAGGGAGAGAGCCGAGGTTCTATCGAAAATAGTCTCTCTACCCTAGGGTAGGGGTAAGGTTTGCGTACACACTACCCTCCCCAGACCCTACTAGTGGGATTATACTGGGTTGTTGTTGTAGCTTCTTTATCTTTTTCATATTAGTTCTTATTTTGTTAAGTAGCTTCTTTTTATGATTTAGTAGATAATAAGACTTTGGTTTTCTTAACGCCATGGTTCTTTCCAAAGGTAGTTGTTGTGTGAACCGGGTGACTCGTCCCAACGATGGATGGCGTGGAAACCTTCTCAAGGGAATGGGTCCGTTTTTGTGTCTAGGTAATAATAGTAGTAATAATGAATAAAAAAACCTAATCAAGTCATGCTCGAAGAGTCAACCATACTTCAATTGGTACCAACACACTTAACTACGTGCTTATGGCAAGAGATAAGGTTTTTGAAAGAAATTGCTCTAGTTAATGACTTTGTGACTCTTGAGTTGACTTTGGCAACCATCAAGTGGTTTAATTTAACCATAGTGATCTTTAAAATTGAATGTGGTCGTTGTGGCCCCTCGACTCTATCCTCTTTTACAATCTAGTTGCGTGATGGGTGATATGAATTGTTTCTAGTCCAAGTATCCGTGCGAAAGGTCTAGAACTTGCCCCGAGATGTGTTTCAAGGCAAAATCCTAAGTTTTGCTTGGTTTAAGAAGTGAGTGTAGGTTTTTCTTGGCCTGTTTGAGCTTTCTATTGCAAACCAATGTCGTTATCCCTAGTCAACCCCTTTGAGCCTCTAGCATTTCTCATTTGATAATCATGTTATAAGCCTTTACCCATTTTGTCATGACCCTCTCTTGGCACCCGGACTTTCCTTAACACTCTTATGAAACAAGTGGCTTAAAACATAAGTTTGGGGGAGAGATGAGGAATTTGAAAAAGGTATCAAGGCACAAAAAGAGAAAATAAAGGATCTCTATGAAAAGAGAAGGCAAGAAAAGAAAAGAACAAAAAGAAAAATGCAAAACATCAATAAGTGTAAGGGTTGATAGTCTCAAAAAGAGGTAATGATCCCTAGCATGAGCAATCAAAAAAGGGAGAAAAAGAATGAAATGAACAAGAAAGAGTGATGTTAAGTCTCTCTAATCCCCAATGAAAAGAAAATGCCTCTAAGAATTTGTAATTGTGAGCCGATAAATGAAAGTGTGGAGTGCTTAAGGAAAGGTGTAATAACTTACCCATATGGTATCCTACCCTAATCTAAAAGCCTTCATTACAGCCCGAAAGAAGTCTTACTTAATTTCAAATCGAGTGAGCTTACATTAGTGGCGATCTATATGAGGGGCAAGCCTATGGTACTTGAAGCCGTACTTGTGACATTCTCTTGTGAGAGACGAGTGAACCTTTCATGAATCCTAAGATTGAGTTCTAATTTCTTAAGTGAGCTTGGCAAATGGAAAGTAGAGGAGGAAGAGTTTGGAGTCCACCATTGACTACATGATAGAACAAGAGTCCTTGATGAGTAAAGTCAATTCTTGAAGCTCAAATGTCATACTAGAACTATATGTGCATGAATATTTGACTTGTCACCTTGTTGATAATGCATTAGTAGTGTAGGTAATTGTTGGTCCCAACTGATGTGTGAATGGCTCACCTTTGACTCGTTGAAATAACCCTTAACTCTAGGAGGTGGGAACTAATTTATTTTCTTGAGGACAAGCAAAGACTTAAGTTTGAGGGAGTTGATAAGTGGTTATTTTGACTACTTATTAGCACCTTTTTGCTTTTGTTTAGTCCGAAACTATTGATTTATGTTCCCAAAACTAATAAACGTACGCAAGTTGCAGGAATGTTGGAAGTTTGGTCTCCCATGATGAAATCCGACTCAAAAAGGAGTGTTCTGAATCATAAGGCAATAAAGGGCGCAGAATCAAAGAAGTGCAGACCATAGAATTCCATCTGCGGAAACAAACCAAGTGAAAGAACCCAACAGGACTTTGGCCAATGTGCGGCCGCAGAACAAGGTTTGCACCGACAAATGATTTCAATTTCAGAGAGTGTGCAAAATACCAAGTCTTGAAGCCTCGCTGAAGTGCGGACCGCCCAAGAATTGTGCGGCCGCAAAAGATGCTTCGCAGCCGTAACCCAGAAATGTGCAGCTGCAGAATCCAAGCTCGTATCAATTGAAGAAATCCGTGGACCGCACATGGAATTGTGCAGCCGCAGAACCTCCCGAGGGGCATTTTTGTCAGTGAATTTTGGGCTACTATAAATAGACGAGTTTCACATTTTTAGGTCAAGTTTCGAAGTTTGAGATGCTGTAGCCGTTACATTTTGCCATTTTAGGAAGTTTGTGATTATTTTAGTGTTTAAACATTATATTTTATCATTTTAATATTTGACTATGGGTTTAATTAGCATTTCATCTTTATTTTCTTCAATTCCCACTATGAGTAGCTAGAATTTTACTAAGGTTATGACCCAACCCTAGTGTGTAAACCTTATGGGTACTTAATTTAATATTTGTTTATAATTAGGTATTGATTATTTAGCTTAGTTCATGCTTCAATTTTAGAATTAATGGTTGCAAACATTGATTCATGCCTTTTTGACTCAGTCTCTACTTCAGAAAGAGGGACCTAGTCTAGGATAACTTGACTAACAGGGAATTGGGCTAATTGAGAATTTGATTAGCCTAATTAAAGGGTTCAAACTAGAGATGGTAAGAACCCGACTTGAGCTCATATTAACTATTTTGTTTGATACGCATTTGGACCTCAGAAAGCCAAATTGGGCAAAATCACTCTTTGACCAAGAGGTATTGAGTGGGTAACATAGAGTTGAGAGCTATAATACACCCTGATCAACAAAGAAAGTATTAACGTATTTAACCCATTAGGCGAACACCTAGGTAATGGTCACATCTCTAGGCCCTTTAACTATTTGAAAAAAGACCAAAAATAATTGTTCGCTTCTAGATTCTTATCTTAGCTTACAATTGTTAAAGTAAAAGTAGAATTAGAAATCAATACCTTTTGTGGAAGTGCAAATTTAGTTAATCTATTCGCTCTCGTCAAGTGTATACTCCTAACACCCATTGTAATTCCCTGTGGAAATCGACCCCAACTCTTGTTGGGTACTATTCTTCCAACGACCTTTTCCACTCACTATTGAGTGCGAATTGGATGTGGATCAGCCATCACGGTGATAATAATTTGATGCCCAGCAACGAGGTGCCTCCTGCCAATCCCAACAGTGTCCCAGTTACCGATCTGATCGATGCTAACTCGTATGTGACCATCAACGTCAATTTGCCAACTTATCCCGAAAATAGTGTTCACGGGGGACCCCGACCAACAGCTCAGTAAGCGCCAGAAGGAGAAGGTGATAGGGTAAGCCTACGACTATTCTTTGAAATATTGCACGCTCAACAGGCAGCGATAGCGCAGCTGCAGAATCAAAGCCACGCTCCCAACAGGGTCGAGCCTGAACGCTCCTGGGAAAGCACTCAAAGAGATGAGCAAATAATCGAGAGACCGGGTGAAGCTGAGCCCGAGGTAAATCCCGAAGTAATGAAGATGCTTAAAGAGTTGACAAAACGAGTTGGGTCGGGTGAGAAGAAGATTGAGGCTAAATAAAGAAGGAGTAAACATACAATTCCAGGTTCGATCAGATCCCGGGAGCACCCCCGATATTGAAGGGGTCGGACTCCAAGAAGTTTATCCAGAAGCTTTTTTCTTCGAGCATGGCACCGAAGCCTATCCCAAAGAGGTTTTGTATGCTCGACATCCCCAAATACACTAGGACAACATATCCAAATGAGCACGTAACCTCATACACATCCGCAATCAAGGGGAATGCTCTAGAAGACGATGAGATCGAGTCGGTATTACTGAAGAAGTTTGGGGAGACTTTGTCCAAGGGAGCAATGATATAGTATCACAACTTGCCCCCAAATTCCATTGATTCATTTGCTATGCTTGCAGATGCTTTCGTAAAGGCCCATGTCGGGCCCATCAAGGTCGAGACCAGAAAGTCTTACCTTTTCAAGGTCAAACAAAGGGATAACGAGATGCTCAGGGAGTTCGTGTCAAGGTTCCAGATGGAACAGATGGACCTACCACCAGTTGCAGATGATTGGGCCGTTCAGGCATTCGCTCAGGGGCTCAATCCCTGAAGTTCCTTGGCTTCTCAATAGCTAAAACAAAATTTGGTGGAGTACCAAGCAGTAACCTGGGCCAATGTCCACAACAGGTACCAATTGAAGATCAGGGTCGAGGACGACCAACTCGGGACCCCTTCTGGGTCAATTTACCCCGTCAGCGCCGATAATAGATCTAAGAGAGCCATTGATCAAGAGCCAAGACCGGTCCGAGATCGATATCAACCATACGGCACTGACCGAAGGGGAAACAAATCTGGGCGCCATCCCACAAGGAACGAGAAGAGAAATGATCGAGGGCCCGGCGGCCAAGGCCAGATGAGAAAAAATGGATTCGATAGGCCGCTCGAAAGTAGGGAAGCACCGAGATTTTTGGAATACAACTTTAACATGGACGTTGTCAGTATCGCGTCAGCCATAGGATGCATTAAAGAGACCAAATGGCCCCGACCTTTGCAATCTGATCCTACCTAGAGAGATCCCAATGTGATGTGTAAATATCATGGCACCCACGGTCACAGGACCAAAGATTGCCGACAGTTAAGAGAAGAAGTTGCCCGGTTATTCAATAATGGACACCTCCGAGAATTCCCGAGTGATCAAGCTAAACACTACTTCAGGAATAGAGACACCAACAAACAGGTTGAAAAAGAGGAGCCTAAACACGTGATCAATATGATCATTGGATGAGTCGATGTCCCCCAAGGACCAATGATAAAGCGCACTAAAGTATCTATCACAAGGGGAAAACGCACCCGGGATTATGTCTCGGAGGGAGCCATTTCGTTCAGAGTTAAAGATGTCGAGGGCATCGTGCAGCCTCACAAAGATGCATTGGTAATATCCGTGTTTATCAATAAATCTTGAGTTAAACGTGTGCTGATTGATCCAGGTAGCTTGATCAACATCATCAGATCGAGGGTCGTATTGCAATTAGGGTTATAGGACAAAATTGTTCCTGCAGTTCGGGTGTTAAACGAATTTAACATGGCGTGTGAGAACATTAAAGGAGAAATAACCCTACTAGTGAACACCGCCGGGACAATCCAAGAAATAAAGTTCTATGTGATCGAAAAGGACATGGGGTATAATGCTCGGTTCGTAAGGACATGGGTTCACAACATGAGGGAAGTACCCTTGACCTTGCACCAGGCGTTGAAATTTCCCATATCGGGGGTAGTTAAGACGGTCTATGGAGAACAACCAGACATGAAGGAGATGTTGGTTGTCGATGAGGTAGTCCTGGTGCCCGCGATTTCGGCACCGAGTAATACAGAACCGACCAGAAAGGAAGATATTAGCAATCACTAATACTGGCCTTGGTCTAACTGGAGAAATAGGAGGACCGAGGAGCAAACAAAGAGGACGATTACGGCATCCCAAGATCCTTCAAAGCTCCTGACGACACCGACGACACCAAATCAACGGTTAAAGAGTGTGAGAAAGTCATATTAATCGAATACGTACCATATCGAAAGGTATACCTGGGCACAGGGTTGACCCCCGAGCTCAAGAAAAAACTTATTGATTTTCTTAAAGCTAATGTCGATTGTTTCGCTTGGTCCCATCTTGATATGACAGGGATTCCACCGGAGGCCACAGTCCGAGATCAAATATGTGTTCATCAAGGACGAGGTATCCAAACATCTAAAAATAGGATCCATCCGGGAAGTTGAATACCTGGATTGGTTAGCTAACGTAGTGGTAGTGCCTAAAAAGGGGAATAAGCTTAGAATATGTGTGTATTATAAAGACCTAAACAAGCATGCCCTAAGGATTCTTTCCCTTTGCCTAACATCGATCGAATGATCAACGCGACGACTGGGCACGAGATACTCAGCTTTCTCGATGCCTGCTCCGGGTACAACCAAATTTGGATGGACCCGGACGATCAAGAAAAGACTTCTTTCATTACCAAATTCGACACCTACTATTATAATATAATGCCGTTTGGATTAAAGAATGTCGGTGCCACTACTAAATATTAACGATATGTTAGTCAAGTCCCCGCGAGCATAGGACCATTTGAAACATTTGCAAGAAACCTTCGACATATTAAGGAAATACAACATGAAGCTAACCCCGGAGAAGTGTGCATTCGGGGTCGGGTTGGGAAAATTCCACGGGTTCATGGTATCCAATCAGGGGATAAAGATCAACCCCGACAAAATAAAGGCCATAGAGGACATCACCATGGTGTACAACGTCAAGGTAGTTCAAAGATTTACCGGGCGTATAGCCACACTGGGCTAGTTCATCTCGAGGTCCTCGGACAATAGTCATCGATTCTTATCACTATTAAAGAAGAAGAACAACTTTTCCTGGACCTCGGAATGCCAGCAAGCTTTGGAGGAACTCAAACGGTACCTGTCGAGCCCTCTCCCCCCCTCCCCACCCTGCAGTACGCTCTGTAGGTAGACGAACAGTTGTACCTCTATTTGACAGTTTTCGAGGTCGCGGTAAGTGGTGTCTTAGTCGGGGAGAAAGAAGGTATGTCAGTAGGACTTTAGGCGAAGCTGAATCAAGGTATCCTCACCTGGAAAAGTTAGCGCTCGCTTTGCTAAGCGCATCCAGGAAGCTAAAGCCGTACTTTCTATGCCACCATATATGTGTCGTAACCTCTTACCCGCTGAGGAATATCATGCACAAGCCTGAGATCTCTGGCCGGTTGGAAAAATGGGCCGTGGAAATTAGCGAGTACGGTATTGAGTACCGACCCCGAACCGCCATAAAATCTCAGATTTTGGAAGACTTTGTGGCCGACTTTACGCCAGCCTTAATGCCCGAAGTCAAAAGAGAACTACTGCTCACTTCAGAGACAACTTCGAGAATCTGGACCCTCTTCACGGACGGTGCCTCCAACGTGAAGGGGTTCGGGCTCGGTATTATATTAAAACCTCCTACGGGAAGTATAATCAGACAATCTATAAAAATTGTGAAATTGACTAACAATAACGCCAAGTATGAGGCCATGATTGCATGTCTAGAATTGGCTAAGAGCCTTGGGGCCAAAGTGATCGAAGCCAAGTGCGACTCCACCCCTCGTGGTAAATCAAGTCAATGGAACGTCCGAAGTAAAAGAAGAACGGATGCGGAGGTACTTAGAAAAATTGCAGGTACCCCTACACCAATTCAGGGAATGGGCCCTGCAACATGTACCCCGAGATCAAAACAATGAGGCCGATGCACTGGCTAACTTGGGGTCATCGATCGATTCAGATGAATTCAGCTTGGGGGCAGTAGTGCAGCTATTGAATTTGGTGATAGAAGAAGGTCACGTCGAAGTGAACTCAACGAGCTTAACTTGGGATTAGAGAAACAAATACATAGACTACTTGAAGATAGTAAAATTGCCCTCGGATCCCAAAGAATCGAGAGCCCTGCGCACCAAAGCTACCAGATTTAGCTTGGTCGAAAGGGTATTGTTTAGGAGGACTTTCTTTGGCCCGCTAGCAAGATGCTTGGGACCAGGAGAGACAAAATACGCCATGAGAAAAGTTCACGAAGGCATTTGCGGGAACCATTCAGGGCAGAATCCTTGGTTTCGGAAACTAATCATAGCCGGCTACTACTGGACCGAAATAGAGAAGGATGTGAAAGACTTCGTAAGGAAATATGACGAGTGCCAAAGACACACCCCGATGATCCATCAACCGGGATAAATGCTCCTCTCGGTCCTGTCCCTTGGCCATTTATGAAGTAAGGAATGGACATCATCGGTCCCCTGCCATTGGCATCCGATAAATCTCAATTCATACTATTCATGAATGATTATTTTTTCAAATGGGTCGAGGCCCAAGCATTCTAGAAGATGCGAGAGAAAGAGTTCATTGGCTTCATTTTGGATCACATAATATGTTGATTTGGGATTTCAGCCGAGATCATTTGCGACAACGAGAAACAATTTGTCTGTGAAAAGGTGAGTAAGTTTTTCGAAGATCACAAAATCAAGAAGATACTATCAACGCCTTATCACCCTAGTGGGAACGTGATAAGTTGGTATTTTGCTAACTTATTCATACATTTTTCTTGAGTTGTAAGGTTCTTTAAGTAAGATTAAATAGCTTTAACTAACTTAATGTGGTTGATTTCAGGCGTGTGAGCTTAAATGATATAGTTGATGAAAGAGTGGATCAACAAGGATGAAAAGAGATGGAATTTGGAGCATAAGATTGAAGAAATTGAAGACTAAAAAGTTAAAAACAATGTCTCCATAAAGGTTAATTGTGGAGCCAAAACTAGGGGTGCAAAAGTGCATGAAAAATATTCTAAGTCAGGAAAATTTGGAGCAAAGTCTGCCCAATTCCACGATTTTGATCGTCTCCACGAACTACTCCATGATCTTAAAGGGCATCTGAAGCAAAGAATTGTGCAAGTTCTGCCCAGCTCCACAATCTGAATCGTGGAGCCATTTCAGCCCACGAACCAGGCCACGAACATCATCGTCTCCACGAACAAATCCACAACTGGACATCGTAGGGGCACCTTTGTCAAATATAGCAAACGATTATAAATAGAAATTTAGGTCAGCTTTTAGGCATCTTTGATCTTTTTGAATGTGGGAGAGCAGCTTTTGGAGTTTCCCTTAAGAGTTTTGGGTGATTTCATCATAGTTTGCTCAAGCTTTCTCTACTCTCTTAGGTAATATGTTTATATTATCATTTATCTTTGTATTTTCTTTCTTTATTATGGCTAGCTAAGCTTCTTAAGATAGGATTGTGAACCCTAAGTGTGGTTATATTTTTGAGTTATTAGTATTATTTCTATATTTGATTGAGCTTTGTGTTATCTAATTACTCCATGCATTATTGATTGATTTTATAGTTGCAAACACTAAATCCATGCCTATTTTGCTAGTTCTAACTTGGAAGAGTGGAACTTAGCTTAGGTAAAAGATTATTAGTAAGGAATTAAGTGGGTTACCACTTGATTAATGAAATCTAACTAGGGATAGTGTGATTTCTACTTGGGCTATTCGATTGTTCATAATTGAGCCTTAGTTGACTTGGAAGAGCAACTTGGGGTAAAAACCTCTTAAGTGTTGGAAGACATTAAGTTGGTGGAATAGAAATTGAGGCCATAACACATGCTTAATTAACTAGAATTGAATATTTGTATACCTAAAAGCATAGCCTACATGAATGGGAAGCAATCTGTCACGACCCAAACTGATGGGCCGCGATGGCCACCCAGTACGTTACTCAACCGAGTACCAACGTAATGTATCTTTCGTATCATACTATCATAGGTAATTGAGCCGAAGAGGCTATCGTGAGAAAAGTAGAATAAAACATAAGGAAATACTCAATATAGGGTGACCCAACTTGATATACTGACTTATACATATGACGCACTGGTCTATAAGGCCATACTAGTATCCGTATACATGACATCCGTCTATAAGCCTCTAAGAGTACATAAATATCATAAAGGTTAGGACAGATCTCGGCAATACCAAACAATATATATTCAAATCATATTGACCAAATAGGCAACTCCGGAGCAAGTGGAGTGCACAAACACCTTTTGCTAAGCTGATAGCCTACTAGGAGAACTCTCAACCTGTCTATCGGGATCTGCAGACATAAAACACAGCGTCTCCAGGCAAAAGGGATGTCAGTACAAATAAAGTACCGAGTATGTAAGGCATGACAGTAGTATATAAAAGACATGAAAGAAACATGGAGTAAAGAACTCAACCTGTAATTCTGAATAGCTCTGTGAATCATGAAAAATTTATAATATCATGCATGTGCATATAAATGCCATACCATGCATAGGTATATGCGTACATAACATCATCAAGCCTCTAAGGGCATCCCATCATATCATCTCAGCCACTGTGGGCAAAATCATCAACGTATACCAGTTGATCAGGTGGTGGTGCGTATATAACGCCATAACCTTTTCCCATATCCCATATACATATAATATACGCTTATATAACGCCTTCTGGTTATGGGTCAATGTACATGTATAAATGCATGAAATCCATAAGAAATACGTCAATAAGATTTCTCGAATATCATAAAATTAATATTCCTTTCGGACAAACTTTATCAAATATATATTTTTCTGGAATCCATGAACAGAGGATATAATAATAATAATTCACATTGAGAATTAAGAATATAGACACCCGTAGTATTTCTATGAATAGAGTCATTTATGAAAGTTGCGTATTTTGCTCGTTTCTTTTGTATTATTTGGATCATGCCAAAAAGAAAGAAGGGATAGCCTTAACATACCTGAATTAGGAAAAAGTTCGTATGATGTTCTTGGAAAAGGTTGCACCGTACTCCTTTAGACCCGCAAAATTTTACGTTGCTATGATTTCAATAATTCTCATTGGATTTTTTTTTGTGTGTAGGAATTTGAAGAATCACGTTGCTAGTGTAAGGTTTAGAATCTGATTTGAAGTGTTTTTAGAATGAGATTTGTTGAAAACTTGCTAAGTGTAGCGTCTATTTGAAATACTTAAATTAGGAAGATGTTATAAGACTTCTTACAGAAAACTTGCTAGATTGAGTGTTCTGTTTGAAATGGTTGAATTAGGAAAAAAAATATTATAAGATCTCTTATTTTATTTCTTTAAGTCTAATGAAGCCAAATACTAAATGACTTACACGTACTCACTTATGATGCCACCTTTTAATTAAGAAATCATTATCAGATTACTACTTGAATATCTAATGTCCAAAGAAGCCTAAATGCTCATTTCTTTATTTAATGAGTATGACTCATGCTCTTTAAGTCTTTTCACATAATCATAGTGACTTATGAGTCACAATCCTTAGATGGCTTTGCTGCCACGTTATGGAGTTCAAAATTTATCCAAAATCATTATTAATCAATCATTAATCCTTAATTAATTGGGTAATATCCCATTACCCAATAATTAACCAATTACCCACATAATTAAGAATTATCTCAAATTACTTAAAATACTACTCACTTTTAACACATTTTATACATCTAACTATCATGGCCATGTGGTACCTTGTATGGTACTAGTCCATAAATATCGGGTATTTTAGCTTGGGTCATATTTTATCCCAAAATGTCAAACTTCGACGAAATTCATTTTCTTCGATTTGCTTATCCTCTCACCTTCACTAATTTACTCATCACTTGTTTAAAATAGCATAATGCTCATAATCACAAAATAAATTTTATTCCCGAACTTGCGTCGATTAACCTACGACGAAACTTTAACGTTCGAAAATGCGAGATGTAACATCTCATTCCGAGCTTTCATTAATTTATTTATGGCATGCTTTTATGTACGAAAATATGGGGTGTAACATCATTCCCCCCTTTGAAATATTCGTCCTCGAATGTTGACTGATGCACTTATCATTCTCATAACCCCTAGCTCTTGCGAATACTTTAATATTTTTCTTGCCATTTAGGCAACTGTTCTGTAAATAATTCCAAAGGCCAGGGCATTCCCCCCTTTAGGCCTCTTTCTCACACCATGACTTGTGGTCGAAATTCTTCCAATCTCGTAACTGTTGCTACCTTTTATCCCGCAGCCTGTATGACTTTTTTCTTGTATGCGTGCCTATGCGACTCTTCTCTCCTATTTCCTCCAGCTTTTAGTCAATCTCTAGGACTCATTTCGCAAACATATACAGAGCTTAATAAGATGTCACTCTGGGCATCTATAGGTATATTGAAGTTCTTCGCTCGGTACTTTGTCGAACTTACGATTATTGTTATATCTTATTTCATAGACCTGGTTATCCATCCGTATGACTTTACTGCATCAAGGTAGGTCATATTATACTATAACTCTTACTTCATTTTATCGTTACTGAGGTCTGCTACCAAACTTCAAGCTACTTTCGTTACTTATCCCATATGTATAAATCTAAGTCCTTTAATGCTTCGTCATTACTTGATCGTCTTAAGAATGACAGCCTAATCTCACCTCATACTTTGTGACTTTTGTCCATCCACTGTTGATTCACCTTAATGTTGATCTATCATCTACCATTGATAAATTGATTTCTTATGTAACACTGCCGCTAGGGCTCACGTCTCATCAGGGACATCTGGAGTAATTAGATTGATCCACCTAGGGGCGATACTATACTTCCATAACCGTATTTTATAGCATCCCAATATGACTCACCTTACATGGGTATTTTAATCCTGTACAATTCATGAAATCCTCTTCAAGTCATTACTCCATCGAAGGCCCAAACGTCATCCTTTATCTATCACAATCACACCCTCATTCCACTCTAGATACTTTATATTATTCCGGAACATCAAGTGAGACATCACATTGTCTCAAACTCTTCTTTACTCTTTTAGCTAGACCTCTCGATATTTAAAAACCACAGGTTGGAAGATATGCCACTAACGACGCCACTATCATTCCCATATACTAAATCCTAGTGCTTCTAGCCTTCTATCAGAAGCATGGACTATTCTCAACCTTTTGCTTTTGAGTATCTCATAGGTTGTTTACCTTTACCTTACTTACCTTAAAATCTCACATCACATATTGTATCTCTTTCATGACCTCCCTTCCATAAAGGTATGATTCACATCCACAACTTGAACCTCTATTATAATACTTGCACCTCTTTACATGATTCGGTGAGAGCTTCATACTGATTTCTTATGAGGCTGGTACTCTTCTAACTGGCTTTATCATAGAGCCGTTATAGAATATGATTGTTGTACTATCTCTCTTATACTTGTGATATTACGGGTGATCATGTAATGTTCTCACTCACGATTTCTATAATTTTTTGGGTCCAATAATCAGACTCCTGATTTACTTAGTTGATGTAACTCTTTAGTTTCCTCTTCATTCTGATCAGCCTTTATGTAGGCTTAAGCTATCTTCCGATCTGCGGCTCCTGGTATTAGTTATTACTTTAGCCTTTCATGGGCGCTGGGGGATATCTATGATACAATCCTCTAACAATTCAATCCTTCGTATATGACCTGGGCTCAATTCTTTCTTTTAACGTATACCATAATCTTCTACGGCTATATATGCTGCAGGTATAAAACTCCAAACTCTTAAGTGCATTCATAACGTCACCAACTCGGGATCATTGATCGAATAATTCCTCTCGTTCCTTCTTATCTTTCTTTAACGTAACCTATTACTTTTCCTGGTCTTTCTACCCTCTTGTTGCATGCATACTTAGCTTATCTTAGTTCCTACGCATGCCAGAGTTTTCGTGCAACTCATATGATCTCGAATATTACTTTTAATTTTACTTCCCGTTCATTAGCCATGGTATGTACCATTTTCCTTTAGAGTTCTTATAATGTTGTTGTGAGACTGTTGTTACACGACCATTTCCTCTTTAGGTCATTGTACTTAGGTTGAAGCCTTCTTCCTTATTTCCTCAGCTAGTCTTTCGTTGTAGTACTTAGGGAGGATCCTCTGACTCTTGTAAAACTATGAGCTTATTACATTGTATGCTTGACGGAATTTTTGATGTTCTTCCTCTCCTATTTAATGGCCGTAGTTACTTATCTCCACACTCTTGTGCTTGTAGGGTTGCTTCTGAAACTGATATTTTTACTGTCTTCCCAGCGGTATTCTCTTTTATTTCTGTAATACTCAACATACAGTACTTTTAACTACCCCGACTCCTATTTGAGTATTTCTCAAGGTTACAATATCATACCTGCGAGACTGAATGCTTTATATTGGGGTTCACTATTTGTATCTTGCACGATCTGTTGATTTGTCCGTATCTTCTTGTCTAGCCATAACTAGGCTTCTCCTGAATCAACTACTGACTACTCGTTGGCCCATTCTCATATCAATATTCCGTGTAATCTTTCTTGGGTTATTTCCTTTGTCTTAACTTACGTATCGCACTGACTCCTCGTCTATCAATAACATCTTGGGCAGGGACCCTTACTTCCTTTCCTTGACGTCGTGTTTGCATAATGTTCTGGAATTGTAGCATATCTGTAGGCTTTGAATCAGTGCACTCTCGTCCCTTTTTCATTCTTATCACATTCTTCCTTTACCATTTCCATAGTTACTAGAACCACTTAATTATGACCTAATCCCACATCACACCATATTCCCCCCTTTAGGGGAGCACTAAGATTTAGTGCTACGATGATCTACGTATAGATGTTTTACCCTCTCATCTTTGACGTCTTTTCACATCATCGATGATCCTTACTCGCCTCGTGGTAATCCTCCAGTACAAAGGATAACAAAATTCCTTATTCATGAGGGTGACGCTTAGTGTAATTGGCACACACAGTCCCTTAAGCTTAACCTTACTCACCTTGCTTGCTTTAGGGAAGCGTCTTCTTGAATGACCTTTCTCTGAATTTCTTATGAATCATCTTCTGTTGTCGATTCTATTATCATTGGAATGCAAATCTAAAATTCTCATGATACCGACCATTATCAAATCACTCGGTCCTTAATTCATGTTTAGTTTATCTTGTTCACCAGTCCATATTGATTTCTATTACTTAGAGGTCTAATTTTTTTTTTCTTCTGGTAATCACGTTAGCATCACGAACGTATTTCTCAAAATGAGGATACGACTTTATGGCCTATACTCTTTTGTCGTCTCAAGGCCTGTCATCTCTCGTCCTTTCCTTCACTTGACTATAGACTCTATAATACTGTCATCTTTTTGATCTACCGTTGTCATCTATGTATCACAACTTACTCATAATGCTTCATTAACTTTCTTCTTATTTCCCGCTTATATTTATGTCTATCGCTTTATTCTGAAAACTTCAACAAGACATTGTTTTGCTTTTAGCTCCCCTTGCTCCATCCACTGGCTCTTCGGGTTGCCTAACATTCTCTCTCTACTAGGGACGGGAGTCACACTAAGATAATATTTATCCCTTCCAGGCTTCCAGTGCTTATCTTTGTAGTATTCATATCTAGCTGTACTATTTTAGGGTGCACCATCGAGGTGTCTCACAAGGAGATCCATTACCATGTTTGCACCATCCTTCTGAAATTGTCAACTAACTCTACCAATCCATCCACTATTTTGGGTTACTCTATCCTCAACCGGATCCTGATAACCCGTCCTTCTCTTAAAATATGTCTGTTAGCTCCCATAGGGCATAACTGAGATCGGTGTGGCCAATTGTACATACATCTGTCACTGTTGAAGGTAACTCAAAATGCTTATATCTCCCTTCCTGAATAATGATAATCTTTATTAACTGGGTACCTCGTACCTTTCTTCATCTTGTTTCTTTTACTCCTTGAAACTTGTATTTATCTTCTGAATCTCTCATTGTCTTTCACCATAAAGGTGGATAAATATTCTTGCCTTAAGGCTCCTTATCAAGAGGCTTACACGTCTTAGTACAGACATGATCTGCTGAATACCTCATGTTTATCCATCATAAGCATGATGCAAAAATTGAGTCCCTCTGACTCAACTCTTCCACAGCTATATCTCTTACCAACTGTCGTTCTGAATCTAGGCATCGTTGTATTATGACTAGGATAGCATTTAGGAAATTGAGTTCTTACAACTGAGCTCTACCACACGATCTAGAGTAAGAAGAAAGAGTGACAGTCCTGAATTCCCTGTAGCCTCCTGCTTATAAGTGTGGTGCATGACACACCCATAAACAAGACTCTACTAGACACGGCTTGTAGACTCCCTAGGACAGAACTGCTCTGATACCACTTCTGTCACGACCCAAACCGATGGGCCGCAACGGGCACCCAGTACCTTACTCAACCGAGTACCAACGTAATGTATCTTTCATATCATACTATCATAGGTAATTGAGCAGTAGAGGCTGTCGTGAGATAAGTAGAATAAAACATAAGAAAATACTCAATATAGGGTGACCCAACTTGATATACTGACTTATACATATGACGTACTGGACTATAAGGTCATACTAGTATTCGTATATATGACATTTGTATACAAGCCTCTCAGAGTACATAAATATCATAAAGGTCGGGACAGAGCTCCGCCATAACAAACAACACATATTCAAATCATACTGACCAAATAGGCAACTCCGGAGCAAGTGGAGTGCACAAACACCTTATGCTGAGCTGATAGCCTACTAGGAGAACTCTCAACCTATCTATCGGGACCTGCAGGCATGAAACGCAGCGTCCCCAGGCAAAAGGAATGTCAGTAAAAATAAAGTACCGAGTATGTAAGGCATGACAGTAGCATATAAAAGACATGAAAGAAACATGGAGTAAAGAACTCAACCTGTAATTCTGAATAGCTCTGTGAATCATGAAAATTTATAATGTCATGCATGTGCATATAAATGTCATACCATGCATAGGTATATGCGTACATAACATCATCAAGCCTCTGAGGGCATACCATCATATCATCTTAGCCACTGTGGGCAAAATCATCAACGTATACCAGCTGATCAGGTGGTGGTGCGTATATAACGCCTTAACATTTTCCCATATCCCATATACATATAATATACGCATATATAACGCCTTCTGATCATGGTTCAATGTACATGTATAAATGCATGAAATGCATAAGAAATACGTTAATAAGACTTCTCGAATATCATAAAATTAATATTCCTTTCGGACAAACTTTATCAAATACATATTTTTCTGGAACCCATGAACAGAGGATATAATAATAACAATTCACATGGGGAATTAAGAATATAGATACTCCTAGTATTTCTATGAATAGAGTCATTTATGAAAGTTACATTTTTTGCTCATTTCGTTTGTATCATTTGGATCATGCCAAAAAGAAAGAAGGGATAGCCTTAACATACCTGTATTAGGGAAAAGTCCGTATGATATTCTTGGAAAAGGTTGCACCGTACTCCTTTAGAACCGCAAAATTTTACGTTGCTATGATTTCAATAATTCTCGTTGGATTTTTTTTTTGTGTAGGAATTTGAAGAATCACGTTGCTAGTGTAAGGTTTAGAATCTGATTTGAAGTGTTTTTGAGAATGAGATTTGTTGAAAACTTGCTAAGTGTAGCGTCTGTTTGAAATGCTTAAATTAGGAAGATGTTATAAGACTTCTTACAGAAAACTTGCTAGATTGAGTGTTCTGTTTGAAATTGTTGAATTAGGAAACAAATGGTATAAGATCTCTTACTTTGTTTCTTTAAGTCCAATGAAGCCAAATACTAAAGGACTTACACGTACTCACTTATGATGCCACCTTTCTATTAAGAAATCATTATCATTACTACTTGAATATCTAATGTCCAAAGAAGCCAAAATGCCCATTTCTTTATTTAATTTGTATGACTCATGCTCTTTAAGTCTTTCCACATAATCATAGTGACTTATGAGTCACAATCCTTAGATGGGTTTGCTTCCATGTTATGGAGTTCAAGCTTTATCCAAAATTATTATTAATCAACCACTAATCCTTAATTAATTAGGTAATATCCCCACCTAATAATTAACCAATTACCCACATAATTAAGAATTATCTCAAATTACTTAAAATACTACTCACTTTTAACATACTTTATACACCTTACTATCATGGCCATGGGGTATCTTGTATGGTACTAGTCCATAAATATCGGGTATTTTAGCTCGGGCCATATTTTATCCCAAAATGTCAAACTTCGATGAAATTCATTTTCTTCGATTTGCTTATCCTCTCACCTTCACCAATTTACTCATCACTTGTTTAAAACAGCATAATGCTTATAATCACAAAATAAATTTCATTCCCGAACTTGCGTCGATTAACCTACGACGAAACTTTAACGTTCGAAAATGCGGGATGTAACATCTCATTTCCGAGCTTCCATTAATTTATTTATGGCATACTTTAATGTACGAAAACATGGGGTGTAACACAATCCTAGCGTATTTCTCTTATTTGTTACAACTACATCTTTACTCGCACGCCAAGTGTTCGATAAAATTCCTATACTAATTTTTGTAGTAATTTTAGAAGTAACTTTAGAAGTAATTGAACAACCACTATTTGTTTGAAGATTACATTAAGAATTACTAAGTTTACATGCATTTGGACACTCTAACACACACCTACTCCTTATGGGATTCGACCCCAATCTTTGTTGGGTTTATTACTGCTAACGACCGTACTACGCTTTCTTTAGAGGTGTAGGATTGGACGTCACCAGAACGGGAAGGTGAAATCGACGAACAAAACTATACTCCAAAATCGAAAAAGAGACTGACCAGTTCGAAAGGAAAATGGAAGGAAATCTTGTCTGAAGTCCTATAGGCATACCGTACGACTTTGAAATCAAGCGCCGGGGCCACCCCATTTTCTTTAGTCTACGGAGCTGAAGCCTTAATACTAGTCGAGGTGGGAGAACCGAGCCTAAGGTTCTAGTATTCTACCGAAGAGCCAAACGGCGAGGCCCTGATCACGAGCTTGGAACTGTTGGATAAAAGGTGGGAGGTTGTCCTGGTCCGGTTGGCCGCCCAGAAGCAGCGAATAGAAAGGTATTACAACCGAAGAGCCAGCCTCCGACACTTTCAAGTCAGGGACTTGGTATTAATAAAGGTAACACTACACACCAGGAGCCCGAACAAAGGGAAACTGGGCCCGAATTGGGAAGGACCGCATCAAGTTATCGAAATAACCGACAAAGGCTCGTATAAACTCGAAGCGGGAAACGGTGTACAACTACCAAATAATGGAATGTGACACATTTAAAGCGGTACTACTACTAAGGTACGGACTTAATTCCTTTTTTAATTTTGTTATAAATCGGACTAACGTATGCAAGTAATCGGCCAAGGACGGATGCGGCTATTAGGTCTGAAAGCACGTTTTGCACTCTTTTTCCCTTGAACCGATTTTTTCCTGAAGTGGATTTTTCTGCAAGGTTTTTAACGAAGAAACAATAAACATGCTACCTTAGTTTTGAAGATCGGTCTTAAACCGGAATCGATGATCGTTTACATCAGATCAACAGTATCCGAGCCCTTACGAGTTCAGCCTCGAATATTGGGGGCCATTACCCCCAAATTAAGATCTTTAGCAAGGGAAAAAAAGTTGTATGTACCAAAAGCTAAGGCTTGGTGTTTAGGATTCATTGTAAAGGTCAAACGGTCATATGAACTATGCCCACATAGTCCACTCAAGCCACTACACAAGTTTTATGCGCCTTCGATCATGTACCTTGTATATTAAGCAATGAAAGAAATTTCTACTTCCCTCACACTTTGTTACTTCGTATTTTTCTTCTTTGATCCTGGATCCTAAAGCCTAAAGCCCACGGACTACCCCTGCTCGGGGACTTTCAATCCCAAGGGCTACCCATACTTGGGGACTATCGTCCAATGCAAATTCGGATGATCCGGGCTACCTAATCCTGGAGGCACCAAGCCCATTAGGCGGTGCCCGAATATGAAAGGCTACAGCCACCATAAAAATGGATAAGAGACGTCCAATGTCCGTAACCAGAAAGTAAGGCCCTTACTAAAAATTGAAACCAATTAAAAGGTTGCCCTCAGCAAAAACATCATCTAAAAACACTTTAGCATCTTAAAGGCCTTCGGTTTTACCGAAGATTCGAAGCCACAAGTAACCTGAAATTGCATAGAAGTCGGGCTCCGTCCGGACCTTCAAAAAATGAATGCTCTTGAACTATATCTGATTTTATGCTAAGGCATTAAAAATAATACGCAAATAGAAAATTGCAAGATGCCGGAAAAGTAAAGACACGGTATTGCCAAAAATGAGAAAATTTTATATATTCCAAAATATGTTTACAAAGGCACAATAGAATGGCCTCGAAATAAAGAAAAACATACATAAGGAAAAATTGAAAAAGAACTAAGGCATCTATGCCTGGTCTTCACTGGGGCTCGACTCGTCGCCAGAATAGTCGGAACCCTCAGGCTTGTAGAGCTCCTTTGCCTCTGCCTCGAGTCTCCTGGCTTCCTCAATCTCGGTCGATAGGTCAAAACCTCGGGCATGGATCTATTCAAGGATCTCTCTCCGGGATAGTCGCTTTATGTACTCAGTCTTCATCTTTAAGTGGGTCTCGGCTACCACCACATCAACCTCTCCTCGACGCTAGAAGAGGTTGCACAATTTGGTCCTCAGTGCGGCATATTCTTGCCCAAGGTCATCCCGTTCGGTAACGGCCAAGCTCATCTATGCCCGGAGATCATCATTTAGCTGAGACCACTTATCGGCTTTGCCCTCTGCCACCTGGAGTTGGTTCTCGGCTGATGCCAGCTCCACTTTTGCAGCTTCTTTCTCCGAAGCCAGCAAGTCTATCCTGCCCCTCCATGCCTCGGTCGTGGCCTAGACCTTATCTATCTCAGCCCAAAGCTGGTTGATCAGTTCTATCTTCTCTTGGACATGCGAAGTTATTTTGTTACTCACCACGATTAGCTACTCATTTTTAGCCTCAAAGATCTTTACCTTCTCAACCAAATCGGCGTATTCCTGCTTCAGGGTCGAGGCCTCCTTCTAGGCTTTTTCCATCTCGGCCTGAAGAATCAAGAGGTCCTTGAGGGCCTCGTCTTGCTGCTCACTAAGAGCCCTATATATGTCCTTCTTTCGGACCTTCTCTTTGAGCTCGAACTCGAGCGGGCTGATCTCTAAGCGGGACCAGAGGAAACTTTCATGATGAAGTACTGAAGCTTGAAAAAATAATGAAGTTAATAGAGCACAACAAAAACCAAAGTAAGATTCACAAAGGGGTACAAAGGGCTGGCGCCTTACCCGATTCAGCGCCTGTTGCGCCTCATTGAAGAAGCTCGACGTGCACATTTCGTTCATCTTTGCCTGGTCCTTCTTAGTCACCGAGCATCGAAGGTAGCTGGCTATTCCCACCAGAGCAAATAAGACTCGGGCATCCTTCGGGATTATAAGAACGACCGTTCTCTTGCGCTCGAGGTCCACGATCAGAGCAGGATATTGCTTCACTAGTTTTGGGCTCGAACTCGGCTCGCTCGCTCCCGATGGCACATCATTTTTTGGGACCTCCAGGTGACCAAGACTGAAAAAGTCCTCCAGTGCGTCCATATCTATGCCATCGAAGAACGTGTTAATGGCGTCGTCTTGGCCTCCACCATGTCGTTTGACTTTTTTTTCCCCGCTTGGGCCTCTTCGAGCATGGACTCAGTATAGGAGGGTGTCTCCACGATGTCAATGACACCAGCTGCCTCTTTCAGGACAGGAGCCGCTTCCTGGGGGCTGTAGCCTCTGTCTCTTCCTCTGGTTCCCAAGTTAGAGGGGAATAAACCTCGTGGTCCCCTTTCCCGGTCATCACCTGCTCCCCCTTGTTAAGGGTCGACCCATGAGCAATAAAAAGGCCGTCATCCTCGGGCTCATCCCTCATACGGTAGAGGGAATCAGAGTCCAGTGCCCTGGACTTAGTGCCCTTCTTGGTTTTCTGAACCCGGATGGTCACTTTCTTCTTCTTCACCTAGGCATTCGGGGAACCCGAGGACTTTCTTTTTTCTTCTTCTTCTTTTTCTTCTCCTCCTTTGCGCCAGACCCGGGCTATCCCCAAACGGAGGGTTCGGCAAATGAGGACGGATCCTCGTCCTCATCCAACGGCCTGAGTTCGGTGGTCTTGGGCAAACCTGTAAGAAAAAAGAAGGCTTGGTAATGTGTAAGCTAAAAGTACGAAAGAAATTATTCGGGAAATAACCTCACCATGGGAACGGGCCACCCATTTTCCCTTCGAGAGCTTGCGCCATGTGTGCTTGGAGTATGGCATCTATTTGCAGATCCCCTCGATCCACTCCTTGAAGCACAAAACTGCATTGGGAACTTGGGCAACAGCTGCACGGCGACAAACATATGCAATGAGAGAAAGAACAAAAGGAAATGACAAATACTCGAGAAGGAAAATACTTACGGGATGCGTTCCACTTCTCGGGGAATGGCAGAAACTCGGAAGGGATGAGGTCTTCAGTTTTTACCCGAACGAACTACCCTACCATCCTCGATCTCAGTCCTCGTCGATGCTCAAGAACGGAGCCTTGCTTGCTCGGCGAACGAGCTTGATCAAGCCCCCTTGGAAGATTCGGGGACTGTATAGTTGGAGTAGGTGGTCGAGGGTGAACTGAGTGGCTTCAGTATTGTTCTTGAAATGTCGTAAGAGGATCACGATCCTCCAAAAGGACGGGTGAATTTGCCCAAGGCATACCTCGTACCTTTTGCATAAGGCAGGGACTATGGGATCTACCGGGTCGAGCATGAAAGGGTAAGTGTAACCACTTAAGTACCTCTCCACATGAGTAGTGATATCGTCATCAAGCCCGAGGACGAACACTTCATTACCCTCCCAATTACAGTCCACTCGGACTATGGGTAGTGTTTCCTCAGTAACGGAGCATATGTATCTCCATGCTCTCTCGCCTCGGTCCTGTTGACTAGAGGCCTTCTCGATGTTGAAGTCATTCCCGATAGAGCAGATCCCAGGTATAAAATTCTTCAAGGGGGCTCTTGAGCCACCTCGGGAACGGCCACCTCGGCATCTGTGGTCGGGTGGGAAGATGAAGGAGCAATCTGCTGAGGCACTGACTTGGAGGTTTTCGCCATCATAATCTGGGAAATATGAAGGTTTGAAGAAAAATATGAAGATTTGAAGATGGTATGAAGGTATAAGGTCTGGGTTGAAGATCCAAAGAAAATGTATGAGGATTGAAAGATGAAGATATGAAGGTTTAAGGAGCAATGTATGAAGATTTGGAGGAGTTAAAAGCAATTAGAGAGTTCGAGGGTAAATTCTGGAATCGAAAAGTGAAAGAAGTGAAAAAAGGTCGGAACTTTTATAGAGGAAGAACAATCAATGCGTGACGTTTCGCATTTGAGGACAGTCAACCGGCGGCTGACACGTCTCCAAAGTCAGAATGACAAGACTGATGGGACTTTTCGATTGACCCGTCATCTTGGTTGTAACGTACGAGGGTTCATCTATCGCTTCGCATCGTTTCGATAAACCTACTCTCCGGAAAACGAGAGGACTATCTATGTACGGGTAAAATCGGGGATAATGTCTACCCCGATTTCCCGGTGAGAAAATGGAGGAAGGGCACGGATGCACGAGATTGTAATCGAGGTTAGAGACCCTTCGTATTGAGATTCAAGAAGAGTGAACGATGTGCTCGCTATCGGGTATGATAAAGCGACGCGCCCCGGGCCGAGAATGAGTTCTAAGATTTTGAGAAATACGATAAACGGTTACACATGACGGATAGAGGGTCGTGATATTCGCACTCAACCGGATATCACAGCAAGGATTTCGCTCGAGGTCGATTATGGACTAGTAATTACTGAAAAAGGAAGATTCTTACCTTTTTTAGACTTACACTAAGGATGAAACTCTCCTACTATATAAAAGTAAATTTTTTTCTTTTGTAAGACACATTGTAACACGTAAATCAAAGCAATACAAGTTTATTTTCTGCCTTTTAGCTACTGTTAAAGTTCTTGTTCACTTATTCTATTTTTCGTTCACGACTGGGCTGGAACCGAGGTCCAATCGAGGACGAGGCCACTGTTCAATCTAAGCTTGGGCTTGGCCATAACATCACAATTGGTTTGATCGCTTATTTCGTCTTTAATTCATTATCTAATATTCTTTACTATTTTTGTTGAATCAAACCACGTATTCTTAAAATCGCGTACAAATTTAATTATTATCCAATTTTGGGGTAAACAAAACTAAAAAAGATAGGAGTAGTATACAACACAAATAATAGTCTGTTTGGCCAAGCTTCTTCTTAGCAATACGTGATTTTTTTGCCCCAAAAGTATTTTTCTCCCAAAGTTAAGATGTTTGGCCAAACTTTTAGAAATAAAAAAAGTACTTTTAAGTAGAAGTATAAGTAATTTTTGAGTGGTAGAAAAAAATAATTTCTTTCCAACAGCACTTGTTTTTAAAAATATATTTGAGAAAATAAATTTAGAAGTACTTTTTAAAAGTTTGGTTAATATTAATTACTGTTTAAAAATACTTTTTAAACTAATTAGTCAAATATAAATTATTTCTTATTAAAAAAAATTTAATTTTTTTTTAAAAATAAACTGATTTTATAAGCTTGACCAAATATGCTATAAGTACGGTTAGGAGAGGAAATCAAAAGAGGAATGATGATTGAGGTGTCGCCCGAGCACACAGCCCACCGATTTGGTGACAAAAGCACGTTTTGTTTTATTAGTTCAACAAATTGACAGGTATCTTCACCTAAGAGTTTTCTCATAAGTGAATCCAATTTTTCAACAGCAGATGTAACTTGGGGGGGTCCAATTCGGATATATATATATATATATATATATATATATATATATATATATATATAATTAAAACTTTTTTTACTACTTTTTTTTAATAATATATGTAGGGTTATTTAAATACTTTATGCGTATTTAATTATGTATCAAAAGTCTGTTTGCATTCAACCCCTCAAACTAATTACATTTCTTCTTCAGATATTGCACCCACTTTCGGTCCGTCCAAGCCATTCTCTTTAAAGGTCAATTGGCACAACGGTGGGATATCCCAAGATATCTCATGGGGATATCTCATAAAATTAATTATATCAATTTTTATATTGAATAATTAATCTCATCATTTTAATGTATCAAAATTAGCTAATACTTCAAACTAAACATAAAATAAAATCAATTCCAAACTTTATTCTGAATTTATTATCCTTATCTTATGTATCAAACTAACCTCTTAGGGATCATTTGGTTGAGAAACAAGTTATTCAGTAATTAATTATTCCAGAATTAATTATCTCACCCTTTCATGGGGTCTCACGGGGATTAAAAAATACAATCCTGGAATAACTAATCTCAGAATTAATTATACCGCGATTTTATCTCAACCAAACGTAGGATAAACTCATCTCAAATTTAATTTCGGAATTAGTTATCTCTTATACCTGTACCAATCGAGCCCTTATAATTTTCACACAGTCCCATACAAGTTCTTGTGATCACCACTCTCTACAAGTAAATATCCCACCAACTATAAACGGGTCGAATAGACTTATTTTTAGGAAATTTTACCTCATATAGGTATACAACCTATTTATTATAAAATAAAATCATTCTAAAATATTATTTTCTATAGCTACCTTTTATATTTTATAGCAAAATAGGTATTTATGGTATATACTACCATTGAGGCATGAAATACGATATTTATGTTTTTCCTCTCTCTTTCTTTCAATTAACACACGATTCTCTTTCAGAATTTCTCTCTCTCTCTCTCTCTCTCTCTCTCTCTCTCTCTCTCTCTCTCTCTCTCTCTCTCTCTCTCTCTCTCTCTCTCTCTCTCTCCTTCTTTGTTCTTTCTCCAATTTTCTTCCTTCGTTTTCTCTGCTTTTTATCCTTTTCTTTTGAATCTCTTTCTCTCTTCGAGCAACTAGTATTGATGACCGACGAGACATTAGAATAGAGTAGAAGGCAGCCAGGAAACAGAAAAGAGTAAATTTTTCGAATGGAAAGGAGCAATGTGATAAACTCTTATCAGAAATTTGTTGTACGAATTCGACAAACTTTCTTCTCTTCTTGGTCGGAAAACGCCATCTCCGACGAACTTTCTTCTCTTCTTTGCTTTTTTAGTCACATACAATAATACAAATACATTGTATTTTGTACAAATTCACTCAAACACATTGTATTTTTGTATAAATATATTTTTTTGCATGTATTTATGATTTCGAAGGTCTGTATTTTTTTAATACAACTGAATACACATGTATTCATGTTGTACAGTATGCATGAATATATGATATAAACATTGAAATACACTGAATACAAACTTTGAAATAGAATAGAATATAAACAGTGAATACATTTAATTTAAAATACAGTAAAATACATTGAATACAAATAGAAATACAGTGAATACAACCAATGAAATATATTGAATACATCAGCAATAACATGTATTAGGAATAACTAAAATATTGTTAATACAAATACATTTGAATACACTGAATATAAAATAGTGAATACGGTAAATACAAATATTAAATCTAATGAATGCAACAGTAAAAAACAAATATCGAAACACATTAAATACAAAAGTTAAATACAACAGTTATATACAACTAAAAAATTATTCTAATTAATTGGGTTGATAATGAGACATATTAGAATTGATCTTGTTGAGTTATATTAGGCGTGTATCACACTAATTGATCATATTTCCGTTATTAGATAGCTGGACAAAACTATTTTTAAGGTGATTGTCGTTACTGTATTCATGAATACATGACTCGAATACATGTGAATACAGTCGCGTAAAGCTGTAACCCCCTATTTTTAAGATGACTTTTGCTACTATATGAATACACTACCGTAACAATTAAATAATAACTATAATAAATAATTATATATGATAGCTATAGAAAATTAATAATCACCAAAGAATAATGATTTCTGAAAATTAATTGGAGTTGAACAGCTACGGCCCAATAGTTAACGGCCACAAATTGGCGTGAACAACTGGTAAATATCTAAAAAGCGTCGGCGCTCGCGAAGAGTAGTCATAGTCCTTGACTGGGATCCACCTCAGAAGTGGGTCCCGTTCCTCGAAATACGTAATCAAGTAGATATATGATATCCTACTCAAAGCTGAGTCATTTTGGACCCTACCTCCACCAAAATACTGCCAACTAATTACCGCGACAACAAATATAATACCGATGTAATCCCAAATAAATTAGGATCAGCTACATAAATTTTTATTATTTACGTCGACTAAATTTAGAAAAAAAACTTTCACATCAACAGCAATTTTTGGGAAATCTCTAAAATTTAACATAGTATAAAAAATAGTACTAATATTTTCTCATATATACACAATATAAATTACGACAAATAATATTCAACCGATCCTTTGATTATATGCTGCTCTGCCATTATATAAATCTCCAATGAAATTAAAACATTTGTTAAATATTAGATTTAAAGTACGTGTACTAATATACAATTACTTGTCTGCCTAATTTGATGAATAATAAATTTGTCTTTTGTTAAGCGTGAAATTGCGGACGAGATTAAAAGTATGACAAGAACTAATTACTTGTCTACCTAATTCTATGAATAATAAATTTGTTTTGTTTGTGCGAAAACAAAGAAAAAGAAAAAAGAAAATGGAGTTCCATACCTACTTGCATGGGCAGCCCCACATCCCCTAGAGTTGCAACTTGCTCTGGCTTTTCTCATAGGAGTAATACACTTACAGAGGAAGAAGCTAAGGCCTAAGGGGGTGGAGATTTGTATGTAGTGACATTGTTGTTTTATCCTCCTAACGTAATCCTAACACTTGGAAAACATGAATACAATACTATATAGTAATAAAAAATAGAAAAAAAAGTTAGGGGAGTTGAAATAAGTTTGAGAGATTTTCAGGGAAGGACTCAAGACGTCCGAAATCTCAGGGAAGGACTTTCCGGCAGTTATAAATACTGTCTTTCTTTTAACCTAAAAAATGCCACCGCCTATTTTCCTTCCTTTGCTTTCTCTATTGTCCCTCTTTGATTTTTATTTTTTATTTTTTATCTTTTACTTTATTACTATCAATTACTCAAAGTTTAGATTTAGGTCCTTGTGTTTTGGTTTGTTGGTTGCCTCTATCTTTCTTTCACCATGACTATCCTCATTGAACAGCCTCAGTTTGGTAAAGATTTCTCTCTTTACTTTTTAAATTTTTTGATATATGTATTGATTTTTTTTTTTGTTCTTCGAAATTTATATTTTTGTTCATAAACAATGTTCTACAATTTCCTCAGAGATCCAAGCAGAGGAAAAGAAATTCCACGACAATGAAAAGGAATTGGTATTGGATGGTGGATTTGCGGTGCCCGAAACCAATGCGTTTGGCCATAACTTTAGGTCATTGTCTTACTTTTGCGGTTTATTTTCTTAAGCTCTTATTAATCTTTGCTTTGAAATATCATATGCAAAAAAACAAAGATCTACCGGCAAAATGTTTGTGTATTTGGGACGATATTCATAAATCAGAACCCCTACTCTGATTAACCGGAACAAACAAATAAATAAATTCAAAGACGTCATATTACTTTCAGATTTGTACTAATTAATCATTTGATTAATTGTAAACACGAAGACAAAATTTGGTGATATGAACACATGGCTCAGAATTGGGAAAACTGAAGAAGGAAAAAAAAACATGGCTCTGATTTGATGAGGATGTTTAAAATTTAAATAAGTTTACTGTTTTATTAGCCCAAGTCAGGATTTGCTGAAAAGCTTGTTACCGTGGCTGTCTGTTACAAGAAATAAATAGTCCTTCAGATTCAGTACTATTTTCTTCAACCAATGAAGTTTTGAATAAATAAACCAACAGCCTATTATCTCTAAATTTTCTTTTTCCGGGAGGAAAAAAAAAAGAGAGGAAAAGAACTTGTTTTCTAGATGTGTTTTCTTTTTGTGGGGCATAAATTGACCGATTGGAAATATTTGAAACAGGGACTACAATGTAGAAAGTGCAAGGCAAGAAGGGGTAGAAACTTTTTACAAGATCAATCACATAAATCAGACCTATGATTATGTAAGTGACTCTATTTTTCTTTTTCTTCATTTGGCTTATAAAATAAGTATTATATCAGCTTCATTTGTTTCCTTTTAGGATTTTCCAACTTTTTTTCATGTGCATTAACTTTGACCCTGATATGTTGCAGGTAAGAAAGATGAGGGAAAAATATGCAAAATGTGACAAGGCAGAAATGAGCATCTGGGAATGCTGCGAACTACTCAACGATGTTGTCGATGATAGTGACCCTGATTTAGACGAACCTCAAATTCAACACTTGTTACAAAGTGCTGAAGCCATTAGGAAAGACTACCCCGACGAAGATTGGCTCCATTTGACTGCCCTTATTCATGGTACTAATTCACTTTAACACAACTATAGTTTTAATTAATCCAATACTCTTACTCATTTCATATTCAGTATTATAATCATTATAATCGGAAGTGGAAGATCTATGATTTCTAGTACATGGCCGCACTACTAAAAAAAGAGGTAAAAATGTACTAAGTGGGACTTGATCTCTATTTCTCTTGGTAAATAACTCAATCTTCAATCAAGTGCATCATTCACCCTTGGAACATGAGCGTCAACAGTTAATATTATACCAATTTTAGAAAATATGTACATAAAATATATAATTTTGCGGAGAAACCATGAGTTCACGTGCCCTATAATCTCTTCTATAAATTTAATTTGCCCCTTGTTCGGGATTTTAATCTTTTCAGTTACCCGAGTTCTAAATTAATAATTATATATATTCAATTGATTTTTAAATTTTTTGTTGTATTAAAATTAAATGAACTAAGATTCATGTACTATTTTTTTGTTCTATAAGATCTGGGAAAAGTTCTGCTTCTTCCTAGCTTTGGAGAGCTTCCTCAATGGGCTGTTGTAGGTGACACATATCCTGTTGGCTGTGCTTTCAATGACTCTATTGTTCACTCCAAGGTTTCTTTTTCACAATATCAAATCGCATTTGAATTTTGGTTAGTACTATTTTTTTCCCTAAAGAACTAATTTTGAGTATTTTGGTTGTTAATGCAGTATTTTAAGGAAAATCCTGACTACAATAATCCAGCTTACAATTCCAAATATGGAGTTTACTCAGAGGGTTGTGGACTAGACAAGGTTATGATGTCATGGGGACACGATGATTATATGTATTTGGTATATTCTTTATATCAGAATCCTTTTAATTAATCTGAATAATTTGAAGATTGTATAACGTAGACTAAGATACGACAGTCATTATTAGATTGTACGTGATTTAATTAGTAGTCTTAATCACGTGCAGGTTGCAAAGGAGAATGAGACAACATTGCCATCAGCTGGTCTTTTCATCATTAGATACCATTCATTTTATGGTACGTGAAAAACAATAACAAAAAACTAAGATTGAGACGCTTGAAATTTCTGTAAAATTTAATTTAGAGATTTATTACCGACAAATTAATGTTAATGGAATTTGTTTAATCTTGCAGCCCTGCATAGATCTGGAGCTTACAAGCACCTAATGAATGAGGAAGATAAGGAAAATCTCAAGTGGCTTCATATTTTTAAGTAAGATTACATCTTATTAATTCTTCTTTAAATCTATTAATTATATGCTTAGTGCCTGATTGTGTTGCTATACTGCGTCTGCAGCAAATATGACTTATACAGCAAAAGCAAAGTTTTGGTTGACGTAGAAGAGGTCAAGCCTTACTACATGTCTCTCATTGAAAAGGTGAGTAACAACTTTTGCTGCCTAATGTAACACTTCGTTACATTCCATTTGCGAAAATTACTCGTTCAACTAATTCAGATTCGAAATCAATAGGCCTCTTGGTTAGCATATACTCTGCTGATTTTCTAATAGATTGGCATGTTATCTTGTAGTATTTCCCGGCGAAGCTAAAATGGTGAGGAGCTGAATTTATGGAAAAGAGACATATGGAAGAGCTGACAAAATAAATGAGAAAATACTATAGATGTGATGGTATAGTAGAGGAATAACGAAGACTGTATAACTCTATCGTTGAGTAAAATTGCTTGTTTTATTTATTTATCTATCTATCTTTCTGTCTTTTTAAATGTTTCGGGCGGTGTAAATATGGTCTGTCTATGGAATAAAGTTGTTATTTAAGTTTAATTGTTCTTCGATATCTTTCCACATCAATGACCTTTGCTATTGCAACTGCATTCTCTTTAAAAATGAACATACGAAAAATAAGGATAAAGACAATTTGAAGACCCAATTTCAGTTCATTATTTTCTTACAAATCATTGCTCATCATGAGCAATAATTACTCTATAAATCTTGAACACAGAGCAGTGAAAGAAAATAAAAGATATTGTCTTTATCCGTTTAAAGGAAAAAGAGAAAGAAAGTTCAAATTAAGACAAATTGTTTAAGGTATAGGAAATAATTTCATGTAAAAAATTTGAATAGATTTCTTCCTACTGTTTTGCCTATCAAGTTTGCCTATCAAGTGAAAGATAAAAGTTTTCAGAGAAAGATATTACAGACAAACTCTTATAATATCAAAAGACGCATGTTGGATCGGACAAATTCAATGATTAGAGAGTCGTGCACTTCTCTCTCTCTCCCCCTATCCTGTTATTTGCTTCAGTCCATAATAAATAATTATTGTATCTTTGACACATTCGTTAAGAAAATACGAATTCTCAGAGAAAAAAAAAATATTTATCAAATTAATCTTAATTAATTGTTATACTAACACATTATAATATGTAAATAAGGGTAAATTTTGAAAAAATAAAATTAATTCTTTTTTGATTATATAAATAAATACTTATTTTGAACAAAAATAAAAGGGTAAAATAATGTGTACCGAAGGGAGTATTAATTTTTCTCCACTTTTAGAGAGTTGTTTGACATTCTATTGTCCGTTGATTTACTTAGGTCAAACATAAGATGCATTTGAGTTTTTATGCAATTGCTATAGGATCGCTGGAACAAGTGGCGACCTACCAAAAAAAATTAAACCCCCGCCCCCGGGCTGGAGATAACTAAATCGCCATTTTTACCTCCCAAACCTCCAAATTGGGTTGAAGGTTCATGACAATGAAGGTTTGGAAGCTTTGTCAAATTTGAGATTTTTCAAAAGAGGTAATTTTCTTTTCAGTAGTATTTACTCCCTCCGTTCACTTTTACTTGGCATGTATATTAAAAATAGATTTTTATTTTTATTTGTCACTTTACACATATCAAGAGAAGACAAAAAGAAATTTTCTTTTATACCTATAGTATTTATTACTCATTTCAAATCATTTTCTCAAATCTAATAAAATATGCATCAATTAATATGGGTACCATGATAAATTATGTATTTTATTTATTATTTTTCTTAAGGAACGTGAAAAGTCAAAACATGCCAAGCAAAAGTGAACGGATGAAGTAACTTTAAGATGTTAAATCAAAACATACCCCGCAATGTTAAAATAAAATGTTATACTTGAATAGAAGCATAATTCGCAATGTTAAATGTTAATTTTACCACTTAGAAAGTAATTATACGCATAATATTATTTTTGATTAAACAATAATTGAATTTATGCCAATCACAAAGTGAATTAGCTTAATAGCATTTCCTTTCTAATTAATGACACAATATAATGATAATTGTGACTTTTATGGTTTTATTCTCTATTTTCCTTTTATGTTAAGAAAAAACAGTATACAAATTAGCATCGGTATTCAATAAAAATGCAATGCATATGAACTTGTATAAAATCATAACAAAGTATATTGAGCTACTCATTCCTTTATCCGGTGAAAATAGACAGCGAACTTGGCAACCTTAATCTAAATTCGTCTTCTATCATTAAAAGGCATGCTGAAAGCTTGCAACTAAATGATTAGTATGACAACTTCTTATAGCTTAAATTTTATTTCAAAGATATGAGAGTAACTAACATGTGAACTTAATAGAATACAAACTATTTTCAGATTTTTTTTAGTAAAATGACACTGTATAGTCGCTCTCAAAATAATAGTCGAAATTTTTTATATTTAACTTTTGTATGTTATATACAAATTTTATACACTTTTTCGACTATCGAATGTAAATAATTTCTGTCACGGGCTAAAAGCGAAAAAAGCCCCTTTTAAATCTTTATGAATGAGAAGTAAAAACTGGGCAAGTTGGGCGGATTGAGCTATATATTATTCATTATTTAGCCCATTAGGTGCTAACTTATATCAGCCCATATAATTTTAGACAAGGTTGAGCGATAACTAATTTTCACTCGCTTAAATTCGGGCCAAATCGCACCCGTACACTTTAGGGAGAACTATATTTGTTGCTACATTTGCGTGAATACCAAAAAGGGGAAGTTATATGATATACACATTTGTATAACTCACTTTCATGGTATACCTAAGTTTTAAAAATATATCATATATCTCAAAAATTATACCTCCATATATTCTAAAACATATCATAATATTCTACTTTGAAATACAATCCAAACCTAACTTACTATAATATTCTAACTAAACAGACCATAATGTTTTAATTTAGAATATAATATTCAAACTAATAATACCACAATATTTCAATTGAAAATCCAAACATAGCTTACCATAATATTCTAATGAAGAATACAATATCCAAACTAAACATATCATAATATTCTAATAAAATATACTACAGTATTCTACTTTGGAATACAATATTCAAACCCAATATATTATAATATAGCTTACCATAATATTCTAATGAAGAATACAATATCCAAACTAAATATACCATAATATTCTAATAAAACATACTACAGTATTCTAATTTGGAATACAATATTCAAACTAAATATATTATAATATTTTAATTTGGAATACAATATTACAATATAGTCTGCCATAATATTCTAATGAAGAATACAATATCCAAACTAAACATACCATAATATTCTAATAAAATATACTACAATATTCTAATTTGGAATACAATATTCAAACCAAATATATTATTATATTTTAATTTGGAATACAGTATCCGAACCAAACATACTACAATATTTTAATTTGGAATATAGTATCCAAAGCAAATATGCCATAATTTTTCTAAACATGCTACAGTATTCTAATGAAGAATACAATATTCAAACTAAACATACCATAATATTCTAATAAAATATACTACGGTATTCTAATTTGGAATACAGTATCTGAACCAAACACACTACAACATTTTAATTTAGAATATAAAATCCAAAGCAAATATGCCATAATTTTTCTAAATATGCTACAATATTCTAATTTAGAATACAATTTCAAATTAAATATATCACAATATTCTAATTTGAAATATACAGTATTATATTTTAGAATAAATTAGGTATACATGGTAAAATAATTTTATAAAATAGGTATACAGAGTAAAATAAATATTTTAATTATATATGGTGTTAACTGATATTTTCAATGAGCATACCACATAGATTCCCCTACCAAAAAAACTATAGGTCTTTCAAAACAAGAAGTGCATTGTCAAACCCAATTAACAAATGCCCATTCTTGTAGTGGGCTGGTGCAGTCAGCATTTAGCCATGCGTTCTTTTCGTGTTAAGTTCACTAATGACTTTACAAGGAGTTGGTCTTGATATTAAGGGAAAAAACTTCAAGTTTAACAAACTTTGTCCTATGAGAAAATCTTTTAACTTTTGACCTTAAATATTTGTCTATTAATTAATTGACATGCCCCCGAGAAAGAACTTAAAGACCCCCTTATAGTGTCATATTTTTGCCATTTTTTGGTTTTCTTCCTCCTCAGGCATAGCATGGAAAGTGCCATAAGCATAGCAAGTCTGTGGATTATGGACTCGTATGCGGAGAAGTAATTAAGTAAATAAGTGTCCTCCTTATGCGTGTTTGATCATATCTTTTAGGTTAACATCTAAGTTCCAACAAAATTGGAAGTACAATCTTCAGTAATGTAAGGTGATCCAGTAATTATACACAAAATATATTAATACTACTTTTTTATTGATAATATAATTGGGCAATTGGTACAATTCCCTGTCATAATTTGATAGCGAATTTTGGTTTTGTAAGATGTATTCCTAATCACCTGTTGGAATAGATTTGATCATTTTCACTAGGGTATCAAGTTCTCCGACCAAAGCCTAATAACATATAAGCACCAAAAAAGGACTTAAAACAGATAGTCCAAGTATAAAATATTAAAATCCCACTTCATGTGGCAAGCAAGTGCATGACAAAAGCAATCATATAGCCTAGCGTGTAGATATATTGGGTTGGTTCAGAAATTTCAATTACCAAACTAAATTAATAGTGTCGGATTTTTAAATCTACAAACCAAACCAAACTAGACCAAACCAACAAAGTCGGATTTTTTATTTTTTTATGGATTTTCGGGGGTTTTCCGGTAAAATATTCATAACACAAAATATGTAACTTGTGCTCCAAATATTTTTTTAGTCCAAGTAAGATCCAGCTACATAATGTATTTTCCAAAACAATAACACAATAATATGAGATAATTCATAGCATTATACTAAAATATGTAAGCACGTAATTTTCGACCCGCACATATTTTAAGGATAGTTTTAGCATTCTTAGTATTTTAAAATATTTACTTGAGTTACTATAGAATTTTAGTTTATTTTTATTTTTAATTTCAAAACATAAATTTGAAAACAAAAAAATAGTTTCATTTTTATTTTTATTATATATTTTCTCATTTACTTAAGGTCATTAGTATTTTTGTAGTGATAATTATTTTAATTTTACTATGATTTTAACCTATTGTTCTCCACTTTTATTTAGTATAATCCTTGAAAATACAAAAAAATAGTTACATTTTATAGTATAGTTTAATTTAATTTAGTACTTTATTTTATTTGACTAAGATTTATTAGTAATTTATTTTAATTCATTTTTAAGAAAAAAAGTTGATTTAGACTAAGTTCTTGTCCTAATGTCTTGCCCAATTCAAAAGTCCAACAAAACCTAGGCCCAACTAATTATCTTCAGCCCATAACCCATGAAACCCGCCCATCCAACAATCCATTTCTCAGTGCCATCTCATATATATGAACCTCGTTATAGCCTCATCCCAAACTCTAATCACCAAAGCTGCTGAAAATACCCAGCAAAAATGTCTCTCTCAATTCCCACAAACTCCAGATGTTTATCTTGTTTTGAAATTCTGAAATTTAAATTTTGTCAAGGATGCACGTTTCAGATCATTGTGATGAATCAAACTTGGGTGACTTAATGTTTGGTTGATTACTTTGGAGGAGAATTAATTTTTCACGCTAATTTTCTACGACTTCAAACTGTTGAGGACATGAAGTATTTTATCGAGACTCGTCTGAAGGAGGCGTCTGTTTGGGAAGAGGACAAGAAAGGTAGATGTGGGGCCTATATAGCCTCTCTCGAAAGAAAAATTGAAGAACTAAAAATTGGAACTAAGATCACTATTTCCTCTCTGGTTTCTAATTTGTTTTTGGGTCACGGTGAGCCTGTCACTTTCAAGCTAGAGGCTGACATTTGTAGCATTAAAGATTGCATGTTTTACATTACATGTAATGATATGGTTACCATTCGACTGTCGAAGGGCTTTAGGTGTCCCAACTGCGTTCGAGATGATTATGCTACTGTTAGATGCTCTTTGACTTTTGAAGTTGTTGATGCTAGCAGGGAAATAATAGGGACAGTAGAAAAATCCCTAGCGCAACAATACACCTTCTCCATTAGGTTCATTCACAATAACTAAAAATTTCATCATTTTTGACATCCTTCTCCCTCATGTAGATCCCCTTCATAGTTAGCCATGAAGCCATCTTAGCAGTACTAAAATTCAACCATAAACCCGCAAAAAATACAATCCACTCGTCTATGACTCTAACACCATAGCACACCTATTTTTATCTAAAAACCTCAGTTTTGTTTTCGTTTATTGAGTTAATGGAGTTAATTTAATTAAAAGTGTGGGCTTGATGTGAAGAAATAGATGGCGGATAAGATTATTAGACCGTGGGATTATTTGAGTTGAGAATGGGCTTGAAATATTTTTGTTGCTCTTTTATTCCGACTCTTATTAATTGGACCGTTAGGAGCCGATCACATTTGGGTAGGCAATATTAGGACACTTATTTTAGTTTTGATTTCAAGGCAAGAGGTTGTCCTCTTTAGTTTATTTATTATTTATCAGGGGATGTCCCGAAGTGTTTGTATATTTTTATCAGGGGAATGCCCCGAAATACATGTACATGAAAGCTGAAGATGGACGTTCTCATGGAGGTGTAGTGTAGGATAGTTTAGATGTATTTTTGTTATTTTTCTTTCTCTTTTATTAGGTTGGGTCCCCATTGTCCAATATGACAAGATAAAATTATCGAGATAGGACAGGACGAAATTTTATCGGGACGGTGATGGGACGGGATAAACAAGACAACCCGGTAGGTCCATCTCGTCCTACTAACAAACGGGATGGGACGGGACGTGATATGGATAAAATTGGAGTTCGTGTTGCTGGACTAGTAGGTGTTTTATCTAATTCTTCTTCCTTATTTAAAATATAATTGTCAAATTATCTTTGTAAAGTTTCATGATTTACTTGTTCTCCGGATTAATGTTATAAAATACAGGAGGTTGGGTGAATGAAGTTTTATCAATATGAGTCCTTTCATCTATATATTTTCTAATTCTAGGAGAAAGAGTAGGATTACTACAACTAGCACATTTACTACTTTTTATAAATGGGTTAATTATGCCAAATACTTTTTTATGAGCCATAATTTAAATATAAAAATAAATACGAAAAGTTAACACAAATATTAAACACACAAATATAACACGAAAACAAAACACGTAAAGTAAACAAAAAAATTAAGCACTAAAATGATAAGCAAAATTTAAATATTAAAATTAATAGATGGAACGAGTGCACCGTGATTAAATATTAAAACTTGAAAAAATTGCCCAAAAATTATTCCAAATACTTGACGAATAAATCTGAAGCTTGAAAGTTACTCCAAATATTTGCCCAAATACTTGAAACGTAGTTGATTATGAGAAAATTGAGAGAAGAATATAGATAGAATCTAAGACATTTGAGAGAGAGTGACTAATATTTTGTAAAAAAAAACTTAGGAGTTCAATTAAAATTTTTTTTTGGAGGGGGGTGGGGTGGGGGGGCAACAATGGCCGTTTATAGCCTTGCCAATGACTAATTTTGAAAAAAGCCTTTGGCCAACGATTCCTTTTTAAAAAAAAAAATAATAAAATAAAATAAAAGCGGGACGGGATGGGACAGGACCGGGGCCTTAACGGGCCAGCCTGCCGGGACCAAATGGACAGCTTATCCCATCCCATATATCGTTTAATATAGACCCAGTCCCATTTACTTTTTAGTAGGCCGGGACGGAATCGGGATGAGACCAGGATGGGTCATGCCACCCCGTCCCATTGTCCAGCCATGGGTGGGAATAATCTTGAACCTTCTTTTATTTCTGTATTTTGTTTGCATGTTTTGTTTGTGCGGTCTCTATTTGAGTACTCTTTAAAGTCAATTCGATCAAGTATGCAACCGTGATTTTCGCGGGACTTGGGGAATGCCTAACACCTTCTCCCCTAGTCAATTGAATCCTCTTACGTGGAATCTTTTCGCAAATCGGTTTTTAGAGTCAAATATGTTTGAAGGAAAATAGTTTTTTTAAGTGGTGACTTGGCAAATCAAAATTTTATGTGAAGTGGTGAGTCTGTAATATCCCTTGTGAATACAATTTTTGTTATTTTCAAATTGAAAGCCCTTTTGGTCTTAAAAAATATAATAACATTTATCTATTTTAGAGGGTTCAGTATAAAGGGGCGTGACATAACCAAATTTTTTTTTCGCAACAAGTTTTCTGGAGTATGTTTGGGCGTACACGGCCTTTTCGTGAGTCACCCATAATATTAGGGGGTGACGTGGGAGTGTGGAGTGGGCGGACAGGCAGAGCAGCCGCCATCGATCACATGCCGCTCCGAATCCCATTCTAGTCAAACCCTCAACTTAGCTCAGCCTTTGGGATATTTTTATTTACATCATATCATTTCGACCTAGTAGGACTCGGTCCCATGCACCGTGTCCCTTTGTAGGAGATCTATCCAAATCATGCCAAAATGGGCCCTCGGTCTAAAAAGGTTTTAAATCATCCCTATGTGATATTTGTTATATTCTTTAAGAGTAAAAAGGTTATTTGGCAGACCAATATTTATTGGAGACGGACGGAAAAGAAAATAGGGTGAAGTATAAAAATAAAGCAAGTAGGGCCCACTTATATTTTTCTTTCAAAGTTTTTCCAAAAAAAAAGAGTGGGACAACTGTAAGCACGTAATGTTAAAATATTTACTTGAGTTACTATAGGATTTTAGTTTATTTTTATTTTTAAATTCAAAATATAAATTTGAAAACACAAAAATAGTTTCATTTTTATTTTTATTATATATTTTCTCATTTACTTAAGGTCATTAGTATTTTGTAGCGATATTATTTTAATTTTATTATAATTTTAACCTATTGTTCTCCACTTTTATTTTAGCATAATCCTTGAAAATACCAAAAAAGTTATATTTTATAGTATAGTTTAATTTAATTTAGTACTTTATTTTATTTGATTAAGATTTATTAGTAATTTGTTTTAATTCATTTTTAGGAAAAAGAGTTGATTTGGACTAAGTTCTTGTCATAATGTCTTGCTCAATTCAAACATCCAACAAAACCTAGGCCCAACTAATTCTCTTCAGCCCATAATCCGTGAAACCTGCCCATCCAACGATCCGTTTCTCAGTGCCATATCATATATATAAACCTCGTTATAACCTCATCCCAAACCCTAATCACCAAAACTGCTAAAACAACCCAAAATAATGTCTCTCTCATTTCCCATAAGCTCCATATGTTTACCTTGTTATGAAAATTTAAATTTTGTCAATGATGCACTTTTTGGGAAGAGGACAAGTAAGGTAATTCGAGGAGAATTGATTTTTCAAGCTAATTTTCTACGGCTTCAAATTGTTGAGGACAAGAAGTATTTTATCGAGACTCGTTTGAAGGAGGCGACTGTTTGGGAAGAGGACAAGAAAGGTAGATGCGGGGCCTATATAGTCTCTCTCGAAAGAGAAACTGAAGAACTAAAAATTGGGAATATGATCATTATTTTCTCTTTGGTTTCTGATCCGTTTTTGAGTCACGGTGAGCCTGTCACTTTCAAGCTAGAGGCTGACATTTGTAGCATTAAAGATTGCATGTTTTACATTACATGTAATGATATGGTTACCATTCGACTGTCGAAGGGCTTTAGGTGTCCCAACTGCGTTCGAGATGATTATGCTACTGTTAGATGCTCTTTGACTTTTGAAGTTGTTGATTCTAGTAGGGAAACAATAGGGACAATAGAAAAATCCCTAGCGCAACAACACACCTTCTCCATTAGGTTCATTCACAATAACCAAAAACTTCATCATTTTTGACATCCTTCTCCCTCATGTAGACCTCTTCGTAGTTAGCCATGAATCCATCTTAGTAGTACCAACATTCAATCATAAACTCGCAACAAATACAATCTACTTATCTATGACTCTAATACCATAGCACGGCTATTTTTATCACAAAAATAAAAACCTTACCTTTTTTTTTTTTTCGTTTATTAGTTACGGATTTCTATCCAAACCTCTGCTAACCTCAGGATAATTTAGATGTATTTTCATTATATTTCTTTCTCTTTTATTATGTGGGGACAATCTTGAACTTTTTTTTATTTGTGTGTTTCGTTTGCGTGTTTTGTTTGAGTGGTTTCGATTTGAGTACTCGTTAAAGCCAATTTGATCAAGTATGCAACCGTGGTCTTTACGGGACTTGAAAAATGTCTAACACCTTCTCCCCTAATCAAATAAATTTTCTTGCTCGGAATCTTTTCACAAATCACTTTTTAGAGTCAAATGTGTTTGAAAAAAAATTATTATTTTTTTAAATGGTGATTTGACACAACAAAATATTATGTCAATTGGTGACTATGTAATATCCCTTTTGCACACAAATTTGACATTTTCAAATTGAAAGCCCTTTTGCTCTTAAAAATAAAATACCTTTTATCTTTTTTAGAGGGTTGGGTAAAAAGGGGTGTGATAAAATATTCAATAACAAAGATAATATAACTAGCTACATAAAGCAAATATTTCTAATTAATAAGCATAATAAAAATTAACATAATTTAAAAATACTATATAAGTCATACTAAAATAAGTTTAGCTAATAAGTACTATTAATTACATAACTAATTACTAGAGAAAAAGATAAACTAAGTTATGCATTTTCATTATAAACTAATATAAAACTAAGAAATAAATATTCAACACTATCATCATTCCTAGTGTTGAATTGAATTTCTTTTGTTAGCATTAGTATTGATTTGAACTTTGTTTGAGTTACTACCTATGAGTTATAAAATTTATTTACCATTCAAGAATGTTAAGTCCAGATTTGAAATAATACTTTAAAAGATAAAATTGTGAAAAAGTTTAAGAAATATTCATAAGTTACATTACAATAAATATTTATATGTATAAAATATTTTTAAAAGTTGTATAAATGTACTGTCGGATTGGTTTGGTTTTGGTTTGACTTTTTTTTAGTTAAAACCAAACCAAACCAATGATGATCGAATTTTTTTTTTCAATACCAAACCAAGGCCCAATTTGTCCATAAATATTTTTTCATTTTTTTTTTCAAAAATGTGTTTGTACATGAAATTTACAAGTTTTTGGAAATTTTTCGAAAATGAGTTTTTCAAAAAACTTTCAAAACTTTTAGAATTTTTTTTCCTTCACAAAACTTCAACATTGTTTTCAAGTGAAATGCATGTCCAAACAAAATTTCAAAACCATTTTTCAACTTAACTTCAAATACTACTTTTTTCAAAAATTATAATTTTTATGTCCAAACGCCTATCAAATTTAACCAAATCACAATCGAATTTTTTTTTTTTCCGATTTGACTCGGATTATCGATTTAGTACGATTTATTAGTTTTTTTTTTGTACACCCCTAATATTACCATCTAATCCCACCCTCACACACGGAAGGAGATCCACTACTAAAAATATGATCTTTTTTAGAGAGACGGTTATCGATGGATCTCGCCAGGACAGTTTTTCGATAGAAAAAGCGAAAGAGATGCACGGAAATAGCAAATCATATTTTTTAAGGAGCCGATGAACAGCCGTTGGTTTTTCTTTTTTAACTCCAAAACCTGAAAAATAATTTTTCTTACCGTGTAAATTAAATGGAATGAGGGCCCGAAATTTGTTGTTTCATAAATCGATGGACATTGTTGGTTTCGTATTTAAAACAAACGAAAAGGATAGGAACGAAGCAAATTTCTTAATAGATAATGCATAAAAGATGAAAGTTAAATTACCTAATCAGCTCGGCCACGGAAACTACATAAAGTTTGTTTAAGCACTAAAAAGATTTAGTTCTGTTCTAGTATCAATCAGTCAAATTAGTACTTAATACTAGTATATAGGAAGAATTTTTAGTTTAAAAGCCTAACGTATGCTAAAAATAAACACAAGTAAACTTCGAGACGTGTGTGACAAATGAATTTAGGAACTTGAAAGAGTACAATACTTGGGGTCCAAGTCAATTTTTTGACAAAAATAATTTGCACGGAAGTTCCTCATTTTGGATTATTTTGATAATACAATTTCATGAAACAATTACTGAGAACAGAATTTGCGCAAGAAGAAACTTGTGTTAAAGTTATGGAATTTGTTATTTGTTTACACTCCACACCCCACCCCCACCCCCCCCAAAAAAAAGCAAAAAAAAAAAAAAACAAAAAAACAAATACCATTTGGCATCTAAATTGCACTTGCCAACTAATAATTAATAAGTGTAACACTTTCAAAAAGATGGTGAACATAAAGCTCCCAATATACGAATTTTAAGTCACAGATTATTGTCAAGTTAAATACAGGATGATATCAGCAAACCATTTATAAAAATGAGGGTAAACGCAGAAACAAAGAAAATAAGGAAAGGTGGAAATTTCTTGTTCTATTCTGAATAAAGACCTTAGTAAACTCATCTAAATCAGCTTAGGCACGAAAAACAAAAACTTAGGCACGAAACTATACAAGGTCGTCTCTAAGCATTAATTTAAAGTTTAGAACACGGCAGAAAGTCTGTTAAAATAGAAAAGTAAGCAGCAGGAAGACTTTTTTGATAAAAAGCCTAACGTGTCTAAATTAAACACAAATTAACTAGAACAATTAGTTAATCATGTTTAAAAACACAAGTGACAGACATTATTCTTCTTATAAAAAAAAACTTCTATTATTTTGACTAAATGTGGTCGTCCATTGATTAAGTCGACGGTTTCATACCAAGTATCATAAGTACCAAAACAATGTATATATTGAATGATATCATCAGAATAATATTTAAGATTGAGGATAAATTAAACCGTGTGCACTACGTCAAAATTCATATAAATACTTCCATAGGCATTGCTCGAAATTCAACTCCTAAAACATTTTCAAAATTGTTGGTACTTTCGTATAGTATAGGTTTAAGCAATGGCATCACTTTCAACCTCCGTAAGGTCCGTAGTGATAACACTTATGATCTATGCTATTCTCCTCTCTTCTTTGCTACTATCGTCATGTGACGCAGCCAGAGCCCCTCGAGGTATATTTTACGTTCATTTATAAACATATATATAGTACTACTAGACACTTATAAATTCAATTTTTTTTGTGACATTAATATTATGAATTTAGACAGAGGCGGATCTCGCATATAAGTACTAGGTATACGTACATAATTGCCATAATTAATACATGTATTTTTCTGTTCGCGTGTATGCAGTACTCTTGGGGAGAAGCAGTTTTCCCGTTGCATGTCTTCACTGTGTGGGATGTTGCGAACCAACGCCCCTAGGTACCTGTTGTACCCGCTGTGGTTGTTGAAGATGATCACCAATGAAGTCACCATATATGGCTGTGAAGCTCTGAAATTTATCTTTTGTACGAATCACAGAAAAAGTCTGATCAGCGAATTGGTGCATCTTGGAGTAATATGTGCATGTTATTCAATAAAGAAACAACTTGGTTTCTTTAGGTTATTAGGCCTGTTTTCTGTACACTTGTTGGAGATGTCGCGTTTGTAACGTTTTGTGTTTCAATTGAATAAATTACGAAAGAGAGGGATTGAAGAGGAAAGCCTTATGCGTTATCTTTTTTTGTTGGTTTGCTTATATCTATTTAACTAAAATATGGAAAGAGGGGGAAAAAAGAAAAAACACCGCAGGAAAACTTTCATTCTTCTGATCTAATTTTTTCCATGTCTTTTGATATAATTGAAGATCTAAATCACTTACAAATCGGTAGAACGTAGTAACTCAAACTTAGTTCGATTCTGTATTATAGTAGTTTCTAATTCCATTTTGATAATAACTTTTAGGTTAACGTTTATGGCCGAAGAACAATTATCGATATTCATATTTGTTGGTCAACAATTTTGAGTCGGTTGAGTTAGACAGTTGTAAAAGTCGAATTTACCATACGATGATTTACAATCACCTTTTGGCAATTGCATTGAGAAGTAAACTATGCTCCTTGACTATGGATTAATAAGATATACTATAGAACATGAATAGCAAGTTAAAGAAAAAACTGATGGATTAGTTTAGATTTAGAACATGTGCGCTTTAACCAATTTTTTTTTTTTTAAATTTCATATTCCTTACCTTATACCATAAGTAAGGATATTCGTGGTATTTCAGAATAAATAAAGAGATAATTGCATAAAAGTACAGTTCACATAGGTGCTTTTCATCCGCATAGCCATCATTTTATATTTTCATCCGTATAGCCCATGAAACTCTCATAATATGACATTATCGCATGGATATAATTTTATAGATCTATATGTGATTATTTTGTTCTTTGCACATAACCAGCTTAAATCGATCATATATATTCCTATTGCAACTACAACAATGCAATCCAACTATAATGCAACTTGAAAAAAATATAAATTTTCTTCTTTCCCAAGTTCTAAATAGCAGAAACAAAAGAATAAAAAATAAAAATTGAAAAAAATTGCTACAAGTTCGCAATTTGGTAGAGAAATCAACAAAAAATTGACTTTATTCATCGATTGTTCGAGAAAAAGTGAGAAAAATTTATTTTCAGTTTTAAGTCCGCATATGTTGTACATGTATAAAAATGTATAACTATGTATAAACTCGTATGTGAAAGAGGAACTTACTTCAAAGAGAAAGACCACTGCACCAAAGTCGAACAGAAATCGCGAATAGAAAAAGTAATGTTGTATAACACTATTTACACACCTAATATACAACATTATATACTTATTATAATTTTATATAATGTTGTATAATATTGTATAATGATGTATAATGTTGTATAATGTTATATACGAAAAGTGGATTTCACCTTCAATTTTCTTTTTCAACTGGTATGATTCTCAAAACCAACGTTAATTATGCTCAATCAACCCAGTATTCTAGATTTAAGTTACTAAAAGCTTTTTCAATATTTTTAGCTTCACCCAAATAATTTCACCGGTATTAATCAACACCCATTTGATTTTTTTCACCAAAATACATCTTCCTCAAATCTGTTAAAAAAAATTCATAAATTGAAATAGCTTTAAAATCTCAGTCCAGAACTTCATTCTTGAAGAAATTTCAACAAAAATCAAGAACCCGGTTCGGCTTTTTCAATCCAGAATTTTAATCTTGAAGAAATTTCAAAGAGTTGCAATGTAGTCCAAATGAACCAAATCTCTAGGTTGAAGCTTCTTGGATCAATTAATTTCAATAGCACCCACTCGAATTTGAGCACGATTCTTTCACAAATTTTCAGATCTGAAAAGCTTCTAACTCCTTCAACCTAATTTTTGATTTGGATATCAAAATCTTGACTTCATAACAAATTTAGGATAGGTGGCCACCGAAGTGGAGAGAAGAAGAGGAGAAAATATAGAAGAGATGAGTGAAGATTGTTTGGGTTAAACATTGAAACTTTTATTTCAAGATATATACAATATGGGTCTCAGCGGGTAAAATCTCAAAATATGGGCTCTTTATGGTTATAGAACTGGGTCGGATGATATACAGTGTAATTGTTCCATAAATAAACATATACGCCAAATAAGAATTTGAGATTTCACGTTTGAAGAGGCCGTGGAGAAGATCTTTTCTATTTTCTCTTTTGTTATAAAGTAAACTAGACAAGTTGAGTATGACAAGCAATAATTTTCTAAGATGATGATGAGGAGGAGGATTGTGGCTTCCTTGTAAACATGTCTAAGCATCTTTGAAAATTAAGCATGTTTTACTCCTCATCAGTCATCAGTAAGCACTAAATATGTAAATCTTATCACAGGCAACATATCCCTCTAATTTTTAATTTCCAACCCCCGTTTTTTCATTTTACTTTCCATTTTCCATATTTTTGGGCTATCTTTGAAAAAACGTATTTAAATGGTTAAATGGCCACTAAATACTTATAAGGAATGCAAAGGCTCTTTTTAGGGGTTTTCCTGCAACACACGTAGTTGCTTTATTCTTGCATTAATGAGAATTGACGTATAACAGAAATAATAAAAGGGCAGTAATAGCTCAGTAGATACTTAACACAAGTTGCATTAATGGATGGAAGCTGAAAACTGAAATTGACCGAGCAACACATTTGAATCAGAAGATTTCATATGAACTTGGTTCCTTGTCCTCCACATGAAAAAAATCACTTTCTCCTTTCTGTCATAATTAAGAGATCAAAATGTTTATTGAAACAATATTTAATTTCATTTTTAAACGTATATGACAACAAATAAGCACTCGTGTCAAGGGGTTAATTGGATTAAAGAAAAAACACCAGAAGCTACATAGAAAACCAAATATTTATATCTAATACAGTCTGTTTCCTTTTGCTAATTAAAATTTCCTCATTATAACTTCCATGTAAGAAGGTGTTACACTGGGAATATTTGTAGGACTACATACACTAACAACTGAAGTAATCATGTTGCAGTAAGTTTATTCCCATTATAAAGGGATTCCCCACCACTGAACCTATGCTATCTCTATCCCTGAAGAGGGGCAATAATGTTGGGGAAACAGAAAAATGAAAGAAGCAACAAACATGTTGCGCACACTGGTATAGTCTTTTATATTTACAAAAGTTAGAAGAAACTAACTGATGCTGATCTCTTACGAAATGATGTTTTAGAACGAGACCCTTGCAAAACTTCTGCATATTTCAACAACTCAGATTTCTGGACATTTTCCGGGTCATGGTTATTTCTTTCTTGTTGAGGTGAATCAGCAAGATGTTTTGAGATATAATCCAATGAATCACTATATCTCCTCATACCTGTCAAATAGTTGTTGCGCTCTCCCTTAACGTTCCTTGAACCTTGAGATACTGGATTGAAATCCATAAACTGTTTGGATGAACCCTGAGATGAGATTCTTGATCTGCTGCGGAGCCTAACAGCTCCAGCATCTATAGCAGCCGTATCTGAGTTGTATCCCGAAGAATAACTAGGGCGTCTTTCTGTACTGTGAACCATTTCCGGAGAACTCTGACCGTGATGATGGTCCTTTCCCCGTACTAATCTCATAAGCTTACCAAAGACTTTGCTTTTGTTTGGAGCATCGGTCTTATGGGCTGAAGAATTATCAACAGAAGTATCATCAAACTCACCAGAGTCCGAAAGATAGGATGCTTGAGAGGATAACCAATCAGAATCAATATCTGAAACGTGGATCCCCTTATCCCCTTGGCCTTCTTTATTTGCATATTCAAGAATTAGTTGCTTGGCTTTCTTCTCAGATTTGGGGCTTAATGTTTTACTGAGGTCCCTTGCAGTTGTTTTGCCAGGGATGGGCTGATAGTTCCTCAGCTCATACCGCAAGCAAGCATTCACCCATCGAAGATAGACTAGTTCCTCGGCATCATTGCAGCGGTCTGCTTGAAGCTGCTCAAGTTCCTTTATCAAATCTTCATTTTGCTTTCTCAGTTGTAGCTTTTCTTCTTCCAATGCTTTTGTCTGCGACACATAAAAGGTCAACAAAGCACATGAATTTGACAAAGTTGAAAATAAAAGTTCACGAATTAAAGACTTACTTCATTATCTCCCGGAACAGAAGTGGCAAGGAACTGAACGGATTCCAGTCTCTCAGCCAGCGTCGAGTTTTCTACTCTTAAGCTGTGGTTAAATTTCCTCAACTCATCAGCCTCGCTCTCCAAGTCCTTCAGTTTTTCCGGCTTTAACTGAACATCTGATTCCGCTTCAACAGGATTCTTTTCATCGCGCAACTTCAAAACTCTTTCTTTAAGGGATAAAATCTGTTCCTTATTTTGATCAGCTTCCAACCTGAGTTTCTTTTTCAGCTGCTTTATCTTCAATTTCGCAGCTTCAAGTTCTGACACAACCTTTGCATAATCAGCCACTTGAGCCTCTAACCTCGTCTTCTCTGCCTTCAAGGACTCGGCTTTAAGACCCAAAAGCTTAGCCTCCATATTGTTTATTTTAAGCCGATTTTGAAGCTCCATTACAGCAGATTCTTGCTCCTTAAGGCCATAATACTCAAGTAGTTGGATCTCAAGAGTCCTCTCCCTTTCTTTAAGAGTTTTAACAATATTCTTAAGGTTCTTAATCTCTTGCTCATGGTCATCCGCAACAATTTTATGTTCTCTGGGTGAATCTCCGTCGTGCTGTGGTGTTTCAACATCCTTCTTTGGAGAAAAATTAGCCTTTGAAAATAAACTGAATTCCTCTACAAGTTCATTGAACTCTGGCAGAAGAAACCCATCTCTATCTCCATCAGACCTACCACTTGTAGATGGACCACTTATAGAACTCTCGATAATGCGTTTTGGTAAGGAGAAATCCTCCTGCAAGAAGAAGCATAGAAGTGATTAGCTTGAAGCAGGACAACAAATCAACAGTCTGATAACAGGAAAACATTCAAGGCAATCCCCCCCCCCCACCCAATCAGAACTCTTTTCCTGGTCAATGCACAACCGGTATTCCAAAAGGGAACTATTATGCAGAACCGAAGCACAACCAGAGGAAAAAGGAGAAGGAAAAAAAAATCAGCTTTACGAGCAATTAAACGATTCAAAGTTACAAAATTAAGCAAAACACTAGGACACCATGAACATTACAGTAACTTTTTCTGCAACTGTAAATACAACAAGGGAAAATAGGAAGAAGCAACATAGGAAATTCATGAACTAAATTAAGGCTATGCCTCAACTCATATAAGGCAAAATACAGTGGTTGAAAACTGTGATCATGCTTAAATTTTTCACTTATAGGAAATTCATGCAGCTAAATTAATCGTTTCCACATTTAATCCACTGTCACTAACTTAACAGCTATTAAAGCAATCTATTACCAATACATCCTGTGCTGAGAAATTGAATCAACATAAAATCAAAGAGTTGACCCTTCAAATCAAACAAAATCTAACTTAAAACCTAAAATCAAGTAAAAATTCAGAACATCAAAATAAGAATCACCAGTCTAATAAACTTACATCTCTCTCTGGCACATCAAAAACTGAATTGCACGAGGCAGGAGTCTTCTGATCATCATTTTTGAGCTTACCTTTTTGACCACCTGCAACTCAGCCCATCATATAAAATCAATCCCAGAAAGAAAAATAGGGAAAAGTCCTCAACCCCCCCCCCCCCCCCCCCCACACACACACACACAACAAAAAAAACGAACAAAAAGAGAGGTTCCATTTTTGTCTTTTCTTAGGGTTTAGGAGGTTGTGGAACTGACCTGAACTGGGTGATGGAGGAGAATTGGAGGGCTTGATTCTTTTGTTTCTAAAAAAGGTAAAGATAATTCCACCAAGTGAGAGAGCTAAAGCAACCCCAAATTTCAAGATTACAGGCCTTAAGTCCCTCTTGTCTCTCATCATCCTTTGCTAGCACTAACTGCAAAAGTCAATCATCTCTTCACTCTGTAAATGAAATATCACAGGTCTCCTTCTTCATCATCCGCCATCTAAAAATTAATATGAAGAGTGAGTAGGAGAAGGAGCAAGATCCTCTGTTAAAGAAGGTTTCTGGGCATGGAAGTTGACAAATAAAACGAAAATTCCAACAGGAAATGAGAAAGAATCAAGTTAGAAAACGTAATTTTGATGTGAATTTGTTCTGTTACAGTTTATGTTTGTCTGACTCGAGCACACGCAAAGGCAGATGGACAACTTTCATTTAATAATATTCTATTTTGCTGTTTTTTTAATGATTAGTAGAAACATGTGTAACGCGAAACTATTTGTGGCACAAATTTAAAAAAAGGGGGAACGGCTTTTGCGTTTATGGCATATATATATATATATATATATATATATATATATTTTATATGATTATAAATGATTTTTTTTTTTTTACGAACTAAAAAAAATAATTACAAAGCAAGGGAATATATGCCAATGAAGTTGAAGCGTTGAACCAACCAGGTCCACGGTCCGTCTGTATTTGTCTTTTCATAGAACCGCGAATATATACAAAAAATAAATTGTCTTATGTCAGGTGGGTTGCAAATTGCACTATGCCCCTCTGTCAACTTCTCCACTTTATGATTTAAGTTATTCCAAAAGTAAAGTAACATATTTTTGTATTTGGAAAACTTTTAATTTTAAATTTTCTTATGCTAATGATATAGTTTTATAGTAATATAAATATTATAATAATATTTAATATCATAAGTTTTTTTTAAAAAGCTAGTATATCTTCTTTAAGCATTATTATATACCAGTCAAATAAATTATTTACATTAAAAAGACGGTGGAAGTAACATATTTCCGTCGCATATTTAGCTGTAACTCTTTATGATTGGAGTAGATAACAGAGATTAGATGCTTGATTCCAGTGTAGAATTAGATTTTTCAAAATCTTTTAAGCCGAGTTTGTGAATAATTAAGAGGAAACATTGAAAGATGGAAAGGAATTCCACTTATGGGAGAGAGAAAAAAGACTCAAGGATCCGATTATTGTTTAAGGATAATATGACTTGCCTTCTACTCGCTATGAAGTGGTATTTACCTTCTTTTTCTCCATGAAAATAATAGTATATAATAATATTATTAACATTAACTTAACCAACGGTCAACTAGCCATAAAAGTCACAAAACTCAATTAGAATTTATAAATGAGCATTAATTTTTCAAAGGATCTATAAAACTAGAGAGATTACGAAGTACAAATACATTAATTACAAGAGAAAGCAAATAGAACTTACACCGCCAAATGAAGGATTAAATATGGCTGTTCTGGGAGAATGAAATGTTCAATATTTACACGTAACATAATTTAACGTTTTTATAGAATGAACTGCTTCAACAGAAAAAAAATTCCAACATATTGTAATTGAGAAATATGAGAGTGAAGAACAGAAGAAGCAAATAAAAGGTATTTTTCATGCCATAAAGATGATGCTTACTTCTTGTAACTTGTAAAGCAAATTCCACTGATTGGATTTTACGCAAATAGTCCGTTGGATTCACTTTTACCTTTTCTAGTTGGTCTACATAGATTATACATAAATTATATATAATTATAACATATTAATATGAATTATACATATATTATACATTCATTAACTATTTTTAATTTAAGTGGTGGTTAGGTAAGCGGCTATTTAGGTTAATCATTCCATCAATTGTTTAAGAAAACATGCTCATATTTAAATTAAGATACTTAATTAGAACATCAATTTGACACTTGAAATAAAGTCTTAAAACTATCACAATCTTAGACCCAAATTCATATGCAAACCAAATTACTACAATAGTAATAATAGACCGATATAATTTTTGTATATAACATACAAAATATATATAAATACAAAATATATAAAAAAAAAAATTTTAATTATTATTTTAAGAACGACTATACATTATCATTTTCCCTAAGAATATTTGAAGGCCCAACACCTTATCTTCTGCAATATTTCGTTCCATTCCAAAAGCTCCTACCCCAACGTAAGAGATACCAAGTCTTTTCCACTTCTTCCTTAACGTGTATATAGTTGAAATATTTATTTTTGGGTATTATGTGTGAGATGTGAATGTGAGATAATACAGTGTCTGATTGTTGACTTTAGCCAAAAGGATTAAGAGTTTAAATTAAGTGGACTAGTAGTTTGAAAAATGAGAACTTGTTTCAACTAGATATTTAAAGAGACAAGATTATTTATTGAAATGGAATTGCTGTCGATAATAACTGCTTAGTAGGTTTCACATAATTAAATAATGGGATTAATCAAATCGATGCTATATTTTTTTCATTTACTACAGAGGCGAAGTCAGAATTTAAAATTTATGGGTTCTGAATTTGCCTCGGAACCCATAGATCGTCTTAGTTACTGGGTTCGCAATTAAATATTTATACATATTTAATAAATTTCTTAATATAAATACAGAATGGGTTCGACCGAACCCGCACCTATAAGGCTAGCTCCGCCTCTGACTCTATATATATATATATATATATATATATATATATATGATTATGTAGGTTGAATTTAGAATATTTTTTATTATATAGAAAAGCCAAGTGTGGTCGACCAATGGCATAACTGTAAATTTAGCTCTAGGGTTAAACTGTCATTGCATTCAAGCAATAGCTCCATTAATGTTTCATGTTCTCTGAAAATTGACTGCTTCTCGATTGTTCTTCAGCATTTTCTTCTCTTTCAATCTTCTCCTCACTTCTTTCTTTCGACCTTTCTACTTTGGGTATTACAAATTCAGGTTAGTGTCTCTTCTATTTTTGATTTTATTTGTTTTTTCTATTTTATTTTTCATATTTTGTCTGCGATTCTCCTTTGTTGTTGCTGCTCTTTATTTTCGGTTTTTTTGTATTCCCTTTGTTTGTCTTTATATTTCATGCCATTTGTTTTCATATGCAGGATATCTACTAATATACTTTCTGCTTTAAGTTGTGGTCTAAGCAATTGGCTTAAGATTTCAGTTAAATTTGATTTTTGTTTCCTTTTTGTTTGGTCTTCTCAACTCAAATTTCACTTTACTCTTTTCTAAAGACTTGTTCTTTAGAAGAATATTCCGTGAATAGCTGCAGAGATATCGAATACGAATAAAAAGCATAAAAATAAGCAAATATTGGAAGAAATATAATTTGACAAAAGGGTTAGGAAACGTGAATTAAATAGACTGATCACTGATGCCACCTGAAAAAAGAGGCCCTTTAGCATGAGATGAGGAAGCAGAATTGAATTGAAAATACGACGTCTTTCTGATAGTTCAATTAACGTTGAATAATCTAATGCTTCGTGCTCTGATTCTGCCAATGTTTATATCAATCAGAGCTCTCTTATCATAAGAAATTCATCGCTTCTCGCAAACAGGTTAACATCAAGCACAAAACATAAACTGCATACTAAAGAGTCAGAGATAATAATAAATCAAGATTGTTTAAAAATATTCTATTAGGAACAATAGTATTTACCTCTTTTTCAAGTTAATATTTTCTTGTATCAAAGTTCTAATATTTTGGGTGTGATTTCAGAGAATTTAGTTGCTCGAGTATTGTCTTTGTTTCACTTTTATAGTAGATTTAGTGGTTTGTTTTTTCTCCCCTGCTACATTGCCTCATCTTTTTTTACTGTGATAAGTTGTTTCTCTTTACATATGTTGAAAATTAGTACCTGACTGTTCTTTTTTGTTTCCCGTTTATAGGTTCTACCTGGAAGGGTTTTAGTTGTGTTACTCGGTCTCTGAAGACAAGGGAAGACTTAAAGTTGTCAATGAATACGAAAGGTTGAATTTGTCTCTAGAAATACCTTTGAATTGTTTGTGCTCGAACCTAATAAGGAGCCACAAGATGATGATTAGGAAAGAAGATGATCGACCTATTAAAAGAATTTATAATACCACCTGAAAATGGCCTTCCATGGCGGCCTTTAAAATCTTGATCAGTTACATCTTCTTTAGTTAACTCTTTTGTTACATAAAATTAACTTTGACGTGCACCTCTACATTTGTCCAACTGAATTTTTTAAATTATTTGCAATAATCAATACCAGAGAAGTTTGAAATATAATAGGCATCCTAGCTTCAACACACATAATGTCATTATTCATTATGTGTAATAATTTGGCTGATGGTACATTTGAAAACAGAGAAGTATTTGTTTGATAACAAGAGGTGTAATTATATTTCATCAAAAGTAGTTAGGATTTATATATTATTATTCTTTATCTATTTTTTCTTCCGTTAGAGTTGAAAACTTTGTAGAAGGTTGATAACTTTTTTATTATGAAGTTAAAATTGCAATGGCCTAAATAGGATAGAGGGTGTCAAGCTGATTCTGAAATTTGCCTAAGAAGAACATTGTGATAACGATAATATCACGACAACTTATTTTGATAGTTTTTTCTTTCACTTAGTTATGTGGAGATATTATTTGAACCAAATCCTGAATTTTTTGTTTATTAAAATTTTCTCTTCAACAATTAGATTCCTTTGTTCATAGGCAGAGTTACAACCATATATGGTAATTAAGGACAATGCCTTGAAAAAAGGTATGTCAATTACCAATAAAACTTACAATGATGAATGATCTATCGTAGTTACATTAAATTCTTAAATTATTCAATCTCTTTCATAACCTGGAGTCTTCCAACAATTGTGAAAGCCAAATAGGAGCTTTCTACAAACAACTCCGGGAAAGCTATGAAAAATTTAACAAATTTCACAGCAATTTATTTTCAGGGACTAGTGTACCTACAAACACATTATTTTTTGTGGTTAATGTCTGATTTTTCAGGTAGTAAGATATCATTTCTAGACTGAACAACATGATTTAAAAGGGTAGGTAGGCAGTAATATTGTCAAATTAATTAATACATTATGTTATACGGGTTTTGAAACTTGATCTTTTTTCATAATTTTATATATATCAATATCTTTTGTTAATAAGTAAATAGAACTCCGATGTAAAAATTGTACAACTTTCGAAGTAGAGTGCATCATTTTTGTTAATATGTAAATAGTACTCTCATGTATGTTAAAACTATACAAACTTTTCAATGATGCCTCTTATCTTTTTCGCAATTTCTTATAATAACAAAGTTAATTGTGAATGATGATTTCAAATTTTACAGTATTGGGTGATATTATCTATGGAGCAAGATGAGTCCAAGGCGATGGCTAATGGTCGAGGGACTAAGACGAGGACTGGCAATTAAAAACATGAATAAGCAATACTTCTTTAGTACTGTCCATAAACTAATAAACTACGACAAGTCAGTATATTGATAATTAATTAGCAATGGTTCGCTACATATATATTGGTATGCTATACATAAAAGGACTTCATACCACAGACATTGTCAATTTTCTATGTTAGTCTCCCATTTCCTAATAGCATCAAGTCTAAAGAAGGTTTGTGTAATAGTTTTATGACGTGGATTTTAGAAGTAAAACAACTCATGTAAAGCGAAAAATGTAAAAATGACACAACTTAGGTATCCTAAATTTCAATCATTACAAATGTTACGCCGCGTTAGACATGTTGAGGTTTTATTTTTAAGATGTAATATTCTTAAAATGAGGGTGAATGGGAAATGGAGGGAAAATGAAATTTTGAGTAAAATTTTAAGTTTTCCCCTCTTAACAATGAGACATTGTCCCATATTGGAAGTGGAAGACATTTTTGGTGGGTATATATATAATTGCTCTTCTTGTAGCTCTTAAAGAGTTAAGAAGAAAGCAAGCCTCGCGCCGTCGCCGTCGTCGCTCGCTCGGCTCGGCTTCGGCTACGGCTACGGCTACGGCTACGGCTACGGCTTCGGCTTCGGCTTCGGCTTCGGCTTCGGATTTGGTCAAATGATTGATTGATTAATTTTTTGGACCAAATTTATTTGTTAATAGTAAATATTAACGTAAGATTATCCGTATTTGTAAACGGATATTTTCCAATCCGTGTATTGATAATTTGGCAGCCGGATAATGGTCTTCCCACCATGAAGTGCTTGCTCCACAAACATGTAATGCTTGCTCCACCATGAAGGGTGGACGTTTGGTCTTGCACTCCTTCTTGGCTGCTATATATATGAGCAGCAAATGTTGAAGAAATATACCAAAAACTCAACATACAATTCGCTCAACAAATTGGCTATACATTGCACTCCTTCCTCTCAGAACTTCCATACGTTTTTCTGAGTATATACTCCTTCGTTCTGCATTGTTTTTTAACTTCAAACAAAGCAACTGTAAGTGTGATTTGCTACCGAACTTTGTGTTCGCCGAAACACTGGGGTTTGAAGTACCGCTACACCAGTGTGTTATTCGTTCTATCCTGGGAGGAAATAATCCATTACCTTGGGTACTAGGAGGGGATTAAATTCCTTAAGGAAACACTGTGAATTCAGTGGGCTCGAATTTATTATTATTGTTTCATTACGTTAACTTATATTTTGCAGAATTAATATTTACAAATACAGGAATATTGACGGGATTAACAATCTTAAGGAATTTAATATTTATTTCTGTACTTGTGTTATTCTTATTATTCTGCAAACTAAAACCTTTGTGGTTTGTGTACTCCCGTTTTGGAGAGTTAAGCCTTCGTGGCATTTTGTTGGATATTAAAATCTACGTGATTTTTACTCCAGTTTGAAAACGTGTATTAAACGTTTGTTTGTGTCATTCTTTTCTGAAAAAGATGATGACTGAAAACGAAAACCAAGCTGTTCCGATGGCGACTGCCAACGCAACGACAAGCCGAACACCGGCGTTGGCACCGGCAGAAAAACCCGGAAAATTTTCCGGGATTGATTTCAAACGCTGGCAGCAGAAGATGTTCTTCTACTTAACTACGTTATGTCTACAGAAGTTCATCAAGGAAGATGTTCCTGATCTGCCGGATAAAACTCCAGATAATGAACGCTTTCTCGTGATTGAAGCGTGGAAGCATTCTGATTTTTTATGCAAGAATTATATTCTTAGCGGACTGGATGATAATCTGTATAATGTATACAGTAGCATGGAGACATCCAAAGAATTGTGGAATGCGCTTGAAAAGAAATATAAGACTGAAGATGCCGGGATGAAGAAATTCGTTGCCGCAAAATTTCTGGACTACAAAATGATAGATAGCAAGTCTGTTATTACTCAAGTCCAGGAATTGCAAGTGATTATTCATGATCTACTTGCTGAAGGTCTTGTAATCAACGAAGCATTCCAAGTAGCAGCAATGATTGAGAAGTTGCCTCCGTTGTGGAAGGACTTCAAAAATTATTTGAAACACAAACGAAAGGAAATGTCCCTTGAAGATCTCATTGTTCGGTTGAGAATCGAAGAGGACAATAAAGCTGCTGAAAGGAGAGGCCGTGGAAATTCAACAATAATGGGAGCAAATATTGTTGAAGCTAACAAAAAGAGGAAGAAGGCTTCTGGTCCGAAATACAACCCAAGTAAGAAGCGGTTCAGTGGAAACTGCTACAACTGTGGGAAAACCGGACACAAATCTACGGAGTGTCGTGCTCCGAAGAAAGACAAGAAAAGGGGTCAAGCAAACATGGTAGTAAACCATGATGATGTTGATAACTTGTGTGCCATGCTCTCTGAATGTAACTTGGTGGGAAATCCTAAACTGTGGTGGTTTGATTCAGGAGCCACTCGCCATGTTTGTGCAGTTAGAGAGGCTTTTGCTACCTATGCTCTTGCTGAACCCGGAGAGACAGTTTATATGGGAAATGCTTCAACAGCAAAAGTTGAAGGATATGGGAAGGTATTTCTAAAAATGACTTCTGGCAAGGTCATGACTTTGAACAATGTCCTTCATGTTCCCGAAATGAGAAAGAATTTAGTCTCTACTGGACTTCTTGTTAAGCACGGTTTTAAGTGCGTTTTTGTATCCAACAAGGTTGTAATTAGTAAGAATGAAATATTTGTGGGAAAAGGTTACCTCACCGAGGGCCTTTTCAACCTAAATGTAATGGTTGTTGAAAATAATAATAATATTTCAGCTTCTTCTTACTTACTTGAGTCAAATGATTTATGGCATGTACGTTTGGGTCATGTCAATTATAAAACCTTGCGGAAAATGATTAACTTGGAAGTACTGCCCAAGTTTGAATGCGAAAAATCAAAATGTCAAATATGTGTGGAATCTAAGTATGTTAAACATCCTTATAAGTCAGTTGAAAGGAATTCAAATCCTTTAGACTTAATTCACACAGATATTTGTGACATGAAGTCAATACCATCTCGCGGTGGAAAGAAGTATTTCATAACTTTTATTGACGATGGTACTCGATATTGCTATGTTTACTTACTGAATAGTAAAGATGAAGCAATAGACGCATTCAAGCAATACAAAAATGAAGTTGAAACGCAACTTAACAAGAAAGTAAAAATGATAAGAAGTGATAGGGGTGGTGAATATGAATCTCCTTTTGAAGAAATATGTTTAGAATATGGAATTATTCATCAAACAACAGCCCCTTACACGCCCCAATCTAATGGGATTGCGGAAAGAAAGAATCGCACATTAAAGGAGATGATGAATGCATTGTTGATAAGTTCTGGTTTGCCACAGAACTTGTGGGGGAAGCCATTCTTACGGCTAATCGAATATTAAATCGAGTGCCCCATAGCAAAAACACAATCCATTCCTTATGAACAATGGAAAGGAAGGAAGCCCAACTTGAATTATTTTAAAGTGTGGGGGTGTTTGGCAAAAGTGCAAGTTCCTAAACCCAAAAGGGTAAAGATAGGACCGAAAACCGTTGATTGTGTTTTCATAGGATATGCGACAAATAGTAAAGCATATCGATTTCTGGTTCATAAATCAGAAAATCCCGACATTCATAATAATACGGTTATAGAATCAGATAATGCTGAGTTTTTTGAAAATATATATCCGTATAAAAAGGAATGTGAGTCGTTTGGTGAAGGATCTAAACGACCTCGGGAAGAAACAAAAGAAAGTACATGTAATCAGGAGAATCCAAGACGTAGTAAACGTCAAAGAACTTCTACTTCATTTGGACCAGATTTTGTGACTTTCTTATTGGAGAATGAGTCTCAAACATTTAAAGAAGCTATGACTTCTTCGGAATCATTGTTTTGGAAAGAGGCAGTCAATAGTGAAATAGAATCCATATTGAACAACCATACATGGGAATTGGTTGATCTTCCTCCTGGAAATAAACCTTTGGGTTCTAAATGGATTTTTAAGAGAAAAATCAAAGATGATGGCACTATTGATAAATTCAAGGCAAGGCTCGTAGTCAAAGGGTATAGACAACGAGAAGGTCTAGACTACTTTGATACATACTCTCCAGTTACAAGAATTACGTCCATACGGATGTTAGTAGCATTAGCTGCAGTGTATGGTCTTGAAATTCATCAAATGGATGTTAAGACAGCCTTCTTAAATGGAGAGTTGGAGGAAGAAATTTACATGGAACAACCTGAAGGGTTTGTGGTTCCAGGTAAAGAAAAGAAGGTATGTAGACTTGTTAAGTCTCTTTACGGACTAAAACAAGCACCCAAACAATGGCATGCGAAATTTGACCAAACAATGTTGTCAAATGGTTTTAAGATAAATGAATGTGATAAATGCGTGTACATTAAAAATGTTCCAAATCACATAGTCATTGTTTGCCTATATGTGGATGATATGTTGATAATGAGTAATGACATTGCCAACATAAATGCTACTAAGCGTATGCTCAATAGCAAGTTTGATATGAAAGACTTGGGAGTTGCTGATTTAATTCTGGGAATTAAGATCAATAAGACTCCTCAAGGTCTGGCATTGTCACAATCTCATTATATTAAGACAGTACTTGAAAAATTCAAGCACTTGGGCTTTAAAGTTGCAAAGACTCCAATTGACGTGAATCTTGCATTAGCAAAGAACAAAGGCCAAAGCATATCACAATTGGATTATGCTCGTGTATTGGGATGCTTAATGTATATCATGAATTGTACACGACCAGACATAGCTTGTGCTATAAGTAAACTGAGTCGATATACGAGCAATCCAGGCCAATCTCATTGGATGGCAATGAAACGAGTTTTGGGATATTTAGAACATACCCAGAACTTTGAATTGCACTACAGTAATTTTCCTGCGGTGATTGAGGGATACTGTGATGCAAATTGGATCACCGGTTCAACTGATTCTAAGTCCACGAGTGGATATGTATTCACTATTGGTGGAGGAGCGGTATCTTGGAAGTCGTCCAAACAAACATGTATTGCCCGCTCTACAATGGAGGCTGAATTCATAGCCTTAGATAAAGCCGGTGAAGAAGCTGAATGGCTCCGGAATTTCTTGGAAGACATTCCATTTTGGCCCAAACCGTTGGCACCAATATGCATACATTGTGATAGTCAAGCGGCAATTGGAAGGGCTGGGAGCGTCATGTATAACGGTAAATCTCGTCATATACGACGAAGACATAAAACCGTTAGGCAATTACTCTCTAGAGGAATTATCACAATTGACTATGTAAAGTCAAGTGATAATGTGTCGGATCCACTTACAAAAGGCCTAACTAGAGAGGTAGTTGAGAAATCATCAAGGGGAATGGGGCTATGGCTGAGAACAAGTCATTGTGGCGGTAACTCTACCTAGAAGACTGGAGATCCCAAGATCTAGGTTCAAAGAGATCAAACAAAGTCATTAATGACGGTTCAACATTGTCAAATAAAATTTTAGTCCATTCTCGTGATGAGACAATGTTCAGTACCAAGGATAAAGCATTAAGGCTTTTTAATGATTTCTAAATTTGATACGGGGTATATCAAATAGTGTATCTACAGGATGACACGTTTAGGAATCACCTATTTAAGTGTGAAGTGTGAGCCGCTTCAAGGAGAACTTTGTAAGGCCAGTTTTCTACGCACTTATGAAACCAGGCGGTGTTCATGGCTGAAACGAACACAACAATGAGAACCAAAGACGGTTAAGGGTTGATTGTGTGACTTATGGTTGTCTAGGTATACACCAAAGATCGACGGTTCAAAGATATCAAATCTACCGATTGACCGAGTATATCCGACATAAGTTTACTATGGAAAGTTCAAAGGGAAACCTACTTATCCAGATGCAATTAATCCTTGCTTGTAAATCACACAGTTTTTCATGCATACTTCCGTGATATAGCCATTCCCCATTCATGTGGGGGATTGTTGAGGTTTTATTTTTAAGATGTAATATTCTTAAAATGAGGGTGAATGGGAAATGGAGGGAAAATAAAATTTTGAGTAAAATTTTAAGTTTTCCCCTCTTAACAATGAGACATTGTCCCATATTGGAAGTGGAAGACATTTTTGGTGGGTATATATATAATTGCTCTTCTTGTAGCTCTTAAAGAGTTAAGAAGAAAGCAAGCCTCGCGCCGTCGTCGTCGTCGCTCGCTCGGCTCGGCTTCGGCTACGGCTACGGCTACGGCTTCGGCTTCGGCTTCGGATTTGGTCAAATGATTGATTGATTAATTTTTTGGACCAAATTTATTTGTTAATAGTAAATATTAACGTAAGATTATCCGTATTTGTAAACGGATATTTTCCAATCCGTGTATTGATAATTTGGCAGCCGGATAATGGTCTTCCCACCATGAAGTGCTTGCTCCACAAACATGTAATGCTTGCTCCACCATGAAGGGTGGACGTTTGGTCTTGCACTCCTTCTTGGTTGCTATATATATGAGCAGCAAATGTTGAAGAAATATACCAAAAACTCAACATACAATTCGCTCAACAAATTGGCTATACATTGCACTCCTTCCTCTCAGAACTTCCATACGTTTTTCTGAGTATATACTCCTTCGTTCTGCATTGTTTTTTAACTTCAAACAAAGCAACTGTAAGTGTGATTTGCTACCGAACTTTGTGTTCACCGAAACACTGGGGTTTGAAGTACCGCTACACCAGTGTGTTATTCGTTCTATCCTGGGAGGAAATAATCCATTACCTTGGGTACTAGGAGGGGATTAAATTCCTTAAGGAAACACTGTGAATTCAGTGGGCTCGAATTTATTATTATTGTTTCATTACGTTAACTTATATTTTGCAGAATTAATATTTACAAATACAGAAATATTGACGGGATTAACAAGACAACGAAAACGTTACTAGTTGTTTGCAATTTTATAAACATGGTTTTTGCAACTCACATAAACGAGCTGAAAGCATATCTTATTATGATCATATTATATGATCAGTTGGTGGTGGTCTGTGCACAGAAATTATATTAAATGGTAAAACGTAAACTTGGAAATCCAATTCGTAATTGTAGGATCAACGACCAAAAGTTGAATCGGCTTTTTATTTTTTATGTTTGTTGTTCTCTTTTTTGAAGGTGGAGTGGGGCATAAGAAAACACGCCGTACGATGGCTATTTATTAATTTTTCTATCGTGTTAATCAATAAATATATATATAAAAGAATAAATTTATTCGGCATGTACCCATACACTCTTATAATCTAGGTAAACCGATCCTTCGCAGGCCGTCAGCTAGACACTCCCAATTTTTTTTTTTTTTTTTGAGTCTTATGTTTCTTCTCATCTCAAAGATATTCATTTAACTCTAATTTATGTACCACATGAGAAAATAGGAACACTCTAAAAGAACTCATTCCACCTAATCCCTTTCTAAATAATTGTATTTATGGATTACATAAGTATATATATAGATTAATGTAAAAATATAACATTTCTAAATTTAACATGAAAATAGAAAAGTTAAAAAAAAAAGGAAAAAATGGATTCTTCGTATTTGTTTGACAAAGTTACCGAAAACTTTCCTATAACAAAAGTACTTAAGAGTTTCCTTTCATTGTTGTGATGACCCAAAAGGTCATCTCTTATTTTAGAAGATAAATATGTGTTATGAAGCCTTAAAAACCTCCTTTTGTCTTTTTTCGACTTGCGTGCGCAGTCCGGGCGTATATCCGCAAAGCCTTTATGTGAAAATTTGAGAAAAATGCTAAATTTTGCTTTTAAAATTGAATTAAGTTGATTAAATAATTTTATTTTATCATTATCCTACCTTTTTATGTAATAAATTTACCCGTATCATAATTTTTCTTTATAATATTGTAAACTTATTCTTCATATTGTTGGTGCAGATATCATAAAACAACGGCAAACGATACAATCTATCCAAATATTGTATTCATCAAATAATACAGTACAATACAATACAATACAATACAATACGATACATTATGAAACGATGTGTAACAACCATCCAAACAAGTTGTTAATGTATTGTCCTTTTCTATTTATGTATCGAAAATATTAGAATTTAAAATAATTTGATTCCTTCTTGAAATATATATTTCCTTTTAATTAACTTAAGATTTTAGGAATTGAAGACATTTTAGTTCCTTCTCTGAAACGTACTTTTCTCATTTATTTATGGTAGGTATTTTAGGAATGTGTTTTTCACTTTTCTAAATCAAGGTCCTAAATAGGAAAGTAATTAAATGAGTATTTTTAAATATTAGGAAAGTAAATTGAATGATTAATACTATATATAGAAAAATAATTAAATGACTATTTTGTCCAGTGTGAACTCTATTTTAAAGGGGTAAAAAAGACGAACGACATTTTGCTAAGGGCCTTCGTGCTTTTAATATAATATAGATTAATTTATTTCCATCACTTTCGTTTAATAATTATGAGCATCATTAAATATCTATTCAAAGTTTAATCACTTGTTTTTTACAAATAATTATTAAGCACTCCTTTTGGTTCATAGTAAGTGACCATTTTACCCTTTTATTTTGGTCCAAAATAGATGTCCATTTATATAATCAAGAAAGAATTAATTTTATTTTTGTAAAATTTGCCTGTATTTACTAATAAAGGGTGAAAAGTGCATGTTTTGAATGTGTGTGTTATTTCTTGTGTGAGTTGCGAGAGCTCACGCCGCTTTTGAAGTGACAATATGCTCATTACGTGTTTCTTATGTGTAGGAATAAACTGATGCGGAAAAAGATCAAATAGAGAAAAAATTGGTGAAAAAAGAGCTGAAAAGAAAAGTCCCGGACAGCGAAGCGAAGTTCAGTTCGCTAGACCGGGACCGGAGCAGAAGAAACCAGAAAAGTCCTGGACAGCGAAGCGAAGTTCACTTCGCCAGACCGAGACCGTAGCAGAAGAAACTATCTTTTCCAATCCGAAATAGAAGAAGAAAAATTCGCCCCATACAAACCCTAGTCGCTATAAATGCATCCTAAAGCGTGCTTTTGAGGGAGATACCACTTTGGAAGGAGAGAAGACTTTGGAGAGGCAAGAACACGCTTGGAGCAAGGAGAAGGATTCAACTTCATAATTTTTCCTCTTTCTTCCTATTTTCCATTGCTATGGATTCTAGTCTTGTATTTGAGCAAACAACTATAAGTTGCTAAATTCTCATCTAGGGTTTGATGGAACCTATTCAAGGATGATTTTTCCATTGCGTTTAATATAAATATACCATTTATTTTTCTCTACTTGTTCAACTATATTATTATTGTTGTTGATTGAAGGGCCCTCAAATGACTATGCCTATTTAGTGTGTACTGCCCGAGAAAGAGAGAGAGAGAGAGAGAGAGAGAGAGAGAGAGAGAGAGAGAGAGAGAGAGAGAGAGAGAGAGAGTATGCATTTAGGTAGTTGTTGAAAAATAATATCACTCCTAACGTCTTTGAGAGATCAATACAGAGGGTTTAAAGGCGAGATTAGAGATAACGAAACCTTGGTGCGATCGTAGTGAGCGGTGAATTAGTGCTAGCTAGCGTAGTTCGAGAGAATACGTCTAGTAAATTGTGGTATGGTTGCTCGAGAGAGAGATACGACATCTAAAGTACTCACGATCGGTAGAGAACATTGGGCGAATTCATAGGAAACGTAGCGGGGGAGATTCCGACAATAGGAAAAATCAAAACCCTAGACTTTTCTAATTTTGTCTTACAATATTTGCTTTGTTAGTAATAAAATTACTGCTTTCTAAGCCATTATTTAACATTTCTGAAGGTTGATTACTTGAATTCTTGCGAAACTAGTAGTTGCGATTAGTAGGTTAATTCCCTATGGGATTGGACTCCGGACTTGTAACCGGATTATATTTACAACGATTTCTAGACCTCTTAGGAGGCATAGCTTGACGTGATCAAATTTGGGCGTTGTTGACTAGGAACTAATGGTATAGCCGTAGGTGTACATATTGCTAGGTTTCAAGTTTGAACTTTTATTTTATTTTTTAGTAATTGATTTTTTTATTTTAGTTTTGTTTTTAAATTTGAGAAACATGACATCGTGAAATTATGGGAGTTTTGATGTTGGTAATTCTATTGTTGATCTTCCTTGTGTATATTGTGGAGGAAAATAATTGTAGCAAAATTATCAAAATATTTCCGAGAGCGAGTTATGTGGACCAACTCAATCTTATGTGTGGAATGTATGTGATGTTTGTGGTGTTCAAGATGGTCAGTTTTATAGTTGTGCTTATATGTATTATCCTCCCATTATTATGATGGTTCTACTTTTTCTTGTGAGGTTAAGAGGAAAAAAGAACCCGGTGAAGCTGACCTGAAGGAGATCAAAGATAAAGTGTTTCATGGAACAAAGTAATGAGAAATAAATGCAAATACAAAGGCTATGAGATACTATCCAAAGGCAAGGGGCAACTATTTATAACCTGGAGGCACAAGCGAGTCAATTGGTTGAAGCATTTAATGCTCAACAAGCTAATATTGTTGATAGTAGCCAAAAATAACATGCATTAGATGCAGAAATTGAAGTGCTAATGGAGGAGGTCAGAGTAAAACACCAACAATCTATCAAACTAGAATTTGAGGATATCGATGTTGTAAAAGAGATACTAGAGTCAACCAAGGACATTGATGATACAAATTTAGTTGACTCTAGTGTCATTGGTATTAAGGATGTTGACAGTCCCAAAGTTTATGTAGTTGAGCGCATTGGCCTACATTTCAAGCATTTTTTCACATTGTGTTTGGATGATGATATGGAAATAGAGTCATCCGAGCAAATTGAGGAGTCAAGGAATAAGGAACAAGGTGCCTACATTCTGGAATTCTTCTTGATAGAAAGTCAGGATTACACACCTCATCTAAAGGCCAAGAAGTGCAGAATACTATATTGTTTCTTTGGGCCAGTTAGATTCTTTCCACCACCCCAGGAGCATAATCATAAGCTTGAAGCAAAACTTAGGGTTCAATTCATAAGCTCGAGGTGGAGGCAAAAAGTGATTTGCGTCGTGCCGCGACGTTAAATCAAGCGTTTGTTGGGAGGCAACCCAGATATATATATATATATATATATATATATATATATATATATATATATATATATATATATATATATATATATATATATATATATATATATATATATATATATATATATATATATATATATATATATATATATATATATATATATATATATATTTTTTATTTCTCTAGGAGCATGGGAAGCAAGGCTATTGGAAGAAAGCAAAAGCAAGTGATATGATTAGAATTAAGTGTGGGGTTCCCGCATAATGAACCAAGTATGGGAGAAGTCTGAGTACCGTATGAGCTGTTAACACTTCGGCCGTTGGCATACCAGAGAATTTTTTTTACCCTCTTGTATTTATAGGTGTGTATTGGGGATAATGCACAATTTTAAGTGTGGGGTGAAGAGACTGTTTGGGAGTTCCTATACTATGTTAGTTGTGTTATTTTATGTGTGTTGAAAAAAAAATCAAAAAAATAAAAAAATTAGGTAGAAATAATCCTCAATGGGTTTTCTTATGGCCACGGTTCTTTTTCAAGGGATGACTCTTTGAACCGGGTAGTATTCCTTTTTAGGTAGAATGTTCAATAAAGTTTTGGACTTTCCCCGAGGATGGACTTCCTAGACAGTTTTTTTGAGGGTTTAACGTCCAATGAAAAACACAAAAGATTTTCGTTTTTTTTCTTTTTGAACTAATAATGGAATGAGGAGAACTTGAGTATCTATGTTTTTTGACATATTTTATATCGGGGCTTAGGTTAGGAACATTTGAACTAAGTACTTTCTTCATGGTATTTGTAATTACATGCCTCGAAAATATGTGAGAGGCTTTCTTTTGACACCGAGGCTCATCTTTGAGTAATTTTCGTGTGATTAAATTTTATGATGACTGTGCTGGTTGCTTTAACTTGAGAGTCAGTTCCGAGTCGTCCTGAGTGAGTCATCGGCATTGTGTGAGGTGAGCTTTTGGTGTATTCTGTGCCATCCTTGCTAGTCTAGAACTTGCCTCATGTGTGAGTCGAAGCAAAATAATTAAGTCATATAACTTTGGGAACTGATATAGGCTTTCCTTTATTGATCATTTAGCCTATTTTCCTACCAGTGCTAATATTATCCGTAGTCATCCCTTTTGAGCATGTAGACTTTTTCTTTGGCAACGACATTACAAGCCAAACCCCCTTTGTGTTCAATCAATCTCGTTGAACCGTTACCTCCGAAAGTACTTAATTAGCTAGAAGAGTAAATAAAGATATTGGGTAGCTTTTGAGTGGAACCATAGAAATGCCGACAAGGTGCACTTGTGTACAAAAAAAAGGTACTTGCCGAAAATACCAAATTAAGGAGAGTGAAAAAAAAAAGAAGAAAAAAAAGAATAACACCTCTCATATCTTTGTCTAGGCTAGTAAATATCTATATGTTGATGTGCTTAATGAAGAAAGGCTTAAATGTGTATGGTTTCATGGAAAGACATTGAAATAGTCATGGCAAAGAAGGTGCTTAGAAGCGAAGTATAGTGAATTAAAGTGTTTAGGAGGGTTAGTCACTATTTTCTTAAATATATCCTACCCGTCCTTTAGCCTACATTACAACCTATAAAGTCCTACTTGATTTTAGACTTTGTGATCTTAAATTAGTAGAGACTTACAATACGGGCAAGCCTATAGTACGAACTTGGATGGAATAAGAGTTTCTTTGTGAGAGTGAGAAAATTCTTCCAATTTGAGAGTCCTTAAAATATACTTGAACTTATATTGAGTGTGTGGACTACTTTCTTTGTGGTTTGTTGGTAATGGCACATGATTTGCAAAGGATTGGTAGACACCTTGATTTTTGAGTTGGCACAAGGAGCGAGTCATAGTTTGGAATGTATTAGAGTCAAGTTTTGAGGCAAAAATATTAGAAAGAGCCACATGAATATTTTAAATGATCTTGTCATTAGTTTTAAAATTGAGAAAAGATATGAAGAGAGCATATGTTGGGTTCTAAGCAATGATATAAACCATTTTCATTGGTGTGATACTTGAGTATGTTTTGAAATATGTTTCTTGCCGATGCGCTTAATTTTGAGTTGCTCGAGTACGAGCAAGAGTTTAAGTGTGGGGTGGTGATAAATAATGAAAGTGCATGTTTTAAGTGTGTTTGTGTGTTATTTCTTGTGTGAGTTGCGGGAGTTCAAACCGCTTTTGAAGTGAAAATATGCACATTACATGTTTCTTATGTGTAGGAATAAACTAATGCAGAAAAGGATCAAAGAGGAGAAATATTGGTGAAAAAAGAGCTGAAGAGAAATTTTCCGGCTAGCAAAGCGAGGATCACTTCGCCAGACCGGGATCGGAGCAGAAGAAACCAGAAAATTCCTGGACAGCGAAGCGAGGTTCACTTTGCTAGACCAGGACTAGAGCAGAAGAAACCAGCTTTTCCAATCCGAAATAGAAGAAGAAAAATTCGCTACATACAAACCATAGTCATTATAAATACATCCTAAAATGTGCGTTTGAGGGAGATACCACTTTGGAAGGAGAGAAGACTTTGGAGATGCAAGAGCACGCTTGGAGCAAGGAGAAAGATTCAACTTCACGTTATTTTCTCTTTCTTCCTATTTTCCATTGGTATGAATTCTAGTCTTGTATTTGTGCAAACAACTATGAGTAGCTAAATTCTCATCTAGGGTTTGATGGAACCTATTGAAGGATGATTTTTTCACCGCGTTTAATATAAATTTTCCATTTGTTTTTATCTACTTGTTAAACTATATTATTATTGTTATTGATTGAATGAGCCTCAATTGACTGTGCCTATTTAGTGTATACTGCTTGAGAGCGAGTACGCATTTAGGTAGTTGTTGAACAACACCACTCCTAACGTCAATACAGAGGGTTTAAAGGCGGGATTAAAGATAACGAAATCTTGGTGCGATCATAGTGAGCAGTGAATTAGTCCCAGCTAGCGTAGTTCATGAGAATACGTCTAGTAAATTATGGTAGTAGCTCAAGAGAGAGCTACGACACCCAAAGTACTCACGACTGGTAGTGTAATGACCCAACCAGTCGTTTTGCCTTCTAGAACTCTATTCCCTTAAATAAAACTCCATGTATGTGCTTTTACTATTTTATAACTTGCGGGGATAATTAGTTCGGGATTTAGAAGGGTTCGGGTTGAAATCGGAATACTTGATTCCTTGGTTGGCTTTAAAAAGGCTAAGTTTGACTTCGGTCAATATTTTTAGAAAACGATCCCGGAATCAGGATTTGATGGTTCCAATAGGTTCGTATGATGATTTTGGACTTGAGCGTATGTTTGAATCAGGTTTTGGATAACCCAGGAGCGTTTCAGCGCTTAATAGTGAAAGTTAGCTATTTGAAGGTTTTAAAGTCATTTAAATTTGATTTGGAGTAGGTTTTTGAGCAATCAAGGTCTGTTTGGAATTTTGAGCATGGGAATAGTTCCGTGTGGTAATTTAAGATTTGCTCATAAAATTTGGTATCATTCCGAGTAGTTTAAGTATGTTTCGGGGCATTCAGAGTAAGTTTGAAGAATTTGAAATTTCTAAGTTGAATCAATTTGGTTTGGGGTATGATTCTTAGTTTTGATGTTCTTTTATGCATTCCGAGAGTTCGAGCGAGTCCGTTTTATGATTTCAAACCTGTTGGTATGTTCAGACGGGGCCTCGGGGGCCTCGGGTGTTAATCGGACGAGGCTCGGACCAAGTTTGGACTTAGGAGCAGCAGCTGAAGCTTCCAGCTTCTGCTGCAATCGCACATGCGCTTGGCCAGCCGCAGGTGCGAGCTCGCAGAAGCGAGCCAAGAGCCATAGAAGCGAACTAGCCAGGGATGCCCAGGGATCACAGAAGCGGATTTTTTGTCGCACCTGCGAGCGCGCAGGTGAGGAGGAAGAGGGCGCAGAAGAAGACGCGCAGAAGCGATCCTAAGGCCGCAGATGCAGAGCTTGGTCATGTGGGGGAAACTCGCACCTGCGAGGATTGTTCTGCAGGTGCGGGACCGCAGATGCGGCCAAGGCTCCGCAGGTGCAAATATCGCAGAAGGCAGAACCTTCATTTAAGTCGGGGCTTAGCCATTTTGAGCTCATTTTTCTTCATTCTTGGGCGATTTTGGAGCTTCTTGAGAGGGATTTTCACTAGCAACTTGGTGGTAAGTTAATTATACTTATTGTGAATTAAATATATATATTATGGATAGATTTTAACATGTAAATTGTGAAAAGCAAAGGTTGATATGAAAAACCTAAATTTTTATAAAAATGAGATTTTAACCACGAAAACAGTTATGGAATGGGATGGAAATTTTATATTTGAGTTCTTGAAATTATGAATAACGATTTCCTCCAAATATTTTCGGAATCTGGGCACGTGGGCTCGGGGTGAATTTTAGAAATTTTACCATTTTGGGTCGGGTAATTAATCTAATAATCTAATTTTGAATTATTGAGCATGTACTGATTAAATTATATAATATTTGGCTAGTTTCGGATTTTTCGGCACCAAATTGAGGCTTTAATGCAAAATTTGAATCTGGAAGGGAGCTTTGAGACGAGGTAAGTCTCTTGTCTAACCTTGTAAGAGAGAATTTTCCCCATAGGTATTGTAAATAAATATTTGCTCCTAATTGTGGGGGCTACGTACGTAGGAGGTGACGAGAGTCCGTGCGTAGCTACTATTATGCTATTGTTCAGGTAGTTTTAGGACCTAAATTCATGAACTATTTGGAAATTCTTGCACTATACTTGTTAAATTAAAATGCCTAATTTATTAATAATTGTTGGAGAAATTGTGAAAAACTGCTAATGAAATCCGTATTATTTTTGTATAAAACCTCATTAATATCTAAATCAAATGCTTATAAAGTATTCCTTTTCTTCTTGTGGAGCGGGTCGAATGACTCGGCAGTAGATAGAGGCATTTATGGATCATGACGCATGTCCCTCGGCAGTATACACGACACTCTAGATTGGGCCGTACGACCTCAGCATAAATCGTGCTTAAAAATAATAACCTTGACATTTTATTGCAGCTTGTGAAGATAAATGATTAACTGGAAATTATTGAATTTGAAAGAATTATTTATTTTCGCTTGTTAAGAAAATTATTGTTATTCACATAAACCATGTCTATTTAAATATTTTTATTTAAATATTATTGACCCATAGTGAGTGTCAAAATCAATCTCTAGTCACTACTTATTCGAGATTAGACTTGATACTTACTGGTTATACGTTGTTTACGTACTCATGCTATGTTTGCTGCACTTTTCGTGCAGGACCTGAGACAGGTGCAACGGGTGGTCCTACCAGCGCGTACCTCAGATATCCCGAGGCTTAGTGGTGAGCTGCTTCCTGATTCGTACTGCAGCCCTGGAGTCTCTCTCTCTTTTGTATTTTGTATTTTGTCTATTTCATATTCAGACAGTGGTTAGAAATTTGTATAATCTACTAGATGCTTATATACTTGTGACACCAGGTCTTGGCATACACACTAGTAGAATTGTTATATTTCTTGGTTTTTATTTAATCAAAACCTTTTATATTTTCTTAAATTTTGCTAGTAAGAAGATTTTAATTACTCGAAAAATTATTAAAAGAATAAATATATGTTTAATTCACTAGTTGGCTTGCCTAGATGTGATGTTGGACGCCATCATGACCTATAGGTGAAATTGGGTCGTGACAACATGGTATCAGAGCACTAGGTTCACGTAGGTCTCACAAGTTATGAGTAGGCCTAATAGAGTCTTGTGGATCGATACGGAGACGTCTGTACTTATCTTCGAGAGGCTATAGGGTGTTAGGAAACTACCTTTCTTCATCTCCTATCGTGTCGTTGGTGTAGTACTAAATATATTTCTCTTATTCTCTCACAGATGGTGAGAACGCGCTCTTTGGATGTTCCAGACCAGGGAAGAGCTGCTCCCCGTGTTGTTAGAGGCCGAGGGAGGGCTCCAACCTGTGGTAGGGGACGAGGACGTCCCAGGGTTACTCCAGCTATGCTACAAGTAGGTCCAGCGGCGGATCCTATTATTAAGGAGCAGGGCGAGGTGCCTTCCGCAAAGCCAGCTCCGGTGGATTTCACGTCCGCACCGGGATATCAGGAGGTCATGGGACGTATGTTGCGGTTCATAGACACTATGACGCAGGCCGGTTTATTTCCGGCAGACCCAGCCACATCTCAGGCAGGAGGGAGAGCATAGACCCCAACCGCACATGCTCATAGGAAGGCAACTGCTGTATATCAGACCCAGGGTGTCTACCCGTGGGTGGAGCCCAGCCAGTGGCAGCAGCTACACCTGAGTCCAGACCAGCTGCGGCCGGCGAGCCGCAGAAGCTATTGGACAGATGGACCAGACTACATCCTCTTGTCTTTAGGGGTGAGAGATATGAGGATCCCCAGGACTTCGTTGATCGGTGCAGGGACAGACTGCACAACATGAGGATATTGGAGTCTCATGGGGTGGACTTTGCTACTTTTCAGCTGGAGGGCAGGGCCCGTAGGCGGTGGAAGTCCTATCTTCTTGGCAGACTAGCAGATTCTCCTCCCATGACTTGGGACAAGTTCACCTATATTTTCCTGGATAGGTATATTCCACCCTTCTAGAGGGAAAAGTTGCGGTTTCAGTTTAAGCAGCTCCAGCAAGGTCAGATGTTAGTGACCAATTATGAGGCGAGGTTCTCTAAGTTGTCTCGCCATACACTTATGATACTCCCTATTGATGTGGAGAGAGTGCGAAGGTTTGTTGCGGGTTTGCACACTGGCATTCAGGACACTATATCTCGAGAGGTCGATATGGGGACTTCTTATGAGTTGGTTGTAGAGATTGCCCGGAGGATTAAGGGTGTGCGTCAGCGTAGCCGAGAGAAGGTTATGTGACATAAGCAGTTTAGATATTCTGGAGAGTTCAGAGGTGCCCCGTCTGGTGGGGTAGAGGTTAGTTCGTGAGAGGGTAGTCTAGCAGGCTCCCATATCTAGCACCACCGCCTCCTCGGGGTGCTCCGGTGCGACCTTATTTCAGTGCTATGCCAGAGAGTTCTTATCGCCCATTGGCTATTAGGGGTTCTTCCAGTGGGTATCCAGGTCATCAGGGCCAGATCTCAGGTCTGCACTCCATCGTACCGAGGGGTAGTTTCGAGTATGGGGATTTCAGTCATATGCGGAGATTCTGCCTCAGGCTTCGGGGTAGGCCCGTGCAGCAGGGTCAACAACCTATGATTACAGCACCAATTGCTCTACCAGCCATCCAGCCGCTCGGTGGCAGAGGGCAGATGGGTATGGGCCGTCCTAGTGGTAGAGGCCAGCCAAGTGGCGCTCCATCTCAGTTCTATGCTTTTCCGGCCAGACCAGATGCAAAGGCCTCAGATGTCGTGATCACAAGTATTATTTCTATTTGCAGCAAAGATGCCTCCATATTATTTTATCCAAGGTCTACATATTCCTATGTGTCATCTCTATTTGCTCATTTCCTGGGTGTTTCTCGTGAGTCCTTGGGTACTCCTGTTTATGTGTCAACTCTTGTGGGCGATTTTATTGTTATGGATCAGATCTACCGGTCCTGCATTATTACATTTTGTGGTTATAAAACTACAGTAGATCTTCTGCTGCTTGAGATGACTGATTTCGAGATCATCCTGGGCATGAACTGGTTATTTCCATATCATGCCATCCTAGATTGCCATGTCAAGACTGTTACCTTGACGATTTCAGTGTTTCCTAGGTTGGAGTAGAAGGGTTCGTCTGCCAGCGCATCTAATTAGGTTATTTCCTTTCTGAAGGATCGACACATGGTTGATAAGGGTTGTTTAGTTTATCTAGCCTATGTTCGGGACACTACTGCAGAGACTCCGGTGATTGATTCAGTGCCTGTAGTCCGGGAGTTCTTCGATGTATTTCCTTCAAATATTCCAGGCATGCCACCAGATCGTGATATTGATTTATGTATTAACTTGGATCCAGATACCCAGCCTATATCTATCCCACCATATCACATGGCTCCGAAAGTGTTGAAGGAGTTAAAAGAACATCTTGAGGAGTTACTAGCCAAAGGGTTCGTCAGACCGAGTATATCTCCTTGGGGTACACCGGTATTATTTGTGAAGAAGAAGGATGGAACTATGCGGATGCGTATTGATTATCGCCAATTGAACAAAGTTACCATTAAGAACAAGTACCCGTTACCATGTATTGATGATCTATTTGACCAGTTGCAGGGTGCTAGGGTATTCTCTAAGATCGACTTGAGATCGGGGTACCATCAGTTGAAGATTCGGGATTCGGATATTTCGAAGATTGCTTTCTAGCCTAGATATGATCATTATGAGTTTCTGGTGATGTCCTTCGGTTTGACTAACGCCCTAGCGACATTTATGGATCTGATGAACCGGGTGTTCAGTCCATGCATTGATTCGTTTGTGATTTTCTTCATTGATGACATTTTGAGCTACTCGCGCAGTAAGGAGGAGAACAAGAAGCATATGAGAGTGGTGCTTCAGACCTTGCGGGAACAAAAACTATATGCTAAGTTTTCCAAGTGTGAGTTTTGGCTAGACTCTGTAGCATTTTTAGGGCATATTGTATCGGGCAAAGGTATTAAAGTTGATCCCAAAAAGATCAAGGCAGTTCAGAATTGTCATCATCCCACTTCGGCGACTGAGATCAGGAGTTTCCTAGGGTTACAAGGTTATTATCATCGATTCGTGGAGGATTTTTCATCTATTGCAGCACCTTTGACTAGATTGACCCAGAAGGGTGCTCCGTTCCGATGGTCCGATGATTGTAAGGTGATCTTTCAGAAGCTCAAGACATCACTGACTACAACACCAGTGTTAGTGTTGCCTTCCGGTTCAGGGATGTATACAGTGTATTGTGATGCTTCACACGTTGGCCTGGGTTGCGTATTGATGCAGGATGGGCAAGTTATTGCATATGCTTCACGTCAGCTGAAGCCTCACGAGAAGAATTACCAGGTACATGATTTAGAATTAGCTGTGATTGTTCACGCTCTTAAAATTTGGACGCATTATCTTTATGGAGTGTCCTGTGAGGTTTACACCAATCATCTCAGCTTGCAGCATTTGTTCAAGCAGAGGGACCTCAATTTGAGACAACGCCGGTGACTCGATTTACTGAAAGATTATGATCTTACCATCCTTTATTATCCGGGCAAGGAAAATGTAGTTGCAGACGCCTTGAGCAGAAAGGCGGAGAGTATGGGTAGCTTGGCCTTCATTACAGCAGAGGAGAGGCCATTAGCTTTGGATATTCAGTCCTTGGCTAACAAACCTCTGAGGTTGGATATTTTCGAGCCCAGTCAATGTCACGACCCAAAAACCCACTAGTCGTGATGGCACCTAACCCAACCCGTTAGGTAAGACAATTTTCAACCATCCAATTCCAATGAAATTAATTAAAAGAAAATATCTAAAACCGATATATCTCCCCAAGAACTGGTAGTACAAATCATGAGCTTCTAAGAATAGAGTATGCAAAGCGGAAATGAAATAAATACATAGTTTGTTTGAATAATACATAAACAGAGCTTTTATAAATCTAAGGCTACCCTGAACAAGAGGCAGCTACAACAGGAACGCAGGTACATCTTCAAGTCCCGCAACCATCGAGCACAGCAACAACAATAGCCAACATCTGCACGCAATGTGCAGAAGTGTAGTATCAGTACAACCGACCCCATGTACTGAGTAAGTAACAAACCTAGCCGTAGGTTGAAAGTAGTGACGAGCTTCCACCAAGTCGGGTCCAAAACTAATAGTCCACAACAATCCATAACAACATAAAGCAAATAATACTAGAAGTAACTCAAAGACAAAATGCTCAGCCAAATCATAATTTCAAAATAGTAGTTCTTTCTTTCAAATACATCAGTGAAAACCCAAATCGTTTGCTGGAGTTGCCAAAAATATGAATAGTTTGAAAACAATAAATTTCTCCCAAAATCTTATCAATAATAAATAAGATGTTTCATTTTCCTTCCGGATAACCCGTGGAAAAAAAAAACAAATGCATCACTTTGCCTATCTGTCAACAATGTGTGAAAAATCATGAATGATGTGATGCAGTACAGCACGAGAAAATACATCTCTATGCATGTATGTCATGTGTGCATGCCAATGCAATGCAACTCAATGATAAAAATCATAAACAGCCCCTCGGGCAGAACATCACTCATATACAGCCCCTCGGGCAACCCTCACAGTCACTCGTGCCACTCGGGCATACCTCACAATCACTCTTGCCACTCGGGCATACCTCACAATTACTCATGCCTCCCAGTCACTCGTCACTCGGCACTCAACACTCGGCACTCGCACTCAGTAGGTACCTGCGCTCACTTGGGGTGTGTACAGACTCCGAAGGGGATCCTTCATCCCAAGAGTTATAATCTGCACGGACAACTCACGTGCCATCATATCAATACCTGGATCCGCACGGTCAACTCACGTGCTACGCGGACAACTCACGCGCTATGGTATAAATACCTGGACCCGCACGGTCAACTCACGTGCTACGCGGACAACTCACGCACTATGGTATTAATATCCTCACAATCAGGCCCTCGGCCGATATCAAATATGCTGCGGCATGCAGCCCGATCCCATAAATATGCAACATGCTGTGGCGTGCAGCGCGATCCCATAAATATACAACATGCTGTGGCGTGCAGCCCGATCCCATGAATATGAAACATAAATCAGGCCCTCGGCCTTACTTAGTCATAAACCTCTCAAGTCACTCGGGCATCTCAGTAAAACAGGGCATTCGGCCCAAAATATTTTTATGCATCAAAATAGAGTCATAAAACTGAGTCATGATATGTAATGAAATGAATATGACTGAGTGTGACTTTTCAATTTAACACAATAATTCACAGTAATATGACCTCTGTGGGTCCTAATAATACTGGCACATAGCCTCAACATGATTTGTAATATGCTTTTCAGCTCAATTTCTTTAACACATAAAACCGCATGGAAAATACCAAGGTTATTTTACTATAAAATTCCACATAAACAATTATGTCATAATTTCTATAGTGCACACCCACACGCCCGTCACCTAGCATGTGCGTCACCTCCCAACAATTCACAAAATATATATATTCAGGGTTCATACCCTCAACTCCAAGATTAGAAGAGTTACTTACCTCAATCCAAGCAAATTCTTTATTCCAATAAACCTTTTCCTTTTGATTTGGCCTCCGAACGCCTCGAATCTTAGTCAAAATAATTTGATACAATCAACACGAAGTATAGGAATCAATTCCATATGAAAATGCTAATTTTCCATAAAAATCCAAAATTTAGCTCAAAATTCGCCCATGGGACCCACATCTCGGAACCCGACAAAAGTTACAAAAATGCTAACACCCGTTCCGATACGAGTCCAACCATGCAAAAATTATCAAATTCCGACATCGGATTGACCTTAAAATCTTCATTTTACATTTTTGGAAGATTTTATAAAAATCTGATTTTTCTTCCATAAATTCATGGATTCATGATGTAAATGAGTATGGAATCATGAAATATAATCAATATAGGATAAGGAACACTTACCCCAATGCTTTCCCATGAAAATCGCCGAAAAATCGCCTAAACCAAGCTCCATAAACTCAAAAATGAGTAAAAATGGCAAGAACCCTGTTTTATAGACCCTCAGCTGTTTCCGGCGTCACAGGTAGCGTGGGACACTGCCTGTGGTGCAGTTTCCAGCATCCCAAAATTCCCAGCGCCAGGGTTAGCGCCCCACGCTACCCTGGGAGCTCGCGGCGATGGAAAATTATTCCCGACACGGAAATAGACATAACTCTCTCATACGATGTCCGAATTCAATGATGCTTTTTGCTATGACTCCGTAATTTCAATACGGATCTAATACTTTAATCAAAACTGAATTTGGAGCTCATTTGCTTAATGTGATACCACATATTCTTGAAGAATCGACATCCGATCACTATTTTAACTTAAGCTTTAAACCTTGGAACTAGATATTCCAATTCATTCCAAAATCTCACTGGACCCGAACCAATTGCCCCGACAAGTCACACAACAACTGTAAAGCCCAATTTGAGAAGTAAATGGGGAAACTGTGTTGTAATACTCAAAACGACCGGTCGGGTCGTTACATTCTCCCTCACTTAAACATACGTTCGTCCTCGAATGTGCTAAGAGTTGTTTCCAAGCCATCAAATCATTGTTCCATCTTACCATACACGTACCCGGGGGTGAACCCACGTCACCCTATTTCATATAGGCTTGACAACACAATCCAACTGAATTCATTAATTTAACTCTAGCCCATAAACCTTGGAATTAAATTTCCAACCTTTAGAATTTCTTTCAAGACACAAGTCTTACATTTACACGCCGCATAAATCCGAACAAGTTGCATCGAGTTATAACTATAACCACGGATATAATCAACCAACATATTACACAACTCGCATGCTCGTAGCACCATTCCTGATCGTAGTGACTGCTCCAAAACTAACCGCATACTAGTATTAAACCCATATCGAACCAAACCTCATCCCAAAACCTTCGTACACTGTTGATAATAAAAGAAACACGCGAAATAAACAAGTCACGGAGCTCTCTCGCCCCAGCCAGAACCATAATTGCTTTTTGAGCTGACTTTCAATATTATCCTCCCTAACATACCGTAATCAAACATGATAGTACCCATTCGAGGCCCAATGACCTTATATTACTAAACACAACTATTTCCATAGACATGCCGCACCAATATAACTCAGAGCCACAACCCGTGCCATTTGTGCACCAATACGCAACAATTCAAATGTACTCAGTCATGAGAAATGACTCAAATGAGAGAACTGCCCCGCAATATTAATAAGTATCGCCACAACGAAATGCTGAAAATTTATCATACACTGTAGAACCATCACCCGATTCTAATACAAGGTTCATACCTTAATATAGCTCTGTTGCAATGTGTGTCCCCATCCAAACGTTGGTCCATATAATATACCCCGAGCCACCCTGCTCAAAATCAATAATCACGGAGAGGCAAATGACAAAAATGCCACACAAAACCTGAAAGAACATAACCATTACGTAATCGATCATGCAATACCCAAATACTCATCACGCTCAAATTCCACTATAAAACTCAAATAGGACCGCACCATCTGTGCACATAACCAATGAATCACAACTCCTCGTAGCATGAAGGAGTAACTCACAGATCATCTGAGAACACAAATAAGCTCAACATCAACCGAATGACACATCCCTCAACAATAGCAGTATGGAGCCAACCATTCCGGCTCGGTGTAGAATACACATCTTAATTGGGCCTACCTATGGACCCCCAAATCAACTTGGGTTACCCACAATAGATAAAAATTCTTCCGTCAACTGACAAAATTTGAATATCAGCAATCTATAAACCATGTGAGTACCGCAATACTAATTTATACATCTGTAAGTAAAAATACAATGCGCCTTCTGAAGTCCGCCCCTTTTCTCATACAACACCAAGTAGTAATAGTATTTATCTAGTTATTTGAAACTGTTCATGTTGTCCAACATTCGTTACCTTCTTTTCAAGAATGTACTGCCACCTTGTACATGAAAATCTAGCTTTCGTATAACCCATAAGCAACTGTACTCTTCTTAAGCACCTTCAAAACTACTACAACTGTAACCCTTACTCTGAGAATACCTTATGTGAATTTGAAAATTTTCTTCTTACCTTCCTTATACAAAAGTGTAGAATCCATAGTTATACAGAATTTCCGTAAGTCCAGGCACCATCAAACGAAAATCTCAAATTTTATCCATACGCGAGTCCGAAAACATTCTCAATTGCTATATATAATTCTCATACCCACTAGAATTTTCTCGAGAGTCACCCACTTTGCTCAAAGCCATAGATTAAAACATTCCATAACTCACAATACCAATACTCTCTTACTGCCATAATATCACAGTCAGTCCAACGAAACTTCTTCCCAAGTTCATATAATGCCAACCATAAAAATACCTCAATCATCCGCTAAGTTCGTATTCATCCTCTTAACACACAAGTCAACTTTCTCAACAAGATTCAGATTCAAATCTCCACCCATACACCCCATCGTTAGAAAAGAAACTCTCTACTCATATCATAAGGAATACTCCTACGTAGATTACTCTGCAGGGGATAATCCACCTGCTTAGCCTCAATTTGGTATCTTGTTATACCCTTTCGCATTCACAATTACTATGCAATCACTTAGTCTATCTGATTCTAAACTCATTAACCAGACGTGAGAATTTAGTTTTACCCTAAAATTTAATAATGTGAAAGATCCTTCAAAACATTCATACTGGAGACTGTACGCCACATCAATTCGAAAATCAAGCACCCAATGGCCTTTCCTTTACATTTCAAGAAACACTTCTCGTCATATTCACATCGTCTTAACACATCCCTCAGTTACATCATACTCATCACAAAGCTATTTCACCGCTCATCGAGCCATAAATTCCACTCGTAGGGACATTACCGGACATATGAGTCCAAATGTACATGTTATAACTGAAGCTACCGAGCTCAAGCTGTGGTTTAACCATGGCCTCAAGTACTCCAGACTGGCCCATCACCAAAACACAGAATACACATCTCGCACATCATCCCTGAAATCACAAGCCGGCGATGCACAGCTAATACCGAGCGCTCATGTGCGCATACGAATACGTGGAAGGAATTCAAAGAGTTATATTTCAAGCTGAATCAATTCTGCACGATAAGGAAAGAAAGATGGGAAATTATCCTAAATGCCCTGTAGCCTCTCGAAGATAAGTATGGACGTCATCATACTGATCCGCAAGACTCTACTAGACACTTGCTCATGACTTGTAGAACCTATGAACCTAGAGCTCTGATACCAACTTGTCACGACCCAAAAACCCACTAGTCATGATGGAAAGCTACCGAGCTCAAGCTGTGGTTTAACCATGGCCTCAAGTACTCCAGACTGGCCCATCACCAAAATACAGAATACACATCTCGCACATCATCCCTGAAATCACAAGCCGACAATGCACAACTGATACCGAGCACTCATGTGCGCATACGAATACGTGGAAGGAATTCAAAGAGTTATATTTCAAGCTGAATCAATTCCGCACGATAAGGAAAGAAAGATGGGAAATTATCCTAAATGCCCTGTAGCCTCTCGAAGATAAGTATGGACATCATCATACTGATCCGCAAGACTCTACTAGACACTTTCTCATGACTTGTAGAACCTATGAACCTAGAGCTCTGATACTAACTTGTCACGACCCAAAAACCCACTAGTCGTGATGGCACCTAACCCAACCCGTTAGGTAAGCCAATTTCCAACTATCCAATTCCAATGAAATTAATTAAAAGAAAATATCTAAAACCGATACATCTCCCCAAGAACTGGTAGTACAAATCATGAGCTTCTAAGAATAGAGTATACAAAGCGAAAATGAAATAAATACATAGTCTGTTTGAATAATACATAAACAGAGCTTTTATAAATCTAAGGCTACCCTGAACAAGAGGCAGCTACAACAGGAACGCAGGTACATCTTTAAGTCTTGCAACCATAGAGCACAGCAACAATAACAGCCAACATCTGCATGCAATGTGCAGAAGTGTAGTATCAGTACAACCGACCCCATGTACTGAGTAAGTAACAAACCTAGCCGTAGGTTGAAAGTAGTGACGAGCTTCCACCAAGTCGGGTCCAAAACCAATAGTCCACAACAATCCATAACAACATAAAGCAAATAATACCAGAAGTAACTAAAAGACAAAATGCTCAGCCAAATCATGATTTCAAAATAGTAGTTCTTTCTTTCAAATACATCAGTGAAAACCCAAATCGTTTGCTAGAGTTGCCAAAAATATGAATAGTTTGAAAATAATAAATTTCTCCCAAAATCATGTCAATAATAAATAAGATGTTTCATTTTCCTTTCGGATAACCCGTGTAAAAAAACAAATGCATCACTATGCCCATCTGTCAACAATGTGTGAAAAATCATGAATGATGTGATGCAGTACAGCACGAGAAAATACATCTCTATGCATGTATATCATGTGTGTATGCCAATGCAATGCAACTCAATGATAAAAATCATAAACAGTCCCTCGGGCAGAACATCACTCATATACAGCCCCTCGGGCAAACCTCACAGTCACTCGTGCCACTCGGGCATACCTCGCAATCACTCTTTCCACTCGGGCATACTTCACAATCACTCATTCCTCCCAGTCGCTCATCATTGGGCACTCACACTCAGTAGGTACCTACGCTCACTGGGGGTGTGTACAGACTCCGGAGGGGATCCTTCATCCCAAGCGCTATAATCTGCACAGACAACTCACGTGCCATCATATCAATACCTGGATCCGCACGGTCAACTCACGTGCTACGGGGACAACTCACGCGCTATGGTATAAATACCTAGACCTGCACGGTCAACTCACGTGCTACGCGGATAACTCACACGCTATGGTATTAATATCCTCACAGTCAGGCCCTCGGCCGATATCAAACATGCTGCGGCGTGCAGCCCGATCCCATAAATATGCAACATGCTGAGGCGTGCAGCTCGATCCTATAAATATGCAACATGCTACGGCGTGTAGCCCGATCCCATGAATATGAAACATAAATCAGGCCCTCGGCCTCACTCGGTCATAAACCTCTCAAGCCACTCGGGCATCTCAGTAAAACAGGGCATTCGGCCCAAAACATTTTTATACATCAAAATAGAGTCATAAAACTGAGTTATGATATGCAATGAAATGAATATGACTGAGTATGACTTTTTAATTTAACACAATAATTCACAGTAATATGACCTCTGTGGGTCACAATAACACTGGCACATAGCCTAAACATGATTTGTAATATGCTTTTCAGCTCAATTTCTTTAACACATAAAATCACATGGAAAATACTAAGGTTATTTAACTATAAAATTCCACATAAACAATTATGTCACAATTTCTATAATGCACGCCCACACGCCCGTCACCTAGCATGTGCGTCACCTCCCAACAATTCACAAAATATATATATTCAGGGTTCATACCCTCAACTCCAAGATTAGAAGAGTTACTTACCTCAATCCAAGCAAATATTTTATTCCAATAAACCTTTTCCTCTTGATTCGGCCTCCGAACGCCTCGAAACTTAGTCAAAATAATTTGATACAATCAACACGAGGTATAGGAATCAATTCCATATGAAAATGCTAATTTTTCTTAAAAATTCGAAATTTAGCTTAAAAATCGCCCATGGAGCCCACATCTCGGAACCCAACAAAAGTTATAAAAATTCAAACACCCGTTCCGATATGAGTCCAACCATACAAAAATTATCAAATTCCGACATCGGATTGACCTTAAAATCTTCATTTTACATTTTTGGAAGATTTTATAAAAATCTAATTTTTCTTCCATAAATTCATGGATTCATGATGTAAATGAGTATGGAATCATGAAATATAATCAATATAGGATAAGGAACACTTACCCCAATGCTTTCCCGTAAAAATCGCCGAAACATCACCTAAACCGAGATCCATAAACTCAAAAATGAGTAAAAAATGGCAAGAACCCCGTTTTATAGACCCTCAGCTATTTCGGGCGTCACAGGTAGCGTGGGGCGCTACCTATGGTGCAGTTTCCAGCATCCCAAAATTCCCAGCGCCAAGGTTAGCGCCCTACGCTACCCTGGGCGCTCGCAGCGATGGAAAATTATTCCCGACACGGAAATAGGCATAACTCTCTCATACGATGTCCGAATTCAATGATTCTTTTTACTATGGCTCTATAATTTCAATACGGATCTAATAAGTTAATCAAAACTGAATTTGGAGCTCATTTTATCAATGTGATACCATATATTCTTGAAGAATCGACATCCGGTCACTATTTTAACTTAAGCTTTAAACCTTGGAACTAGATGTTCCAATTCATTCCAAAATCTCACTGGACCTTAACCAATTGCCCCGGCAAGTCACACAATAACTGTAAAGCCTAATTTGAGAAGTAAATAGGGAAATGGGGTTGTAATACTCAAAACGACCGGTCGGGTCGTTACAGTCAAGTTCTTGCATGTGTTGTTGCCCAGTCTTCACTATTTGAGGAGATCAAGGCTCGACAGTTTGATGATCCATACTTGTTGGTTCTCCGAGAGACGGTACTACGGGGTGGTGCAAAGGAGGTTACTATCTGCGGAGATGGTGTTCACTAGGGTCGCCTATGTGTTCCTAAGGTAGATGGGCTAAGGGAAAAGATTCTAGAAGAGGCACACAGTTCTCGATATTCTATTTATCCAGGTGCTACGAAGATGTATCATGACCTGATACAACATTATTGGTGGCAGGGGATGAAGAAGGACATAGTTGAGTATGTAGCTAGGTGCCTAAATTTCCAGCAGGTTAAGTATGAGCATCAGAAGCCATGTGGCCTACTTAAGCAGATGACTATACCAGAGTGGAAAAGGGAACGCATTACTATGGACTTTGTAGTTGGGTTGTCGCGGACCTTGCAGAAGGTTGGTGTAGTTTGGGTCATTGTCGACAGGTTGACCAAGTCGGCACACTTTATTCCGGTTGTGACTACGTATACTTCAGAGAGGTTGGCCCAGATTTATATTTAGGAGATAGTACGGTTGCACGGTGTGCCAATTTCCATCATATCAGATAGAGGCCCTCAGTTTACTTCACATTTCTGGAGAGAAGTACATAGTGAGTTGGGGACCCGTGTGGAGCGCAACACATCCTTCCATCTGCAAATCGACGGGCAGTGGGAGCGGACAGTTCAGATTTTGGAAGATATGCTCAGGGCATGTGTGATTAACTTTAGAGGTTAGTGGGATCGTTTCTTGCCTTTGGCCGAGTTTGCTTATAACAACAGTTAACAATCCAGCATCTAGATGGCTCCATTTGAGGCTTTATATGGTAGGCGATGTCATTCTCCCATCGGATGGTTTGAGCCCAGCGAGGCTAAGTTATATGGTACTGATTTGGTGAAGGATGTCTTGGAAAAGGTGAAGTTGATTCAGGAGCGACTTCGTACAGTACAGTCCAGACAGAAGAGTTATACGGATCTGAAAGCGCGTGATTTATTGTTTATGGTGGGTGAAAAAGTTCTCTTGAAGGTTTCGCCGATGAAGGGAATCATGAGGTTCGGAAAGAAGGGCAAGTTGAGCCCAAGGTTTATAGGCCCATTTGAGGTATTGAGACGAGTTGGGGAGGTTGTTTACGAGCTTGCTTTGCCTCCCAGTTTATCGGGAATTCATCCGGTTTTCCATGTATCTGTGCTCCGGAGGTATCATGCCGACCTGTCATATGTATTAGACTTCAACATAGTTCAGCTAGATGAAAGCTTGGGTTGTGAAGAGGAACCAGTTGCCATTGTTGATAAACAGGTTAGCCAGTTGAGGTCCAAGAAGATTTCTGTGGTAAAAGTTTAGTGGAGGGGACAACCAATCGAGGAAGCGACTTGGGAGGCCGAGGAAGACATGCGGAGCAGATATCCACACTTATTCAGCACTCCAGGTATGATTCTAAACCCGTTCGAGGACGAACGCTTGTTTAAGAGGTGGAAAATATAACGATCCAACCGGTCGTTTTGCCTTCTAGAACCCTGTTCCCCTAAATAAGACTCTCCACATGTGCTTTTATTGTTTTATGACTTGCGGGGAGGGTTAGTTCGGGATTTGGAAGGGTTCGGGTTGAAATCGGAACACTTGATTCCTTGGTTGGCTTTAAAAAGGCCAAGTGTGACTTCGGTCAAAATTTTTAGAAAATGACCTCAGAATCGGGATTTGACGGTTCCAATTGGTTCATATGATGATTTTGGACTTGGGCGTATGTTCGAATCAGGTTTTGGACAACCCGAGAGCGTTTCAGCGCTTAATCGTGAAAGTTAGTTATTTGAAGGTTTTTAAGTCATTTAAATATGGTTTGGAGTAGGTTTTTGAGCAATCAAGGTCCGTTTGGAATTCTGAGTATGAGAATAGTTCCGTGTGATGATTTAAGACCTGCCCATAAAATTTTGTGTCATTCCGAGTAGTTTAAGTATGTTTCGGCACGTTTGTAGTAAGTTTGAAGAATTTGAAATTTCTAAGTTAAATCAATTTGGTTTGAGGTATGATTCTTAGTTTTGATGTTGTTTTATGCGTTCAAAGAGTTTAAGCGAGTCCGTTTCATGATTTCAAACCTGTTGATATGTTCGGACGGGGCCCCGGGGGCCTCGGGAGTTAATCGGACGAGGCCCGAACCAAGTTTGGACTTAGGAGCAACAGTTGAAGCTTCCATCTTCTGCTGCAATCGCACTTGTGCTTGGCCATCCGCAGGTACAAGCTCGCAGAAGAGGACCTGCCAGGGATGCCCAGGGATCGCAGAAGCGGAGTTTTTGTCGCACCTGCGAGCGCGCATGTGCGGAGGAAGAGGGTGCAGAAGCGGCGAGGGCTGCAGGTGCGGAAGAAGCGTCGTAGAAGCGGGCACGCAGAAGCGGTGCTAAGGCCGTAGATGCGGAACTTGGTTAGGTGGGGGAAAATCGCACTTGTGAGGATTTTTCCTCAGGTGCGGCCGAGGCTCCGCAGTGCGAAAATCGCAGAAGGCAGAACCTTCATTTAAGTCGGGGCTCAACCATTTTGAGCCTATTTTTCTCCATTCTTGGGCAATTTTGGAGCATCTTGAGAGGGATTTGCACCTAGAAACTTGGAGGTAAGTTAATTCTACTTATTGTGAGTTAAATAGATAGATTATGAGTAGATTTTAACATGTAAATTGTGAAAACCAAAGGTTTAGATGAAAAACCTAGGTTTTTATAAAAATGAGATTTTAACCACGAAAATGGTTATGGAATGGGATGGAAATTGTATATTTGAGTTTTTGAAATTATGGGTAACGATTTCCGCCAAACATTTCTGGAATCTGGGCACGTGGGCTCGGGGTGAATTTTAGGAATTTTACCATTTTGGGTTGGGTAATTAATCTAATAATCTAATTTCGAATTATTGAGCATGTATTAATTAAATTATATAACATTTTGTTAGTTTCGGATTTTTCGGCACCAAATTGAGGCTTTAACGCGAAATTTTGATTTGGAAGGGAGCTTTGAGACGAGGTAAGTCTCTTGTCTAACTTTGTAAGAGGAAATTTACCCCATAGGTGTTGTAAATAAATATTTGCTCCTAATTGTGGGAGCTACGTACGTACGAGGTGACGAGAGTCCGCATGTAGATACTATTATGCTATTGTTCGGGTAGTTTTAGGACCCAAATTCATGAACTATTTGGAAATTCTTGCACTATACTTGTTAAATTGAAATGCCTAATTTATTAATAATTGTTGGAGAAATTATGAAAGACTGCTAATGAAATCCGTATTATTTTTGTATAAAATCTCATTAATATCTAAGTCAAATGCTTATAAAATATTCCTTTTCTTCCTGTGGAGTGGGCCGAATGCCTTGGCAGTAGATAAATGCATATATGGATCATGTCGCACGTCCTTCGACAGTGTACACTACACTCTAAATTGGGCCGTACAACCTCAGCATAAATCGTGCTTAATAATAATAATTACACGATGCCTTGACATTTTATTGCAGCTTGTGAAGATAAATTATTAACTGGAAATTATTGAATTTGAAAGAATTATTTATTTATGCTTGTTAAGAAAATTATTGTTATTCACATAAACCATGTCTATTTAAATATATATATTTTAATATTATTAACCCATAGTGAGTGTCAAAATCGACCTATCGTCACTACTTCTTCGATATTAGACTTGATAGTTACTGGTTATACGTTGTTTACATACTCATGCTATGCTTGCTGTACTTTTCGTGCAGGACCTGAGACAGGTGCAATAGGTGGTCCTACCGGCGCGTACCCCAGATATCCCGAAGCTTAGTGGTGAGCTGCTTCCTGAGTCGTTCTGCAGCCCTAAAGTCTCTCTCTCTTTTGTATTTTGTATTCTATCTATTTCATATTGAGACAGTGATTAGAAATTTATATAATCTATTAGATGCTCATATACTTGTGACACCAAGTCTTGGCACACACACTAGTAGAATTGTGAATTGAATTATTTTTCTTAGTTTTTATTTAATCAGAACCTTTTATATTTTCTTAAATTTTGCTAGTAAGAAGAGTTTAATTACTCAAAAAATTATTAAAAGAATAAATATATATTTAATTTACTAGTTGACTTGCCTAGCTGTGATGTTGGGTATCATCACGATCTATAGGTGAGATTGGGTCATGACAAGTATACAATAAATAGTTTACTGACATGTAGAGAATACTTGGGCGAATTTATAGGAAACGTAGCGGGGGTGTAACGATCCGACTTGTCGTTTTAAACATTTATGCTCCTTTCAACTACATGAAGTCTTGAATAGCTTCATATGAGGTATTATGACATGTGTGAATCGTCGGTTTTGATTTTTAGGTATTTCGGGATTAGTTCGGATGAATGAAATTCATGTTGGAAGCTTAAATGAAAAGAGTTGACTGGAGTTTCACTTTTTGTACAAACGATATAGGAAATGAGTTTTGATAATTCCAATAGCTCCGTATTATATTTTTGGACTTAGGAGTGTCCGGATATTTATTTGGAAGTCCGTAGTTGATTTTCGCTTAAAATGACGAAAGTTGAAAATGGAAGGTTTGGAAGTTTGTGTGGGAGTTCTTTATTGATATTTGGGTTAGAATCCAGTTATGGAAATTTTAATAGGTCCATTATGTCATTTATGACTTGTATGCAAAATGTAAGGTCAATCGGACTTGATTTGATAGGTTTCGGCATCGAATATAAAATTTGGTTATTTCTAGAATATTTCGACGTCGTTTATTCAAGCATAAATGGTAGAACATGAAGAAAATGAGATCCAAATTCAGTGTTGATTGAAGCATTAGATCCGTATTGAAATTACGGAGACATAGCAAAAAGAATCATCGAATTCGGATATCTTATGAGAGAGTTATGCCCATTTCCGTGCCGGAAAAGATTGTTTGTCGCTGCCAGCGCCCAGGGTAGCGTGGGAATTTTTGGGATGCTGGAAACTGCGCCACAGGCAGTGCCCCACGACACTTGTGGTGCTTGAACACTAAAAATCCCTATAAACGGGAGATTTTGCCATTTTTTACGAAAATAGAGTTGGGGAGCTCGGTTTGAGCGATATTCAGAGGCAAATTTCACCACACAACTTGGGGTAAGTGTTCTTGACTCCCTTGTGATTATATTCCATGAATTAATCTTCATTTTCGGCGTTTGATTATTGAATTTTCAAGAGAAATTGGAGAAATTTTCTACAATTTCATAAAATGATTTTTCGAGATTTGAACATCGATTCGGAATCGGATATGAGTAAAATTAGTATGGTTGGAATCGTAATTAAATGGGTTATCGGATTTGTGAGTTTCTTCGGATTTCGAGATGTGGGCCCCATTGTTGATTTTTCGAGCGGAGTTGGAATTTTTTGTAAATTGTTAAATTGTAAGCATTAGAGTAAATTATGATTAATTTGCACGTTGTTTGAATAGATACGAGTCGTTTGGCTGGAATTGAGGAGATAGGAAGGCGTATGCACTGTTTTGAAAGGCATTTTTTGGGAGAGCCCTGGGGTGAGGCGCACCAAAAACGCCCCGGGGCGATGGTGTGGGGCGAAAGTCTCAAGAGACGTACGCCCAGCAATTCGGAGCGTACGCCCGGGCGTTCGGGGCATACACCCGGATGTTTGAGGCGAGTTATTTTATTGAGGCATAAGCCCCAGAGATTTTTTTAAATTAAAATAAAATTTGTTGAATAAGTCCTTCATATAATACGCAAATTTTTAAAATTCAGCTTTGTAATTACTCAATAGTTTTAAAAAGGAACTGAAATGTATTAAATTTAAAAGTCAATACCCTTTTTTATTGATTGAAGCCCCAATTCATTGTCTTTCCCAATTCTTTATCTTGTCCGCTAGTTTTCTTCATTTTTATGTAATTTTACCTGTTTATAAATATTTACTATAATTATATTATTTTATAAAATATTAAAAATTAAATATCTATGGGGCTTACGCCTCACTGAGGCATATGTAAAACGCCTCTCCTTACGCCCACGCCTTTTAAAACACTGGGTGTATGGAGGTTGATACGCGCGGAATAAAATTTTTGGAGTATTGTACAACTTGCTCGATATTGGATTTGGCTTGTTCGAGGTAAGTAACATCTCTAATCTTGGATCTGAGGGTATGAACCCTGATTATACGTGTTATATAAATTGTTTGGAGGTGACGGGCGTGTGGGCGTGCACCGTAAAAATTGTGACATAATTGGTTTCGTGAAATTGTGTAGTTAAATAATCTTGGCATTATCCATGTAGTTTTATGTGTTAAAGAAATTGAGTTGATAATCATGTTAAAAATCATGCTAAGGCTATATGCCAGTATTATTGAGACCCATAGAGGTCATATTGCTGTTGAATTATTTGTTTAAATTGAAATTTCATACTCAGTCATATTCCTTCGTTGCATATCATATCTCAGTATCTGTTATTATTTATTGATATATCATATCATCATTTTAGCTGATTTCATGACATTGTGAGCCCGAGAGACTGGAGAGAGTGATGATTGAGTGAGGCCGAGGGCCTGATTGTGATGTTATTATTTTGGGATCGGGCTGCACGCCGCAACAAGTTTTATTTACTTATGCCTGGATCTGGCTTATTATAGCGCTTGGGATGAATGAGCTCCTCCGGAGTCTGCACCCCCCACAGTGAGCGTAGTTGATATATATATATATATATATATATATATATATATATATATATATATATATATATACAGATCTTCCCTGGGCATGAATCTTGCCATAGATATATATTGAGGGATGGATCTTCCTTGGACATGGACCTTGTCCGAATTGATGATATTGAGGGATAGATCTTCCCTGGACATAGATCTTGTCTGAATCATTTATATTTGGGGATGGATCTTCCCCTGGGGTGGATTGGCCTTATGTAGTACTGAGTGACTGAATGTCAGTTATTATGTATATATTTGGGATGGATCTTTCCTGGGCTGGATTAGCCATATACAGTACTGAGTGACTGTGCGAGAGTTGTTATTTATACTTGGGCTGGATCTGCTGTGTAAAGTGCCGAGTGACTGAGTGTGTTGAATAGTGAGCGTGATGAGTGGATAAGAGAGACAATGATACTGAGTACTCTGAGAGAGTGTGTACATGAGTTCATCATTGTGATGTTTTGTATTAGACATGCTTACTTGATATGTAGGCATAGAGAAGCTTTTTCCTCGTGCCATCTGAAAATGAAACATACTATCCGTTGTTGGAATGTTAGTTTTTGAAAAATAATTCACAGATTTCAGACTTAATCACATTTTCGGTGATTTCGAAAAAAGATTTGAGTTTTACTGTTATACTTGAAAAGAAAATATTTATTTTCCGGAATTGTATACGAGCTGAGCATTTTATTATTGAGTTATTACTTGTGTTGCTTTAAATTGTGTTGTTATGAGATGTTATTGGTTATTGGTGTGGAGTCTGACCTTGGTACAAGCTCGTCACTACTTTCAACCTAAGGTTAGATTTGTTACTTATTAAGTACATGTGGTCGGTTGTACTCATACTATACTTTTGCACCTTGCGTGCAGATTTCTGATGCTGATGTCGCTGTATATGGCGGGATCTAGCATTAAAGATGTACCTGCAATCCAGTCACAACTGCCTCTTTTTCGTGGTAGCTTTAGAATATTTAATCCGTTCATGTATATTTCAAACAGATGATGTATTTTTATTTCACACCAACCTTGTAAATTCTTATCTTAGAAGCTCATGATTTGTACTACCAGTTCTTGGGGAGTGTATTAGAGTCAGTTAAATATTAATTAAATCGGATTGTTGTTATTTGGCTTACCTAGCGGATGAGGTTAGGTGCCATCACGGCTAGTTGGATTTTGGGTCGTGACAGGGGGAGATTCCGACAATAGGGAAAATCAAAACCCTAGACTTTTCCAATCTTGTCTACAATATTTGTTTTGTTAGTAATAAAATTACAACTTTCTAAATACTTTGCTCTTAGTTAGTTAACGCTCAAGCCATTATTTAATATTTTTGAAGGCTGATTACTTGAATTCTTGCGAAACTAGTGGTTGTGATTAACAGGTTAATTTTCCGTGATATTTGACTCCGGACTTATAACCGGATTATATTTGCAACGACCGCTAGACCGCTTAGGAGGCATAATTGAACGTGGTCATTTACACATTCCAATGTATCAAGATAACAATTAAGTAAGGTTAATTTAGTGAATACATCTTTTTTTCTCTAGAAGTTCGTATTTTCTTAATGGGTGTGCCAAATAAATAATCACTTATTGTGGACCAGAGAGAGTAACTTCAGTGATAAATACTTAGGCAAAGTAATTGAGTAATTTTTCGTTACAAAAATAGTTTATTAACGTTGATATAAACAAAAAAAATTGGAATGACTATCCAAAAGTAACACTGATTCAAATCAGAAATTGAACAAAAAACTTAAAAGTCATCATTTTTCCCTTTATTGTAACTAAAAGTTTTCCAAAGTTGCATGGCTAAAAAGTTAGGGGAGATGTTAGGCCTTATCAGGAAAATGGCAAAAAGGTAACAAAAGGAAGGCATCATATTCGCTTGAAATAGTGTTCATAGCACGATTAAAGAATTAGGTTCCAATAAAATATGGAATTTACACCTTTATGTTTCCTCCAACTCCCAAGTATTTGTCCGAAAGCTCTCGTTCAAGGTTTCTGAAACGTAGAAAAATATTCCTCCATCAATATCGTTTGATGATGAGCTACACTTAAGTATATAGTCGACCACCTTGGATTTATTAGTGCTTATTCTATTCTACAGACATCAAAGGTCTAGAATATATTTATCTTTTAACTTACATACATAGAAGGTGTAGAAAAAATATTTATTCAATCATGTTTACTAAAAAACAATTGCAAGTATTTTCGAAATTTGATTGTGAGAATGAATTAAATAATTCTTTCTTTTAAATTTTATGGCATAGTTTTACCGTGCACGGGATTTGAAAAAAGAAAGGGAGGGATCGGAGTATTAAATTACATAAAGAGGAAGATGAGTCCAAGGTGAATATGGCTTATAATGGCGCGGGACAAAGACAAGGACAGGCAAAATTGATAACGTGAATAAACCTTAATATATTCTTTAGTATTCTCCACTAATGAATAACTAGATGGGTAATACACTTACATGCAAGTCAAATATATTATCTTATTTATTTCCAGCATTAGATAATTGCGAGCATCATTAAAATATGTGGAATTAGGTAAATCAGGTCGGATTAATGAAGCAATTATGTGAGAGGATTAAGGAGAGTTAGGGTGATGAGAACTCACGTTATGGCCGGTTTCATTTCTTTTAGCAACTTATAGGCGTCCTGGATAGGGAAATCCAAAATGTTTACTACGTATAACATAAAATTAAATGATTATATATGTACATACACACTCATGCATATAGATACTCCTAACACAAGAAACAACTTAGCGAGAATAAGACTTAGTGGTTCTTGCTGTTACATAATGTTACATTTGATTAGGTGTTTGTTAAAACTTTATTTAATCCGCTTAGAAACTTGTATATTTGTATAAGTATTAATTAGTATTAGATAATAGTAGCTAATTTACTTAGAAACCAAATTATCTGGTATTGAAATGACGAATGCAACTTGAATACAACAGAATGAACACGGAGACTTAGCACATCTACCTAATCAATATGGATCAAGGGCATGATACACAAAACGCAGATGGCTAAAGCATAATCACATTCAAGAATAATAAAGTTGGTTGATTCCCTTATCTTCCTTGTCCTCAATTCCTCTATCTTTTAGACTTTGTGGTTTATATTTTTAGTACGATTATATTTTTAGTACGATTGGCGGCGACGGCAAGGATGTTTGGGTCTTTGATATTGACGAGACTACTCTCTTCAATCTTCCTTACTATGCTCGATCCGACGTTGCCTTTGGGTAAAAAAATAAATAAAATTAAACGGGTTTTAATCTATTTTTTTTAGTTGAACTTCTATACTTTGAAAGTGTAAAATTATGTGACCTAAAAGATAACTATATGTAATTGCCTATAATGAATGAAATTAGTAATCTTAAAAATAAGGCAAACTACTTCTTTCAACATGTTAAATTTACTCTAACAGTATAAAAAACGCTTTACACGTTAGTGTATATGTCAGTGTTTATAAATAAAATATGAGCATAATTATATATTTATATGTTTAGCTTCTATAGGTTGACACTGTAAAAAATAGCTAGGACTAATTTAAAAAGTAAGATTAATAACCTAAAAAGAGAAAAGCATGTTAATGTTACCACAGGTAAAAAAACATACTGATAGTATAAAATTTTGATGATTTCTTCTTTGATGCATACACTTTCGTTTTATAGCTAGTAGGTATGCAAGCGGTTTAATGCATTTGATTTCAGGGCAATACCGTTCAACAATGCGAAGTTTAATGAGTGGGTGAGCGAGGGAAAAGCACCAGCTATTCCAGCAACACTTCGTTTATACAAGATGGTGTTGTCTCTTGGGATCAAGCCTGTATTCATAACAGGAACTCCAAGGTTCACCAGAAAAGCAAGAATTGCCAATCTAAAGAAAGCTGGTTATACTTCTTGGTTAAAGCTCGTTCTAAAGTAAGCATATCTGTTTAATTTCCTTCCTCTACATATTCTCTTGGTATTAGTATTCCTATTATGCTTCTTCTCTCTATTATTTTTTTCAACTGTAAAGATTGAAATAATTAGTAGTATTTGTTTTGGGAATGATTGATGATGAATGCAGGGGAAAAAATGATTCACCAAAATCAGTAGTGTTCAAATCAAGCAAGAGAACAGAGCTGGTGAAAGCTGGATATAGAATTGTTGGCAACATTGGAGATCAATGGAGTGATCTCATAGGAGACAACGTGGGTTCTCGTACTTTTAAAGTCCCTGATCCTATGTACTACATTGGTTAACTGAGATCGCTGTCTTTCTTCTTTAAGCACTTAATAATAGGAGTAATTAATAACAAAAGCAGTGGCTTTCTGTGTTATGACATGTGAGACGCTAAGCTCACTATTCCAGTATCAATGTGATGAAACGTCATTTACTTTTCCCTCCTTTTACTAGTATTATATATACTCCATCTGTAGTTTAAATTTATGTGAAACTTATTTGACTAAACACTTAATTGAAGAAAAAAGAGAAATACTTTTGAACTTGTGGTATAAAATGAGGCATAAATACTTTATATCTATAAAGATAAATTATTTTCAAATAAAAAAAGTGATATTTTTTTACACAAAATAAAAAAGAAATAGGTTCTGACAGAAAAGAAAAGGAGAGGGTATAATAATAAGCCGCGATCTTAATTTTCACAAAAGTTAGCACGAATGCTTTTCTAAATATTCTTTCTAAAAAAGTAGTCCAAACACACTTCTCTAGGTGATTGGTAGCTCCACTAGGCCATCGAAATTCACGGTGGAGTCGTCCAAACGGAGGGACGAGGGAATATATATATATATATATATATATATATATATATATATATATATATATATATATATATATATATATATATATATATATATATTAGTCGGTTTGATTTGATTTTTATTAAAATTAAATCAAATCAGCTATTATGGTTTGGTCGATTTGGTATATGGATCTTTTTTGATTTTTTGTCACATGAAAATTATTTCAATTTTATCTTTTTAGAGTTATAGCTGAAGTTTCGATAAATTAATGGAGTATATGTTTAGTAAGAAACAAATACAATGACAAATATAGTATGAGGTATTAAAATATTCTTATGTGAAAATAACTTCGGTAAACAATAATAATTTCTTATTGATAGTTATTTATAGTGTAATGTAATAGTTTATTTGTTTGATATAAGCTATCAAGCTTAACTGAATTTCAATAATCAACACAAAAGTGCTAAGACCTCCATTAGATAACCGAAAAAATATAAGAGTTTGAGTTCTTGACATATGAATATGGAAGAACAAATAGATTGATGCATTATAAACACTTGATAAGAAAGTAATGTTACACATTAGAATCAAGTATTATTTAAATTAAATAAAACTGAATACCCTTTATAGTTTTATTAAATATTACATCTAATGAAAGGAACACAAATATTTCTAGACATTATTTAAAAAAATCCTATATGAAGTTTTAGAATATATATAAAAATTATATATTCATATATCAATTTAGTTCTGATTTCTTACGCAATATCAAACCAAACCAAACCAAACCAAATCAAACGTAGTCGGTTTAATTTAACTTTTCAGTTTTGTATGGGTCAAAATCTATCTTTAAAATATTTAAGTTGAGATAATACTGGGGTAAACCTTCCCAGGTCGTCGGTTATCGAAATGACCTAAGAAGCGGCGAAGTCTGTGGTCGAAGAGTTAACCAGGGTTGAATTCGAGGAGTCAACAAGGATCGAGGCCGAGGTCGAGTACTCTTGACAGAGTTATAACGACTAGTTTCAAGATAGGACTTTAAAGAAAATATTCTAGTGGATATTCTCTGCACTTGTACTATTAGGAGTTTTAGGAACATGTTCCCTATAAATAGAAAGAGAGACAATGATAAGGGACATGCGATATTCATTTGTAAAAAATACACTTTGACTTTAAAGAGAGAATCAGATTTCATTGCAAGAATACAAACATCACCTTTTTCACTAAGATTCTTGTTTAGACTTTTTCACTAGATCCAAGAATAACTCGGATATTCAAAAGATTGTCCATCACTCAACATTGTGAGAAAAAATATTCATTGGTTCCATCATTTCTTGGGTGCTTCATTCATTCTATTTGCTTAAATTCTATTTGTTGCTATTCATCAATATTTAATGCTACATTATTGCCTTTGATTTCTTGAGTATTGACTGTATGTTGTCGCCGTTATCAAGATATACCTATGTAGTATTTATTGCACTTTTGAGAACTCTATCTTTGGGATATTATTGTTAGATAAAATTAACCCTCATACATTTAAATTTAATTAGTTGAACCAAGATATATATTTTTTGGTCAAACTATTTGGCATCGTCTGTGGGGATTCCTTAGTTAAATTTTTAGTTTCCTCTAGATCTACAATTAACGCAAGTCACTAACGTCACAAACCCCGAGATCTCCTTTCTTTGTGCATACAAAACCATATATGGTAGGTAACCAAGGAGAAAGGACAAAAATAATAAGTGACTTCCCAACCAACCTCATGAATGTCATCAACGAAAGCTGTGAAATAGTAGGTGAGGACACGATGCCCAACGCGTCCCCTAGGTGAGAGAGGTCACCTCCCCCACACTGCAATATAGCAAAATCTAGCGAAAAAGGGCCTTTACGTTTGCAGAAGAAAGGATGCCCCAGCTGTGAAAAATATCCTTGAAGCATGGCTGATCGACACGCTAGTGAGCGTCCTCAACAAACCCGCTCCAGGCATGACTGCAGAAAACGCAAAAGCTTGCATGATACAACAAACAAACGAGGTGTGCAACCGACCATCTAACGATAGGTATAACTCACAATATTACTAACAGTGCAAGTGACATCGCCCTTGCTGCTAGGGCTGCTTATCGGGCGGATCATACAGATTGTTACTCTTAACGGTTCGGCTTATCGATTATCGGCTCGTAAATGTACTAATCCGCTAGCCAAACCGATAGGATATCAGGCAAATTGATTTCGGTTTCGCGATTATCGGACGGTTATCGGGCGGTTTATCGGCTAAATTAAATAGTAATGAGTGCATATACCACTTGACATTAAATCACCAAATTTAAATCTTAAATTCAACCCGTTTATATAACATTGTCATGCCCGCATTTCCAGAAGTCACTAACTGGAAATTTATGTTTTCTCCTTAGAAGATCTGGTCAATATGGATATAGCCATATACTAAATTAGTGTTGCATATGGCTCTTTTCTTTCTGCTATTGCATCAAGCCATATAGCCATATGCAAGTGCATTTTCACAACTGGCAGAAGTCACAAGAATTTGAAAGTGAATTTTCAATAGTCTAATATCACTAAGTTAGTATATGTGATAAAACAATAATAGTTAATATCTTAGTGAACCTTCTGAACGTGAATAGTAACTGTTACTTTGTCAAATAGTGAAAGGAATATTTAATATACTTAGGGGTAAAAATACAAATATAAAAATTCTTAACGGGTTAACAGTTTATCCATTAAGAAAATTGAATAGTTCGTCCCCAAATCGATAAGCCGTTAATTATAAAATTTCAATGCGTTCACCAACCGTTAATCTGATGACCCGATACCAATAAGCGATTAAGCCAAGTTTGCGGTTCGATTTTCGGTTACGGTTAGGTTTTGAACAGCCCTACTCACTGCCATTCTAAAGAGGATGGAAGAAATGGAGGAATGAAAACAAGGCATTCCGAGACCAGATGAAAGAACAGCAAGAACAGGTTAACAAGATACCGGGTGCTCCTAAGTTATTGCCAAATGGGACGCCGACAGGTTCGTAGAGCAGCCGTACAGTGATAACACAGCCCCGTATGCCATACCAAAAACCTTCAAAATGCTGCCATACCTCAGGATATACGACGGAATGACCGATCCTGAGGATTATGTGACTCACCACGTCACCGTTGTGAAAGGCAACGACCTCGCCAAGGAACAAGTGTCATTTAATTTGCTGAAGAAGTTTGGCGAAACCCTTACAGGAGGGGCATTAACATGGAATTCACAGCTTCCAGCCCACTCTATAGAAACGTTCGAGGAAATGACCGATAAGTTCGTAACCGCCCATGTCGTAGCCAAGAAGGCCGAAGCAAGAGTAAAAGACATATTCGCTATTAAGAAGTTCTTGGGAGAGAGACTGAGGGACTTCCTCACCTGGTTCAACAGAGTAAAGGTGACTCTGCCGAACATATCCGAAGGGATGACGGTCGCAGTTTTACAAAACGGGCTGAGTAGAGATGGTTCAAGAGCAACTAGAAAAATGTTGAGCCTATTGATGAAGTATCCTCCAACCACTTGAGATGAAATCCATAATGCTTATTATGCCGAGGTTCGAGCAGACGAGGATGACCTCAACGGACCAACTCACCGGCTAACCTCGGTACAAGCCGAATCCATAAAATAATGAAGAGACAACACCGAAAGAGATCACCTGATTCCGTGGCCTAACAGGGAACGACAACAACCATATATCAGGATGGTCGTCGCGCCTCCACCCCGCTATGAAGAAGGTCCACCCCGGCAAAGGACGGGAACTCTCCGGAACGAAAGAGGTATGGCCCCTTATTATCTGCTCACAATTTTTATGTGTCACCAACATAAATAGTCTACACTCTTGAAAAACTCGGAACAAAGGTGAAGTGGCGGCCGAATATGAGATCAGACCCGAACACCAGAAAATACGACGCCCTCTATGAGTTCCACAAGGAATGTGGGCACAAAATAGAAGATTGCATCGCCCTCAGACAAGAAGTCGTAAACATATTACGGCAAGGGCACCTCAAAGAGTTGTTAAGTGATAAGGGGAGAACCTACTTCGCCAGAGGACGTGAACATCAAGGCCCTCCAAAGCTGCCATCGCCAGCTCGTACTATAAACATAATCATCGGCGGTGGCGACGATGCCTCTATCAAAGGAATGAAGTTGACCACCACTCACAAGCTCAAGCAGTCTATCACCCGTGAACGGTATGACGGACTCGAAGAAAGTATCATCTTCGACGAGTCGGATGCCGACGGTTTGACTTTTTCTCATAATATTGCCATCATTATTACTTTGATCATTTTAGATACCGATGTCAAACGTATCACAGTGGATGATGGAAGTGGCGCATGCATTATCCATCCCCGAGTCCTTACCCAAATGAGACTCGAGGATAAGATAGCGTCGCGCTGCATCACACTAACCGGTTTTAATAATGCAATTGAGTGGAGATCCGGGGAAATTACACTCCCTGTCTTGACCAGCGGCATGACTCTGGAAATAACATTCCACATCATAAACCAGGCCACTACGTACAATGCCATAGTGGGACGACCATGGATACATACCATGAGAGCCATCCCCTCCAGCTTATACCAAGTAATTAAACTCCCAACACCATGAGGAATATTAAGCATACGCGGGGAACAACGTATATCTCGGGAATGCTACCGCATTGTCTTGGACAACACGACCACCCAACTAAAAAAAGACAAAGAAAAAGAGGTATAGCAATCAACAGGGTCGAGGTCGAAGTAAGAAGAGACTGGGGACGTCATCATGGATCCCGGCACCGTCGAAGCTGCAAGTTTGACCATAGAAACCTCGACCCCGTTCAATTGGACCTCAACGACCATAGAAAGAAGGCCTATATCGGCTGCAAACTCCGAAAACCAAGTAAATTCAGTCAATTCTTAATAGCTAATGCAGATTTGTTTGCTTTCAACCATGCAGATATATCAAGCATCTCAAAGGAAATCACCACACACAAATTTAACGTCGACCCATTCCACCCCAGTAAGACAGGTCAGGCATAAATTTAACTCTGCCATTAACGATGCAGTCCGCTAGGAGATGGAAAAACTGTTAGAGAACGACTCCATCAGGAAGTCGAAGTACCCCAAGTGGATCGCCAACATAGAGATAGTCAAAAAACAAAATATGAAATGGCGGATGTGCGTGGATTTCACAGACTTGAACAAAGAATGTCCGAAGGATTCGTTCCCATTACCCTATATCGACAAACTCATCGACGCAACAGCCGGGCACGAAGTATTGAGTTTCTTGGACGCTTAGTCAGGCTATAACAAAATTCTTATGGATTAAGAAGATCAGAAGAAGACCACGTTCATCACCCACCAAGGAACGTATTGTTGTAGGATCATGCTATTTTGATTGAAGAATGCGGGGCCTACTTATCAAAGATTGGTAACAAAGATGTTCAAATACTAGCTCGGTAAGACCACTCCTAAGCTCGAGCTCTTCCTCCTTGCTCCTCAACATCCCCTCAAGGACGCTGCATTTCCCCATTACCCACACCAGCTCCTCATGTCTTGCCTTCAAGTCCTCCCTCAGTTGGTGCACATCGCCACCTTCATGAAGTCGGTACCGAAGCTCCCGGTACCTCTCAAGGCATCTGAAGTACTTGCCCTTAAACTTCACAAAGATGTCTTTACGTCTCTGCTCCCTACGAGCACTTTCAATCTCCAAGACGACCGTCTACAAATCGAATGAAGGAAGTTAGAGCTTATGAAAAGAATAAAACCTAAGGAAAATAACGGACAAAAAATATACTTACCCGAAGGGCGAGACCAACAATGTTATTTGATAGGGCGTTGTCATTTATGGTCTTGAGGGTCACACCCTCAATCTCAGAACAAAGAGGGACAAGGAAGGGGATAATCTTCTCGGTGTCCACAAGAAGATTACGATCCATCGGGATCGCAATAGTCCTTGAACCCCCTTCTAACCACACTTTAAGTTGAGAAAGCCCCTCATCGATCATCCTCAAATCGTCTACATCCATGTTGGAGTCAGATCCAACATCCTCCTCAAGAGACAGCCTTCCCTCTATCATCAGTCGAAGAAGACACGTCCACCGCAACCCCGGAAGATGAGGCCTCTTCGCGCCTCAGAAGAACATGTCTATCATTGCTCACCACATCTTCGACCGCATCCCCCACATGACACATATTCATATCCTCCAAACAAGGGGCCTCGGGACTTGACTTTGGGCTCTCCCCGATATGGACTGTGGCTATTTCCCGAAGGACAAGGACACAATCTCCTACATCGACGGCAGCCGGCCTCTCTCCCCTGACATCCACGACCCTCCTCTTATGGGGCATCAAACCACTATCTTCAGGCGAGACGCCGTCCTCATCAATTAGCGAATAGAGTTGGGGAGTAGGAGCCACAAAAGGAACTGAGACAGGCTCCTGAGTTAGGGTAGCCGAGGTCAATATCAGAACGGAAGATACAGTAGAGGTAACAGGAACCGAAGTCGAAGAGGAAACAACTGCCTTTCAGAAAGAAGGCACTAGTGCTCGGCTCCTCCAAGAACCCTGGTCTGAGAAAAAGACAGTACTAAATAGCAAAATGAATCCTCATATAATAGGAAACGGAGTGGCCACAATCAAAGAAAGGAAATTACTAGTTGAAGAGAGAACATGCCCGAATTTCTTGAAAAAACTTTGCCAATCATGGATCCATACGATGTGAGGGAGGAATTGCTCGACCCAGTCAGAAATATGAGAGGCTAGAGAAGGAGGCTGACTGTTGGCTACAAAAGGGAAAAAAATCATCAATCAAAGTTCAGAATCAAAAGTAAAAGCAGAAGGAAATAGGGCACTCACGAGAGTAGTTCCAAGCTTTGGGGAAGCCGTTCACGTTGGCCAAGACGTCCTCGGTCCTGACAAAGAAGAAGTTAAGCCAGAACTGACGATTAGCTTTATCGTCCATCTTCACCACAAAGCACTTGCCTCCTCGATGGTGAATGTTCAACATCGTCCCCTATAAAAGCCAGGGGCGAACAGGTGTATCAAGTGTTGTAGTGTCAGCTCGACCCCGGCTAGCTCGGCGAATTTGGTCAGCATCTTAATCACCTTGTATATGTACGGTTCAAGCTGAGCTGGGCAAACACTGTAGGGGTGACAAAATTCCTCTACTAGCGGGAGGAGAGGAAGAGAATAGTCGATAAGGAAGGGATATTCATAGAGGACACAGTACCCAGTGCGATGTACCTGTACCATATCCCCCTCGACCGGGATCAACTCAACATGGTTGGGAAGGCCAAATTTGGCCTTGAGCTCCGCCAATTCTTTAGGCGTCATCATTGATTTAAAAATTCCAGGCGCAACATCCGGTACTTTGGTGAGATCGGACCTGGAATCGAGGTTACGTGAGACTATCTCCACCACCGACGGGAATGTTTCATCCTCAACAATGGTAAAAACACCTTCCCTATGAGAGGGAAACACCACTGCTAATGGAGCAACACGACTTCCCTCACCAGACTCATAAGGTATAATAGACATGGTTCAGTGTAAGGAAGAAAAGTATCAAACGATGGGGAGCATAGAACAATGTAAATAATTGGAACAGAGAAAAGAAATTCAGAGGAGAAGAGGGCAAGAGAAAGGTATGGGATTTCGAAACAACAGAAAATGTAAACTTTAAAATCGTGTCCAAATACCTCTATTTATAAAGGTCATGGAACCGAAACAAAAAATGGCTCATCATTACAGGCACCGAAACCGAAGCGACAAGTTTAATTAGAGGTCACACGCGAAACAAAGTGATGCATCAAGAATTTGCGTCATAATGACGTATGACATCATGACGTCATCCTAACACGTGGACAACATAACTTCAACAAATCACCGGGAAAATCGAAGCATTTGAAATGTGCGGCCTAAGGAGGGCCACACTGCATGTTTGCCGCAACCACCACGACCTGCGTAGCTCGCTCAATTAGCTCGACCACAAACAAAATGATCCGCTTATCTAACCCGCCCGTGAAGCCGGCCTCAATAAGCGGAGGGACTAACAATATGGGTCTAAATCTATCTTTAGAATATTTAAGTCAAGATAATACTGGGGAAAACCTTCCTAGGTCGTCGGTTGTCGAAATGACCTGAGAAGCGACGAAGTCTATGGTCGAAGAGTTAACCAAGGCTGAAGTCGAGGAGTCAACAAGGATCGAGGCCGAGGTCGAGTACTCTTGACAAAGTTATAATGGCTAGTTTCAAGATAGGATTTTAAAAGGAATATTTTAGTGGATATTCTCTGCACTTGTACTATTAGGGGTTTTAGGAACATGCTCCCTATAAATAGACAGAGAGACAATGATAAGGGACATCTGGTATTCATTTTTAAAAAATACACTTTGACTTTAGAGAGAGAATCGGATTTCATTGCAAGCATACAAACATCAAATTTTCACTAAGATTCTTGTTTACACTTTTTCACTAGATCCGAGAATAACTCAGATATTCAAAGGATTGTCCATCACTCATCATTGTCAGAAAGAACATTCATTGATTCCTTTCTTTCTTGGATGACTCATTATTCTATTTACTTAAATGTCATTTATTGCTATTTATCAATATTTAATGCTATATTATTGCCTTTGATTTTTTGAGTATTGACTGTATGCTGCCGTTGTTATCAAGATATACCTACGTAGTATTTATTGCACTTTCGAGAACTCCTTCTTTGGGATATTATTATTAGCTAAGATTAACCCTCATACATATATATTTAATTAGTTGAACCAAGATCTATATTTTTTGGTCAAACAGGTTTGATGTAATTTTCTAATTTGATTTAAATACCCGTAAAAGGCAGAGTATCAAGATGGAAATTGAGTCATTTATGTATGTGTTTGAAAAATATTCAGACGAAGTTAAAAGAACAAAAAGTATTTAAGTTAGAAGTTGAAAAAGAGCTCTTGGAAGTTAAATTTACATTCGAAGATGGATTTTCAATTGAAAAAATTAAAGGTGTTTTGAGTTTTAAGATTTTATCAGTATTTCAAATATTGTAGTTTAATATTTGCAAATATTAATTGATTGCCAAACTTCAATTTACAGATATATATTTGTAACTAGGTTAATTCATTGAGACTGTCGGAATAATTATTTGAGATTTTGAAAAAGTAGACAAGATGATTTATTTTATAATCTTTTCGATAATTTTATAGACTTCCCATGAGGTTTTGGCCTATAACAAAAATCTTCCTTGTGGTTTTAGATATTATGCAAACCTCCCTTTTTTAATATTTAGTGTAACAAAACTACATTGTAACTTGAAATAGACAAATTTGCCCATCATATTAATATTTCTATTCTATTTTGTGTAACAAAACTAAAATTTTCTTCTAAGAAAAGAAAGAAAGAAAGTAAACAGTACAAAGTAGCTGATGAAAAAAGAACTTTTAAGTGCTGATATTTACTTTATAGAAAGGCGCGCTAATCATATTATACATTTAAGCAATTTCTATTCTTTTTAAGCATTTTCTAAACATGATAGACCAACTTATTAGCTGGTTATAAAACACCCTCTTAGGTGATTTATTTTCTTGTAAGATTGACAAGAAAAAGAAATTTAAGATAACAGTGTATAAATAAGAGCGAATCAAAGAATGTCAACCCTGCGCTCACTGGGGTGTTTACAGACTCCGGAGGGGATCCTTCATCCCAAGCGCTATAATCTGCACGGACAACTCACGTGCGATAATAATAAAGTATGATGCAGGCGGGCAGCCCCGATCCACACTCATCCTCACAAATCAGGCCCTCGGCCTCACTCAGTCACAAATATGCTCCAGGCGGGCAGTCCCGATCCACACTCATCCTCACCAATCAGGCCCTCGGCCTTACTCAGTCATAAATATTTCAAGTCACTCGGGCATTTCAGTAAAACGGGGCATTCGACCCAAAACATTTATATGCATAAAATAGAGTCATAAAACTGAGTTATGCGGTAAACAAGGATAAACATGACTGAGCATAGATTTTCAATCGAAAACAGTGAGAGGATGATAAGAAACAGCCCCTGAGGGTCCAAACAGCATTGGCGCAAGGCCCAAATATGGCATTTAGCCCAATTTACTGAAATTCTTTCTAAAAACATATAAGTATCAAATGGTTTCAACAAAGTATGCAACTTTACAGTTGCTACGGGACGGACCAAGTTACAAACCCCAACAGTACACGCCCACACGCCCGACACCTAGCATGTGCGTCACCTCAAAAGAATATAATGATACGAAATCCGGGGTTTCATACCCTCAGGACTAGATTTACAATCGTTACTTACCTCAAACCGGTCAAATCTCTACCTCGCAATGCTCTTGCCTCTGGATTCAGCCTCCAAATGCTCCAAATCTATTCAAAATCAGTATAATACCATCAATATACGCTAATGGAATGAATTCCACAAGAAAAGCTTTAAAATTAGACCAAAACCCGAAATTGGCTCAAAATTGCCTGTGGGGCCCACGTCTCGGAACCCGACAAAAGTTATAAAATCTGAAAGCTCTTTCAACCACGAGTCTACCCATACCAATTTTACCAAAATCCGACCTCAACTCGACCCTCAAATATATAAATCTTATTTCCAAATTTCTAAGTTCTAATCTCCGATTTACACCTCAAAATCATGTAATCTAACCGGATTATTTGATGATAATTCAATATTATGGAGTAAAAATGATAACAAGGGACTTACCTCAAGTTTTTTTCCTTGAAAATATACCAAAAACCGGCTCTCTTCAAGCTCCAATTTGCCAAAAATGGCGAATGGGACGAAGTCCCTGTTTTTATAATTCTGCCCAAACATCCTCGGTCTTCGATCGAGGTCCTCGATCCTGGCCCTCGATCTTGGCTCTCGATCTGGGGCCTCGATCCTGGCCCTCGATCCTGAGCCTCGATCTTGGCCCTCGATCCTGGGCCTTCGATCCTGATTCTTGGCCCTAGGCCTTCGATCATGCCTTCGATCCTGGCCTTCGACCGTGACCCTCGACCCTGGGCTCGATCATATCTTCGATCGTGACCCCCGATTCTGGGCTCGATCATGTCTTCGATCGTGCCCCTCGATTCTGGGCTCGATCGTGTTTCCGATCGTGGCCTTCGATTCCGGGCTCGATCGCTGGGAGATTGCTGGGCTCGATCACAGGGCATAAGCAATTTCCAACAGAAGGAAATTGCAGCAACTGTTCTAGTTCAATTTTTGATCCGTTAACCATCCGAAACTCACCCGAGGCCCTCGGGACCTCAACCAAATATACCAACAAATTCTAAAATATCATACGAACTTAGTTGAATCCTCAAATCACCTTAAACAACGCTAAAACCATGAATTACACCCCAATTCAAGCCTAATGAACTTTAAAATTTCTAATTTCTACAACCAACTCCGGAACCTATCAAATCACGCCCGATTGACCTCAAATTTTACACACAAGTCATAAATGACATGACAGAGCTATTTCAATTTTCAGAATCAGATTCCGACTCCGATATCAAAAAGTCAACCCCCCGATCAAACTTCTCAAAATAAAACTTTCGGTATTTCAAGCCTAATTCCTCTACGGACTTCCAAATAATATTCCGGACATGCTCCTAAGCCCAAAATCACCATACAGAGCTATTGGAATCATCAAAATTCAAATCCGAGGTCGTTTACATATAGGTCCATATCCGGTCCATTTTTCTAACTAAAAATTTCAATTATGAGACTAAGTGTATCATTTCACCCTGAGTTCCTTCCGGACTCAAACCAACTAACCTGATATAACATAATATAGCTGAATGACACAAAAAGAAGTAGAAATGGGGAAAATAGGGTTATAACTCTCGAAACGACTGGCCGGGTCGTTACATTACCCCTAGGTGATTTAAATTAATAATTATTACTAATTGTAGGGGCTACGTACGCACGAGGTGACGAGAGACATGCGTAGCTACTAATATTGCTAAGTTCGGATAGTTTAGGACTCAAATCATGAATTACTTGTGATAATTGCATCTTTCAGTTAATTGAAATATTGGAATTTTTGTTGTAAATTGTTAGAGGAAATAATAAGAGACTGAAATTTCACATACTTGAATTTTTGCTCAAATTATTTAACTGTTGCTATAAATTGTACATCCTGGTATGTAAATCTTAATAAATATAAATATATTCTCATTCCGGAGGTACATAAAAAAATGTCATCCTTTCTTGTGGAGCGGGCCGAACGCCTCGACACTATAGATGCATCTATGGATTGCGCCGCACGTCCCTCGGCAGTGTACACGACACTCTGGACCGAGCCGAACGACCTCGGCAGACATCGTACCTAATAATAATAATTACACGATACTTTGCTATTTATTGCAGCTTGTGAAATTAATTAATAAATTGGAAATGGTCGCATTTGAAGGAATTTAATTATTTCTGCTAGTTAAAGAAAATTATTGTTAATCCTATAAATCATGTTGATTTAATATTTCTATTTTTAATATTATTGACCCTTAGTGAGTGTCAAAGTCGACCTCTCGTCACTACTTCTTCGAGATTAGGCTTGATAATTGCTGGGTACATGTTGTTTACGTACTCATGCTACACTTGCTGCACATTTTTGTGCAGTTACGTATATGTCTAGCGGCCTTATGGGCGCAGAGGTGTAGTTAATGCAGAGACTTAGGTGAGCTGCATTCTATATTACGATCCGCGGCCAGTTGAGTCTCCTTCAGAGTTATTTATATTTTTTTATCTAATTTATATTTCGGACAATTGCTGTATTTTATTTTATATTCCTAGTAAATGCTCATGCACTTGTGTCACCGGGTTTTGGGAGGATTATGGGTTGTTCTGTATTGAATTTGTTAAAAGTATTATTATTTACTCTGTAAATCCCCATTATTTACTATGTATATTAAAGGAAAATATGATTTCAAAAGTAATAAAAATGAGAACCCAATTTAGAATTTATTGTTGGCTTGCCTGACAGTGGTGTCCGGCGCCATCACGACCTTAATGGATTTTGGGTCGTGACAACATGGTATCAGAGCACTAAGTTCACTTAGGTCTCACGAGTCATGAGCAAGTCTAGTAGAATCTTGCGGATCGGTACGGAGACATCTGTACCTATCTTCGAGAGGCTACAGGGTTGTTAGGAGCACTTCCCTTCTTGATTCCTCATCGTGCTATTTAATTCCTTTGAGGCTTATGCCTTTGTTTCTTTCCTATTCAATCTTGTGTGACGTGAAACGCTTGTTATAAATTGGGAATTGAGGAATTGTAATGGTACTATAGATGTGGTACAGGATGTTTCACCCTGCGTAATTGATTGGACTATTGTCATCGCCTTGCAGAATGATATTCTGTCATTTTAGATCAGTAGCTATATTTCGGATGGTTTTGAGGCTATGCACAGGTTGCTACGATGTTCATGAGTTATTATCTCACGAAATTGATGTAATGGCAGGGTGCTCGTTTATGTGCCAACTTACTGAACGACTTAAAAGAAGATTTTTCTCAGTACTTGATGTAGAGGTTCGGCGTTTAATCCCAGGAAAAGAAAGGTAATCGTACTATGAATGTTCACGTTTGGGGTTGATGGAGTAATGAGGCTTGATATTTTCGAGCGTGGTAGAGTTCTCAATTATGATGTGGTGTCATCGCCTTGTTAAATGCGTTAAGGTTCGCCGGTATTATGATTTTCTTCAACTCGCCTTCACGACGGGGTGTTAGGAATGTGTCGGGGAAGCACTTGTCAGAAATCACGGTGTGCACTGGTTCAGGATCGAATCGGTGTTCCTAGTGTTAATGGATTGAGAAGGATGATCTTCAGAGAGGTTTAAAGCTGGTAGCGATCTATTGGTTCAAGTGCTACAGAGACGGATTTTGAGTTAAGGCAACAACTGGGCAGCGGAGGATGAGGAAGGACATATGGGAGGTATGGTTAAGTTCCTAGAAGGCCAAGTGTGAGAAATAGAAGTCGGGTAGTTTCTTAAAAAAGAGGGTTTGACCAAAGTGGGAGAGTGGCAAGGTAGCATATGGGTTACGGGGTAGGATAACTACACGTCTTGAGGAAAGTTTGGAGTGATTTGGGATTCATGGTGGACAGTGACTAGGTCTACAGACTTAATTTGGAATGTTGGCTGTTATACTAGGGGAAGATTGGATGCGACAGAAATGAGTTTGCTTGATATGAAGAGGAATGCAACATGACTTTGGGTTGGGATGTATCGTCGCACCTGTATAGGATCAGAAACGAGGTTATTCGCGACACGGTGGGTATGGCCCCTATTGAGGACAAGATGCAGGAAGCGCAACTTAGGTGGTTTGGTCATGTGAGGAGGAGGAACACAGACTCTCCGGTGAGGAGGTGTGAGAGGTTGACATTGGAGGGCCTATGGAGAGGTAGAGGTAGGCCAAAGAAGAGGTAGGGAAAGGTGATTAAGCAAGACATGGCGCAACTTCAGCTGACCGAGGACATGGACCTTGAAAGGAAGGTATGGAGGTCGAGGATTAGGGTAGTAGAGTAGGTAGTCTAGAGTGTTCATAATAGTAGTATTGGCACGCAGTCTTGCTTTCTAGACGGTTTCAGATGACTAGGTAAATGATATTACTAATCGGTATGGCATGATGAGAGTATACATTTCAGAAGGGGCAATGTGTTTTGATTTATGGATACTTTACTGGTATTGCAACACTCTCCTGGGTGATCGACTGCTGATATTCAAATTTTGCTAGATGGCATAGAAGAAGTTTAGAAGTATTCCTCATAGGATGATCGTGTATGAGAGATGTGTTAGACATTCGGGCGGTGGAGATGGAATCAAAAATAGTGATTCGTGTATTCTATGGATTTGGAGACTGGGAGTTATCAGGAGCAGAATGTTTCATGGTTGTGGACTGTGAAGTCGTGGCCGAAGTTAGCCAGATGATAGTATGTGTTATGATTTAGTCAATTGTAGGATTTCAGAGGTTTATTTATCTATTTGTGGGTGCCGGAGTTGATTTGGGGGTCCATTGGTAAGCCCAATTAGGGTGTGTATTCTACACCAGGTCAGATTGGTTGGCTCCATACTACTATTGTTGAAGGATGTGACATTCGTTTGTTATTGAGTTTATTCGTGTTCCGATATGTTCGGTGAGTTACTCTTCTATAGTACGAGGGATTGTGATTCGTTGGTTGTATGCACCCATGGTGCAGTTCTATTGGGGCCTTATAGCGGAATTTGCGTGAGATGGGTATTTGGATAATGCATGAGTAGTTGCGCATTGGTTATGTTCTTTCGGGTTTGTGGGGCATTGTGTCATTTTCTTCTCCATGGTTATGGTAATGCACTTTGAGTAATTGATGTTGGATTGTGCGTGGTTATTGATTTTGAGCATGGTGGCTAAGGTATTTCATATAGATCAGTGTTTGGATAGGGTCGCGCATTGTGGTAGAGTTATGTTGAGATATGATCCTTGGTGGTAGATTCGTGTATTATGGTTCTACGGTGTGTGATGGGTTCTTAGCATTGCGTTGGGGTGGTACCCGTCGAACTTGCGGGACGGTTCTCTTGTTTGAGTCATTTTTGTGATTGAGTACATTTGGAAGGTTGCTTATTAGTGCACGGATTGCACGGGTTGTGGCTTTAGATAGTATTGGTATGGCATGTCAGTAGAGTAGCTGGTATTTGATAAGATGAAGTCATCGGATCTAGGAAGGGTGCTATCAAATTTGATTGTGGCATATTTGGAAGGATAATATCGAAAGTCAATTTAGAAATTTGCTATGGTTCTTGTCGAAGGAGAGGGAGCTCCACGACTGATGGATCTGATGAATGACTATGAGTTTCTGCATGTTTCTTTCATCATTGGTAGTGTACGAAGGTTTTAGAATGGAGTCTTGTTTGATATGAGGTTTATTACCTGCATTGGGTTGTTTTGAGTAGCTACTGTGATTAGAAATCATTGCTTCGAGCATTTGAGCTATGTGGTATTTGAGTTTTGAGTATTTGAGTTATGGTTACGGTTTTTGGTACAGCTTGTATAGACTTAAGCATCGTGTAGGTTGCGGGATTCAGATATTATAAGGAATTCCAGAAGCTGGAAAATTAGATTCTAAGGCTTATGGACTAGGTTGAATTGAGAAATAGCAGTTATGTTATGTTATCGGACCTATATGGGATAGGGTGAAGTGGGATCACCCCCGGGTACGTGCATGGTAAGGTTATACAGTGGTTTGATGGTTTTGGGAACAACTATTGGCACGTTTGAGGACGAACGTATGTTTAAGTGGGGGAGAATGTAACGACCCGACCTGTCGTTTTGAGCTTTTGCACTTCTCTCGGTAGTTTACGGGCGTGAGTAGCTCCATATGATGTATTTTGACTTGTGTGAATCGTCGATTTCGGTTTTCAGGTTATTCGAGACCGATTTGGAAGAATGATTCTCAACTAGGGAGCTTTAAATTTGAAAAAGTTGACCAAGTTTGAATTTTTAGCATTTGCCCTCGGATTGGAATTTTGATGGTTCCAGTAGGTCCGTTGGGTGATTTTGGACTTAGGAGCGTGTCTGAATTGTGATTTGGAGGTCCATAGTGGAATTTGGATTGAAATGACGAAAGTTGAATTTTTGGAAGGTTTGACCGGGAGTGGACTTTTTGATATCGGACTCGGATTGTGATTCCAGGAATTGGAATAGCTTCGTTTCGTTGAATGTGACGTGTGTGCAATTTGAGGTCAATCGGACGTGGTTTGATAGGTTTCGGCATCGGTTGTGGAAGTTTGAAGTTTAAAAGTTTATTGATTTCGAATTGAGGTGTGATTCGTCATTTTAATATTGTTATGTGTGATTTGAGGCCTCGAGTAGGCCCGTGTTATGTTATTGGACTTGTTGATATATTGGGACAGGGTCCCGAGTGGCTCGGGTGAGTTTCTGACGAGGTTCAAATCATTTCATTGCATTTTATGTTTTTGCTAAGCTGCTAGTTCTGGTGTTCCGCACCTGCGACTGGTATTGCGCAGGTGCGATGGTTGCAGAAACATTAGTGGACTCGAAGAAGCGAGAAGAGGCTGGGTGAGGAGTACCGCAAAAGCAGATTTTTGTATCGCACCTGCGTGCGTGCAGATGCGAGATTGGAAGCGCAGGTGCGAAAATCTTTGCACAAGCGGAATTTGATATGTGCAGGTGCGGGGGTTGCTGGGCTAGGCTATTTTCGCAAAAGCGGTGGTCGCAGATGCGACGAATTGTCCGCAAATGCAGAATCGCTGGGGCAGAAGCTATATTATCGAGGGTTTTGGTTCTTTCTTCATTTGGGGAGCTATGGAGTTCGGATGGAGGCGATTCTTGAGGCAATTTTCACCATATGAATTGGGGTAAGTGTTCTCTACTTAGTTTTGGTTATATTTCACAAATCTACCTTCGTTTTTGGTAATTGGATTATGAATCTTAAAGAAGAAATTGGGGGTTTTGGCCTAAAGTTTCATAATATGAAAATTTGAGTTTTGAACATCGAATTGGGGTCGGATTTTAGTGAAACTAGTATATTTGGACTCGTAATTGAATGGGTTGTTGAATTTTGTAATTTTTGTCGGGTTTGGAGGTGCGGGCCCGGGTTGTACTTTTGGCCAATGTTTGGGATTTTTATTCAAGATTTGATCTTTTTTTATCGGGATTGGTTCCTTTAGCATTGTTTGATGTACTTGAACTGTTTTTGGTTAGCTTTGGGCCGTTCGGAGGTCGTAACGCACGGGATGACATCTTTGGAGCATCGTTTGGCTTGATCTACATTGGTATTGGCTTTTTCGATGTAAGTAACTCTTCTAATCTTGGAGCTGAGGGTATGAAACCCCGAAATACGTGTTGTGATTAGTGTTGAGGTGACACACATGCTAAGTGACGGGCATGTGGGCGTGCACCATGTGAATTGAGACTCTATTGTTCCCATGGCACTGTATAGTGGTCCTACTTTGTTGATATCCGTATTTTCACTATGTGATAAAGTAGTTAAACTGTCAATCATGCTAGATATCATCTTTAGGCATTATGCCGATACTGTTTGGACTCATAGTGGTCGTTTCTTACTATCATCTCACCGTTTTCATTGATATTTCATACTCAGTCATATCCATGCATTCGTACCATATCTCAATCTCAGATATTATTTATTGATAAATCATATCATTATTGTCGAGCTAGTTTCATGACATTGTGAGCCCGTGAGTGAGACTGGAGAGATTGATGACCGAGTGAGGCCGAGGGCCTGAGTGAGAGTAACATTTTGGGATCGGGCTGCACGCTGCAACATGTTATATTGATTACATTTTATATGGATCGGGTTACACGCCGCAATGAGCCCGAGGGCTGTATGTATATGGATCGGATTGCACACCGCAACGAGCCTTAGGGTTTATATATATATATATATATATATATATATATATATATATATGGATCGGGTTACCCGCCGCAACGAGCCTTATGACTATTTATATATTATGGGATCGGGCTGCACGCCGCATCGATAAAGCGTTTGGGCTGAAGGAGCCCCTTCCGGAGTCTGCACACCCCCAGTGAGCGCAGTCGACTACATATATGTGGATCGGGCTGCACGCCGCAACGGGTATTGTATAACGCTGAGTGATTGAGTGTGCTGAGCATTGAGCATAGTGAAAGAAGATGCTGAGCATTGAGCATGATTGATCTCTGAGATACATGGCATTGGCATGCACATATGACATACAGGCATAGAGATGCATTTCTCATGCTATACGGTATCACGTCATTCATGACTTTTTACACACATTGATATGTGGGCATAGAGAGGTATTTCACACTTGTTATCTGGAAAGAAAATGAAACATCTTATTTATTGTGGAAAGGATATTTGGAAAAATCATAATTTTCAAACTTACTCGTATTTTGGCTTTTTCGGTATAAGATTTGGGTTTTTACTGAGATACTTGAAAGGAAACGCCTATTAATCTGGAACTGTGAACGAACTGAGTCTTTTATCTCTGAGATACTCTTTTGTTACTTGTACTATATTGTTGTGAACTGTTGTGGAATATTGGTGTTGGATCCGACCTTTTTGTTAGCTCGTAACTACTTTCAACTTAAGGTTAGGTTTATTACTTATTGAGTACATGTGGTCGGTTGTACTCATGCTACACTTCTGCACCTTGCGTGCAGATGTTGGTTGTTGATATTGCTGTGTTCGATGTAGGGCTGGCAAGTGGGCCGGTCCCGGGCCTAAACGGGCCAAGTGGGTCGGTCCAAACGGTCCCGGGCCCGGTCCCAAATTAAACAGTCCCGGGCCTAAACGAGCTTTTTGTAGGGACCGGCCCAGGACCAGGACCGTTTGGTCCCGGGCTAAATGGTCCAGGCCCGCGGGCTAAACGGGCTAAGTGGGCTAAGTGGGCCCAACATATTTTTTTTTAAAAAATAAAAATTAAATAGATATTAGAGACAAAAGGATGTTAAAAAGAATATCTAAGACAATGCTTTGAAAATTTTATTATTGAATTGTAACCTAAATTTTAATATTCAATATTTAATATCGAATATATTATAAGATCGATATACTATATATACATCTTATATACTATATATAAGATGTATATATTGTATAGTATATATATATATATATATATATATATATATATATATATATATATATATATATATATATATATAAATAAGTAATAAGCTATATTCGATAAGCTATATATACATCTTATATACTATATATAAGATATATATATATAGTATAGTATATATATTAAATGTATATATATATATAAGTAATAAGCTATATATATATATATATATATATATATCGATATAGAAGAAAATTAGAGAGAGATTGTGATAGATTGATGATTTTATAAGAAAAAATAAAAGAGTGATGGGGTATTTATAGTTGAAAATAGGGAAAAAGTGTAATTATAAGAAGTTTGGTATTAAAACAAAGTTGGGGGGGAGTTAAATGGCTATTTTATAAATAGCCAACGAGCTATTTTTGACAGCCCAACGACTATATTGTTTTTTAAAAATAAAAAAAATAAAAAAATTTAAAAAAAAATAGCCGTTGGGACCGTTTGACCTGTTAAGGGACCGGGCCGGTCCCGAGCTCTGGCGGGCTAAACGGTCCCGGGCCTGACGGGCCGAAATCATAGGACCGGCCCAGGCCCACTAAAACCGGACCAAACGGTCCTGGCCCGTTTAGCCTGCGGTCCCGGGCCTGGACCGACCCACTTGCCACCCTTAGTTCGATGGGAGCTGGATTGAAGATGTACCTGCGTCCCGGTTGTAGCTGCCCCTTGTTCGTGGTAGCTTTTGATCTATAAAACTCTGTTTATGTACTTTTCAAAGAGACGATATATTTATTTCATTTCAGCGTTGTAAATTCTATTCTTAGAAGCTCATGATTTGTAATACCAGTTCTTGGAGAATGTATAAGATTAAGATAATTCTTTACTTAAATTGCTTTATTAATTGTTAGTGGAATTGATTAGTGGTTAAGTAGCTTACCTAGCGAGTGGGTTAGGTGTCATCACGACTAGTTGGATTTTTGGGTCGTGACATTAGGGTTATAAGCTTCCCCTCTCCCAAAATAAAAAACAGTTTACTAAATTCTGGGAAATAGCTAATTTATAATAGATGACATTACAACCAACTTAAGTAAAGGAGCTCATGTTATTACCAACAGTCTCTTTTGAGTTCATTTCTAGAACAGAACTGACCTTACCTGCTCGTTCAAATCATATTGCTCGTTCAAAGGCTTATTAGGAATTGCATCGTTAAGATATGTTCCATGTTGTAATAACACTCTTTAATTTTCTACTTTAATAAATCTGGTCGTTCACAGCAAAAAAAAATCATATTGCAGAAGAACAATAAGATAACATACAACAACAACAACAATTCAGTATAATCTCATTAGTGGGGTCTGGGAAGGGTAGTGTGTACGCAGACCTTACCCCTACCCTGGGGTAGAGAGACTGTTTTCAATAGACTCTCGGCATCCTTCCCTCCAAGAACTCCCTACCTTGCTCTTGGGGTGACTCGAATTCACAAATTCTTGGTTAGAAGTGGAGGGTGCTTACCATAAGAGCAACCCACCTTGTCAATCAAAGTTGTCCAATAAGATAACATGTAGCCTAAAATTAAGTAGTTACCATATATTGAAAGATATATCCTACACTCCAATTGATAGAAAATTGAATTCAGATTTTAGATCTATACTGTAAGAAAAAACAGTATTCCACCCTCTACTGCCAATTTCTATCTGCATGTATTTATATATGTAGTTCGAGTCCAAGATATTAGCGAATGCGCCTGCAGCCCTGCTTATATCCTAACTTAATCTCTGTGTTTGATGCAGACAAAAAGTAAATGAAGATAAAAAGAAGTAAGAACAAAGAGGAATTACCAACTGCACGGAGTTTGTGTTCAACCAGTGGTGCAGTGTAGCAAACCTAACATTACTGAGTAAATGTGTTTATGTCTGATATTTTCAAACTTGTAGATGGGAAAATTCTGAGTTCAAATATGACTACCATATATTATCCAAAAAACAAAAAGTCCATATGCTTTACTCAACTAAAACTGTAGATAAAGTAATTTATAAATTCAAGATCACCACATATGCACATTCGAAATTTTGGTTTTTAAGGGAAAAAAAGGAAGAAGATGACGAAAGAAGAAGCCATTCTCCCAATTACTCACGCTTTTTTGTTCTTTGTTTCTCTATGGCTATACTATTATAATAATATTTTCAACCATCTTGAAATTAAATATAAATGAAAATGAAGGAAAAACATATACAACAACTTTTGTACAGCGAGATCAGAGTCAAACCCAGTTGAAGGAAATGGAAGGAAATTACCTATATTGACCAATTTGGATGGGTTATGAAGAATTCCAACCTTTTCTTCAACGTTTTCATGATGCAAATTCTGAAGTTGCTGCTATGTTTTTCCTGGCGCCCATTTGCTTGATTGCCAAAAATTTCCACGAGTAGGCCATGGAATTAACACAAAATACTCAAATAATATATAACGGGTAATCACATTCATGATTCATAACAATGTATTAAATGCTTCTATAAAATGGAAAGAGTGGAAGTAGTAACGGGTAAACCATTCATGAATCATAATGATGCATGTATACGGTCGAAATAGATTTCAGCCTTGGCATGTCCGGTACGGTTCGAAGGGTGGTGTATCGAAGTAAGATCCCGAAGGGGGCACAAACTAGCCTAGAACCCGGGGTGGCCGGTCCGTGATGAGATCGATATCATAATCAAATTCGAACAAGAATCGAACTATGACGCGGGTAGATCTATCGTGTTGATAATCCAAAAACCAACTTACATCGACCTGGAATCAATTCAAGGGCTCGAACCAGGATCGGGCTCGAACCAAGGTCACAAGTTTGAGCCGAAATCAAGCTCGAACCAAAATCGAGGATTCTAAGCAAGATCGAGCTCGCAGACAAAAGCCGTTGTAATCCCACTAGAGGGAATCTTGGCAGGAATTATGAAAAAGCTGATTTATCATGGGTCTCCCACTGGATGTTTATTTTATTATGCTTGGAGCCAAATCCCTCCACTATAAAAGGGCTTGGTTATCATTTCTGTAAAGACATCTTTTTTTTGAGATTTACACTGTAACAAAAGTATTATTTCCTCTACAAGAAAGAGTGATCATTCTAGTTTCTTAGATTAATTCTATTTTGTTAAATCCTAAGATTCACTGTTCGTGATTGCCTTGTCTAGATTACATTTTCTCCAATCTATATTTACATATTTATTTATCCTTGTATTTTGTATTAAGTTGTATCACATATCTTCAGAACTGCGTATAAATTCAACTCTATCCATTTCTCGGGTAAACAGTTTGGCGCCCACTATGAGGCCGAGGATAACAGTGGTCACTTATTTCCGAAAACATCTTCAATTCAGGCTCGACTACGAATAGCCACCGAACGAATGGCTTCACCGACCGATTACGAAGCTGGCCTTCAAGATGAAACCAACAACTTGGCACTACCCGAGATTCGAGCCGAAATACCACTGGATGTCAATTCACAAATTGCTTTGGAAGCGAACCAGCATTCCAAACCGGAAAGAAGCATTCAGGGAGGTGCTCGATCCATAGCCCAAGACACCCAAAACCCAGAGGAGATCGGGACCAGCTTACGCATGATCTTCGAGATGTTGCAAGCCCAGCAATTAGCGAAAGCTCAGCTACAGAGCCAAACTCGCGCACAAAGCAGGCCGGTTTCCAATCCACTTCGAGAAGTCACCCCCAGAACAGAGCCTGCCATAGTAAAATCTAACGAGCAGGAATCGGGGACTACTCCCGGAATTACTAAATTGCTTGAGGAACTCACAAAACGAGTTGAAGCCAACGACAAGAGGGTGGAAACGTATAATGCCAGGGTCGATCATATCCCGGGGGCTCCACCATTGATAAAAGGGCTTGATTCAAAAAAATCATACAAAAGCCTTTTCCGTCGAGTGCGGCACCGAAGCCGATCCCCAAAAAATTCTGTATGCCCGAAATTCCTAAATATAACGGTACGACCGATCCTAATGAACATGTCACCTCTTATACATGTGCCATAAAAGGCAACGATTTGGAAGACGATGAGATCGAATCCATGCTATTGAAAAAGTTCGGGGAGACCCTCTCGAAAGGAGCTATGATTTGGTACCACAATTTACCACCGAATTCCATCGATTCTTTTGTCATGCTGGTGCCATAAAGGTTGGAACGAGAAAATCAGACCTCTTCAAAGTAAAGCAAAGGCAAGGAGAAATGCTGAGGGAATTCGTATCCCGATTTCAAATGGAACGCATGGAATTACCCCCGGTCACCGACGACTAGGCCGTACAAGCTTTCACCCAAGGGTTGAACGAGCTAAGTTCGACAGCATCACATCGGCTGAAACAAAATTTGATCGAGTATCCAGCGGTAACTTGGGAAGATGTGCACAACCGATATCAATCGAAAATTAGGGTCGAGGATGATCAGTCGGGGGGCCCGTACGGACCTGTTCATCAGAACAGGACAATTATTAATAAAAAGCAGATCGACAGAGAGCAAAGGTCAAACAGAGACCGATATCGACCGTATGTCGCCGATCGAGTGAACAATGGTTCAACACGTAACGCATGTCGGAACAGTTAAAGAATTGATCGGGGACAAAATTCTCGGGGGCTTATGAGTAAGAGCGGCTTCGATAAATACGCCGAGCCTATAGAAGCACCTCGATTATCAGAATATAACTTTAGCGTTGGCGCATCCGCTCTCGTGTCGGCCATCGGACGCATCGAAGACACTAAATGGCCTCGACCAATGCAGACCGATCCTGCCCGAAGAAATCCCAATCAAACGTGTGAATATCATGGTACCCATGGCCACAGAACGGAAGATTGCAAGCAACTAAGAGAGGAAATAGCTCGCCTATTTAACAAAGGGCATCTTCGGGAGTTTCTGAGTGATAGGGCGAAGAGCCATTTTAGAAGTAGGGATTTAAGCAAGCAGAACGAGCAAGAAGAACCATAGCACGTTATCCACATGATCATCGGCGGCATCGATACCCCCCGGGGACCGATGCTTAAACGCACTAAAATATCGATGGTGAGGGAAAAGCGATCTCAAATTCAAGATTACGCACCCATGGAGACTCTGTCCTTTGGTGATGAAGATACAGAAGGGGTCATCCAACCTCACAACGACACGCTGGTAATATCCGTACTCGTAAATTAAACTAAAATTAAGCGTGTGTTGATCGATCCAGGTAGCTCGGCCAATATCATCCGATTGAAGGTAGTGGAGCAGCTCGGCCTGCAGGATCAGATCGTACCTGCAACTCTGGTCCTAAAAGGGTTCAATATGGCATGCGAAACCACCAAATGGGAGATAGTCTTACCAATAAACGTCGCCGGAACTGTCTAGGAAATAAAGTTTCACGTGATCGAAGGCGATATGAGGTATAACGCTCTTTTCGGAAGGCCATGGATCCACAACATGAGAGCCGTGCCTTTGACCCTACACCAGGTCCTCAAATTTTCGACGTCGGGAGATGTCAAAACGGTGTACGGAGAGCAACCAGCCATAAAAGAAATGTTCGCCATCGACGAAGCCAAGCCAATGTCCTCACTTTCGCCGATAAAAGGATCGGGCCCGGAAGGAGAACGGGACACCAAATAGCAATCATAGACAACGGTTTCAACCCAGCCAGACAACCAGATAATCGAAGAGGATGGAGACCAAAGGGTCCCTCGATCTTTCATAATTCTTGATGACTCCGATGCCACAAAATCGACGATCGAGGAGCTAGAGCAAGTCATATTAATCGAGCGCCGGCCCGAGAAAAAGGTATACTTGGGAACGGGGTTGAGCCCTGAACTCAGGAATAAACTCGTTCAATTTCTTATCAATAACATCGATTGTTTTGCCTGGTCCCATTTAGATATAACAGGGATCCCGCCGGACATAACGACGCATCAGCTAAGTTTGGACCATAGGTTCAGACCGGTGAAGCAAAAAAGAAGACCCCAGTCCAATAGAAAGAACACCTTCATAAAGGACGAGGTAACCAAACTTCTCAAAATAGGGTCCATTCGGTAGGTAAAATATCTCGAATGGTTAGCCAACGTAGTTGTAGTCCCTAAAAAAGGGGACAAACTTAGAATGTGCGTGGACTATAAGGATTTGAACAAAGCATGCCCCAAAGATTCTTTTCCGTTGCCCAACATCGATCGCATGATCGATGCCACGGCCGGCCACGAGATCCTCACTTTTCTCGATGCCTATTTCGGGTATAATCAAATACAGATGAACCCGGAGGACCAGGAAAAAACCTCATTTGTCACCAAATATGGAATGTATTGTTATAATGTGATGCCCTTCGGGCTAAAAAATGCAGGGGCCACTTACCAACGCCTAGTGAATAAAATATTCAAAGAACAAATAGAAAAATCAATGGAGGTTTATATTGATGACATATTAGTCAAATCCCTGCGCGCAGAGGACTATTTAATTCATTTGCAGGAAACGTTCGAGATTCTGAGGAAATACAAAATGAAGCTCAACCCCGAAAAATGTGCCTTCGGGTTCGGTTCGGGAAAGTTCCTCGGCTTCATGGTATCACATCGGGGAATAGAGATTAAACCCGATAAAATCAAGGCTGTTGAAGACATCACCGTCGTAGACAGCGTGAAGGTCGTAGAAAGACTAACGGGTCGGATCGCTGCCTTAAGCCGATTCATATCGAGATCATCCGATCGAAGTCATAAATGTTTTTCTCTACTCAAAAAGAAGAACGATATTTCTTGGACCCCGGAGTGCCAACAAGCATTAGAAGGACTGAAGCTCTATCTATCAAGCACACCACTGCTTCACACTTCAAAAACGGACGAGAAACTTTGTTTATTCTTGGCAGTATCGGAAGTCGCCGTAAGCGGTGTCCTAGTTCGAGAAGAGCAAGGTACGCAATTCCCAGTTTATTATACGAGTCGAACCTTAGGAGAGGCGGAAACTAGATATCCGCTCCTAGAAAGGTTGGCGCTTGCACTGATAAGCGCCTCGAGGAAGTTAAGGCCATACTTCCAATGTCATCCCATATGCGTATTGTCCACTTACCCGCTTCGTAATATTTTGCACAAACCCGAGTTATCAGGCCGACTGGCCAAATGGGCCGTCGAACTCAGTGGGTACGATATCGAATATCAACCCCGCACGACCATCAAGTCTCAAGTCCTAGCGGACTTCGTGGCCGATTTCACACCAGCCCTCCTACCCGAAGCTGAAAAAGAACTGTTGGAATCAGGTATATCATCAGGGGTATGGATCTTTTTTACGGATGGGGCTTCGAACGTAAAGGGGTACGGGCTGGGCATAGTTTTGAAACTGCCCACGGGTGGCATTATTAGACAATCTATTAAAACTATCAGGTTGACTAACAACGAGGCCAAGTATGAAGCCATGATTGCAGGTCTCGAGCTAGCTAGAAATTTGGGAGCAGAAATCATCGAAGCCAACTGCGATTCCTTGCTGGTGGTGAGTCAAGTAAACAAAACTTTCGAAGTTCGAGAAGGTAGAATGCAGAGGTATTTAGATAAACTGCTTATCACTTTGCGCCATTTCAAACAATAGACTTTACGGCATATGCCACAGAAACAGAATAATGAGGCCGATGCACTGGCGAATTTGGGGTCGTCGGTTGAGGTAGATGATACAGGCTCAGGGAATGTTATTCAACTTTTGAGATCGGTAATCGAAGAAGGACACGCCGAAATAAATTCTACAAGCTTAACCTGGGATTGGAGAAAAAAGTATATCGAATATTTGAAAAACAGAAAACTCCCGCTGGACCCTAAAGATTCCAGAACCCTACGGACCAAGGCTGCTCGATTCACTCTGGCTTCAGATGGAACACTATACCGAAGAACGTTCGATGGACCGTTGGCGGTATGCTTGGGTCCGAGGGATGTCGATTATGTCCTACGGGAAGTGCATGAGGGTACTTGCGGGAATCACACTGGAGCCGATACATTAGTCCAAAACATAATTAGAGCAGGGTATTATTGGATCGATATGGGCAAAGATACGAAGGAATTTGTTCGTAAATGTGATAAATGTCAAAGGTTCGCACCAATGATCCACCAGCCCGGAGAACAAATCCACTCGGTCCTATCCCCGTGGCCTTTCATGAAATGGGGAATGGATATCGTCGGCCCTCTGCCATCGACCCCAGGTAAAGCCAAATTCATTTTGTTTATGACTGACTATTTTTCTAAATGGATTGAAGCGCAGGCGTTCGAGAAAATAAGAGAGAAAGAAGTTATAGACTTTATTTGGGATCATATCATATGCCAGTTCGGGATACCTGCCGAAATAGTATGTGACAATGGAAAGCAATTTATTGGCGGCAAAGTAACAAGATTCCTCGAAGACCACAAGATAAGAAGGATACTGTCGACGCCATACCACCCCAGTGGGAATGGGCAGGCCGAATCAACAAATAAAACTGTCATTCAAAACTTAAAGAAGAGGTTGAACGATGCTAAAGGGAGATGGAGAGAAATCCTACCCGAAGTCCTTTGGGCATATCGGACAACATCAAAATCCAGTACGGGGGCGACCCCGTTCTCCTTAGTATATGGATCCGAAGCACTGATACCAGTCGAGGTTGGTGAACCCAGTGCCAGATTTCGATTCTCGGTGGAAGAATCAAATAACGAGGCTATGAACACAAGCCTCGAACTATCGGACGAAAGGCGAGAAGCTTCCCTCGTCCGAATGGCCACCCAAAAACAGCGAATCGAAAGGTATTATAATCGAAGAACCAAGCTCCGCCATTTCAAGCCTGGGGACTTAGTGTTGAGAAAAATTACCATCAATACCCGAAATCCGAATGAAGGGAAGCTAGGACCAAATTGGGAAGGACCATATTAGGTACTCGAGGACATCGAAAAGGGGTCGTACAGGATCGGCGTTATAAACGGCAAACAGTTATCAAGCAACTAAAATGTATCACATCTAAAACGGTACTACTGTTAAGGTACAACCTTTCCATATTCGTTTATATCTCGAAACGGACCCCTGCAGAAGTCCGAACAAGGGACGGATCTCTCGCCAGAAAGCACGTATTGCACTCTTTTTCCCTTAGACCGGTTTTATCCCAAATGGATTTTTTGGCAAGGTTTTTAATGAGGCAACCGCTGGTCGTGCAGCATTTATAACAATATCCGAGGCCCCGTAAGAGAGTTACTTCACAGCAACAGGGTCCCGATAGGAAACTGTAAAGAGCCAAATAGTCGAAGCGAGCCATGCTCATATAGGTTGGCCCGAACCCAGGCGTGTAATAACGTACGAAGAATTAAGATATAATTCGACCATTAAGCCTACGGGCTATTTTTTATTTTGAGTTCGAGCAAACACTCATTCGACCATTAAACCTACAGGCTAAATTAATTTGAGTTCAAATCATTCACTCGACCGAGCCTACGGGCTATTTTTTATTTTGAGTTCGAGCAAACACTCACTCGACCATTAAGCCTACGGGTTATATTAATTCGAGTTCAAATCATTCACTCGACCAAGCCTACAGGCTATTTTTTATTTCGAGTTCGAGCAAATACTCACTTGACCATTAAGCCTATGGGCTACATTAATTCGAGTTCGAATCATTCACTCGACCAAGCCTACGGGCTATTTTTTATGTTTAGTTCAAGCAAACACTCACGCGGCTATTAAGCCTATGGGCTACATTAATTCAATTTCGAATCATTCACTCGACCAAGCCTACGGGCTATTTTTTATTTTGAGTTCGAGCAAACACTCACTCGACCATTAAGCCTACGGGCTATATTAATTCGAGTTCGAATCATTCACTCGACTAATCCTACGGGCTATTTTTTATTTCGAGTTCGAGCAAACACTCACTCGACCATTAAGCCTATGGTCTACATTAATTCGAGTTCGAATCATTCACTCGACAAAGCCTACGAGTTATTTTTTATGTTTAGTTCGAGCAAACACTCACGCGGTTATTAAGCCTACAGGCTACATTAATTTGAGTACAAGAAAACACTCGCTCGACCATCACGCCCACGGGCTATATTCTCTTCAAGATCGAATCGTTGACAACTAATAAGTCTAAAGGGCTACATTGCCCCAAGTTTGAATAAACGCTCGCTCGATTGCAGAGACTACGAGGTCCAAGTTTGATTAAGTGGTTTAAAACATTATAAAAATATTCATAAGGCAAGTCCTCGCAACACAGGAAACAGAAACAAAAGCGAGTCGGCGAAAGAAGAGATATGCCTATACACAAAATTTATCAATATGGGTGGCTACAACGTAAAAACTAAAAAAATAAAATAAATTCAAACGGGAGCGGTCTCTTCTTTATCAGGTTCCCCCCTGTTCTCGGATCCACTCTTGTTCCCGTCGTCGTCGTCATCATCATCGGAAATAAGAGCTTTAGCATCAGCTTCGAGTTCTTTTGCCTTTTTTATCTCTTCCGTGAGATCGAAGCCGCGAGCATGAATCTCCTCGAGAGTTTCTCTTCTGGATTGGTACTTAGCAAGTTCGGCGACCCAATGTGCTCGAACATCGGCGGATTCGGTTGCCTCTCTTGCCTGAACTTGGGCAGCTTCAGCATCAGCCTGATAGACGGACACGAGCGTATCCGCATAAGCCTTTTTCGTTTCAGCATCGGATTCGGCCTTGGCGAGTACTGAGGCCAACCGAGCCTCAAGCTCCTCAATTCTTCTTGCTTGAACCAGGCCGTTTTCCTTCATTTTCTGAAGTTGGGTTTTAGACGACGATAATTTGGCTCGAGCAGTCTCTTTTTCTGTAGCAAAGCAGTCCATACCTTCTTTCCACCGCAAGGATTCCATCCTTATCACATCGACCTCCTCACCCAGCTTCCCTATCATCTCGATTTTTTGCTGCAGCTGTGAGACCGAAATGTTAGCTATCATTCTGGTATCGAACCCATAGGTTTTCAAAAGCATCATTACCTGCTCAGACAAATCATTCTGGTCTCGATAAGCCTTGGCCAGCTCGGCTCGGAGATCTTTTATTTCCTCCTCTCTCTGCCCTAAGGAAAGTTTGAGAGAGTTCCTCTCATCGGTAGCACGGTTTAGGTCGGCCGCGTATCGATGCAGCTCATTCTAGGAACGAGAACATTGTTCTCGATGGATTACCGCAGCCTACGAAGAAACAAGAAGCGAAGTTAACAAAAAACGAACATAAAGGCAGTACCAACAAAAAGATTTTTAAAGACTCACATGGTTCAAAGCCTGCCGCAAATCGTGAAAAAGATCCGATTCATCACCGGCACCGGCAACGTCCTCGATACTAGTAAACAGGTCACGAAACGGATCCTCTTCATCGTGAGGCTTGTCTAGATTGAGGGCCCCCAGAGCTTGAGCTTCCTGAATCACCCCTGCGGAAAAAGCGAGAAAGGTGGGCGAATCCTCGATCGCTGCTGCCCCAAGTGACTCGCTCGGAGCATTCCCCTCGGCTCGGAGGGGTTCGAGGGGCTCTTCGATTGTAACCCCTGCCAGTTGACTCCGATGAGAGGCGTCTCCGACATCCGATAGTTCGGGGACTCTACCTAAACCTCTCTCTGGTATATTTTTAGTTCGAGACGGAGCCCCATAGGGCATCATCGATCCAGCCGGGAATGAAGCATCGATGGCTCTCTTCGTCCGGACCGCTAGCGTGGACTCATTATCCTCTTCTTCTTCTTCTTCATCCCTTAGGCACAAAACGGATTCTACGGTCAAAGGAATAACATTCTTGTTCGGCTTACGAGTCGTCCTCTTCGTCGATTTTGGATATTCGGGCAACGAAGCTCTCTTTTTTTTATTTTCCTTCACCGGCTATGGGACGGAGGTCGGAACATCCTCCTCATTAGACAGAGGTCTCAAGACCGCGTCTTTACCCAAACTTGAAAAATGGAAACCTTATAAAAAATATATTTTGAGAAATGCCTCGTCAGAGTCCGAGAAATGAGCTTACCGTGATTTTTGGCCTCCCACCGACCCTTAGACAAATCACGCCATGAGCTCTTGGCGTATGTGGAAGTCGAAACAAGAGCCCGTACCCAATTCTTGAGGCCGGGAACCGCTCCGGGCATCCAGGGAACCGCTATATTACGAAAAGAGGAGTGTCGATAAGAGAATAAATAAAAGAACAAAATAGAAGCAACAACAAGATCACACTTACGTTTCATATTCCACTCCTCGGGAAATGGCATCTTTTCAGTCGGGATCAGATCCGAAGTCCTTACTCGAACGAACCTGCTCATCCAACCCCTGTCCATGTCCTCGTTAATACTCGAGAACAAAGCTTTGGTAGCCCGACGCTGGAGTTTTATTAACCCTCCCCGAAAAAGTCGGGGACGGTACAGCCGGATAAGATGATCGAGGGTGAACGACATCCCCTCGATTTTGCTCACGAAATATCGGATCAGGATAACGATCCGCCACAAAGAAGGATGGACCTGGCCTAAGGTTACCTGATACTGTCGACAGAAGTCGATAACAACAGAATCGAGGGGACCCAAAGTGAAAGGGTAAGTATATACATTCAAAAGCCCTTTCACGTAAGAAGTGATATCTTCGTCAGGGGTAGGTATTATCACTTCTTTTTCACCCCAATTGCAGTCCTTCTTTAACAGATCGAGGTGCTTCTCAGTAATCAAACACATGTACCTCGATACCGGCTCACACCGGCCAGGGACCGATGAACCTTTATCAACTTTAAAATCTGAAGTAAGGACGCAGGCTCCGGGGACACACACCTCTGGCCGTGGTTCCACCGGTGTCTCATCGGCGACACACTGTGAAGATGAAGCTTTCTCTTTCTGAGGAACGGTTTGCGATGTTTTCGCCATTTTTGAATTCAAAAGTAAGGAGTAGAAGAAAGTGATAGAGATTTGGTAGAATTGAGGGGTCTTTTCGGAAAGAAATCACAGCTGTTTTGGTAAGTTGGAGAGTATAAAGAAGAAATTGAGAAATTTTAGAAGATAGAAGATGTAAAAATGGTAAAAGATAAAAGTGAGAGTTATTTATAGGTTCAAAGCGACGGCGGTTCATTATCAGCAGTGGCCGACCACCGCCTGACATGCATTAAATGCCTTGAAAGACTAAACCGACGGGACAGCTACCATATGCATCATGGTCGAACCTGATGGAAGCGACAAGATATAATCCGATCGAGCTGTTGAAATCATATCGTTTCTCGCCATATTTTTTTCTGAGAAACGGGGGGACTATCTATATACGGTCGAAATGGATTTCAGCCTTGGCATGTCCGGTACGGTTCGAAGGGTGGTGTATCGAAGTAAGATCCCGAAGGGGGCACGAACTAGCCTAGAACCCGGGGAGGCCGGTCCGTGATGAGATCGATATCATAATCAAATTTGAACAAGAATCGAACTATGACGCGGGTAGATCTATCGTGTTGATAATCTAAAAACCAACCTACATCGACCTGGAATCAATTCAAGGGCTCGAACCAGGATTGGGCTCGAACCAAGGTCACAAGTTCGAGCCGAAATCAAGCTCGAACCAAAATCGAGGATTCTAAGCAAGATCGAACTCGCAGACAAAAGCCGTTGTAATCCCACTAGAGGGAATCTTGGCAGAAATTATAGAAAAGCTGATTTATCATGGGTCTCCCACTGGATGTTTATTTTATTATGCTTGGAGCCAAATCCCTCCACTATAAAAGGGCTTGGTTATCATTTCTGTAAAGACATCTTTTTTTTGAGATTTACACTATAACAAAAGTATTATTTCCTCTACAAGAAAGAGTGATCATTCTAGTTTCTTAGATTAATTCTATTTTGTTAAATCCTAAGATTCACTGTCCGTGATTGCCTTTTCTAGATTATATTTTCTCCAATCTATATTCACATTTTTATTTATCCTTGCATTTTGTATTAAGTTGTATCGCATATCTTCGAAACTGCATATAAAATCAACTTTATCAATTTCTCGGGTAAACAATGCATTATACTCTAAAATGGAAAGAATGCAATCTACATTATCCAAATGGAAGAAGAAACGTTGAGGCTTCATCAATCAACCGGGTGGTGCCTTTTCGGTTCTCAATGAAAACCTTTGTTATTTGTTAGTTAATTAATGAGTTAAAGTGTTAAAATACGAGAAAATCCAAAAAAAGGAGAAAAAAAATAAATACAATTCCTAGCTATTGAGAGGTGCCACATATCACTTTTTTTTTCTTATACAATATTTAAAATTTATTTACTAAAATTATTCATATTTTGTATATTACCCGCCCTAAACAAATTTTTCTTACCTTTTATATACAATCCATTATTAGTGCCTTAAATTAAGGTATTTAGTTACACCATTTTCCTTTTTTATATTTCCTTCCCTCAATTTCCCTATTCTCGGCTGGGTTGGGATCCCCTCCAGTACCCATCCATCCAGTATTTCTCAATGGAATGTTAGGATATTTCCACGTGTCAAACTAAACTTTTAAACGCTAAGATTTCTTGACATTTCAAGACCCATTTTTGTAGTACTTTAAGATCAAAGACAATTTTCTTTCTGGAGTTCGATTGCCGTGAACAATTCGATGCCGATGCCGGAAGCATAAGTGCGTAACCCAATAATCTAACTTACTCCAAGATTCCACATTTTTTCAATAATTCTTTATTTCATCTTTGCAGAAATATACCAATTTCATATTCTAATTATGAATAAAAACCACTAAGCATTAGATCATAGCATCACATACGCATTGCAAAATCATCACTGCTATAATAGTAAATCTTAACTTTGATGTCTCCTTCGACCATTTAGGGAAGTTTGCCCCAAACAAAAGTACAAGAAGATTGTTACGGCCCAAAATCCATTAAAGGTTGTAATGACGCCTAACACCGTTGTCAAGCAAGCCAACTATAATTAATTAACTTAATTACTCATTTTAGTATTTTTGAAGTCATAATTTTTCCTTCAATCTAATAATAAGAAATAAAATTTACAGAGTACATGATAATATTTTCCCAACTGCACTACTAAACAAGTCATAAGTGCCCCCAAAACCCTGTCACAAGTGCATGAGCATTTACTAGGGAGTAAAATAAAATACCGCATCTGTCCGAAATACAAATTAGACAGAAAAAATATAAATAATTCTGAAGGAGACTCTGCTGGTTGCCGATCGTAATATAGAATGCAGCTCACCTAAGTTCCCACATTAACCATACCTATGCGCCCACAAGACCGCTAGACATATATGTACCTACACAAAAATGTGCAGCAAGTGTATTATGAGTACATAAATAATTTGTACCCAGCAAGTATCAAGTCTAATCTCGAAAAAGTAGTGACGAGAGGTCGACTTTAACACTCACTATGGGTCAATAATATTAACATGGAAATATTTAAATAAACATGATTTATGTGAACAATAATAATTTCTTTAACAAGCATAAATAATTAATTCTTTCAATTCCAATAATTTCCAATTTATCAATTTGCTTCACAAGCTGTAATAAAATATCAAGGTAATTTAAATCACCTATGGGGTAAATTTTCTCTTACAAGGTTTAGACAAGAGACTTACCTTGTCTCAAAGCCCACTTTTCGATCACCGTGTGGCGTAAAAATCTCAATTCAATGCCGAAATATCCAAAACTATCCAAAAGTTATATGAAATAATTAATACATGCTCAATAATTCGAAATTATACTATCAAATAAATTACCCGACCCAAAATGGTAAAATTCCTAAAATTCACCCAGGGCCCACGTGCTCGGATTCCAAAAGTTTTTAGAGAAAAACATTACCCATAATCTCAAGAACTCAAATAAATAATTTCCATCCAATTCCATGTCTAATTTCGTGGTCAAAATCCAAAAATACCAATTTCTAGGTTTTTCTTCAAAATCTCAAATTCCAACAAATGTTCCATGTTTAAATCCATATATAAACCAAGTACTTAACTTACAATAGGTACGAATCACTTACCTTGCATTAGATGATGAAAATACTCCCTTGAAGAGCTCCAAAAATCGCCCAAACCGTGTGGAAAATGGGTGAAATAAACCCAAATCCCGTTTTTAAAACATTCTGCCCAGCACAGTCGCCCCTTCTTCGCGTTCGCGAAGGCCAAATGTCTCTGCCCCAAAATTCCTCTTCGTGTTCACGACCTCCTCATCGCGTTCACGATGGCCAGCTGACCTTGCTCCTTCACGTTTGCGTTCCACACTTCGCGTTTGCGAAGGCCAACGACCTCAGGCCCATCTCCTCCATTTCCTTCTACGCGTTCGCGACTGGTCCACCGCGTTCGTGTAGGTTCATCAAGCACCCCTCCGTGTTCACGAGCCCTTCTTCGCGTTCGCAAAGCACAAGATGGCAGCCACCATTTTCCTTCTTCGTGAACGCGGGACTCCCTTCGCATTCGCGAAGAACAAAACCAGAACCAGCAAACCAGCAACAACTTTTCATCCAAATTTGATCTGAAATCACCCCGAAACACACCCGAGCCCCCGGGACGCCGTCCAATCATACTAACCAGTCCCATGACATAACACAAACTTGCTCGAGGTCTCAAATAACATCAAACAATATCGAAGTCATGAATCGCACCCCCAATTCAAGCTTAATGAACTTTAGAACTTCAAACATCTACATTCGATGCTAGAACCTATCAAATCACGTCTCATTGACCTCAAATTTGTCACACAAGTCACATTCGACATTACGGACCTACTCCAACTTCTGGAATCGGAATCCGACCCTGATATCAAAAATTTCACTCCCGGTCAAACTTCTCAAAAACCTTAAAATTCTTACTTTCGCCAAATGACCCGAAATGACCTACGGACCTCCAAATCCACTTTCGGACGCGCTCCCAATACCAGAATCACCACACAGAGCTATTACCATACTCGGAATCCCAAACGGACATCGATAACATTAAAATGCACTTCAACCCAAATTTATGAAATTCTTCCAAAATGCCAACTTTCCACAATAAGCACTGAAACGCTCCCGGGTCATCCAAAACCCGATTCGGAATTACGCCCAGGTCCAAAATCATCATACGAACGTGTTGGAACCTTAAAATCCCTATTCCGAGGTCGTTTACCCAAAAGTACGACATTAGTCAATTCCTCCAACTTAAAGCTTCCGAAATTAGAATTTTCTTTCTGAATCAACTCCGAACTTCCCGAATTTTAATTCTGACCACACATACGTGTCATAATACCTGAAGTGAAGCCATTCCAGGCCTCAAACCGCTGAACGATGTGCTAGAGCTCAAAATGACCGACCGGGTCGTTACATTCTCTCCCACTTAAACATACGTTCGTCCTCGAACGTGCTAAGAACTGCTATGGAGTTGTCCGAAATCACTATTTAACACCTCGTACACCTGCCCGTGCTACCAATACTCAGTTGAGTACATTAGCTCGAGCCAATCTGAAGATACTCCCCTTTATTTAGGCAAATAAGCCTTAGAGCTCAATCACTACACGATGTGCCAATACACGATTGCATACCTTTGCTGAATCCAGACCATGCACCAGATAATTCACACGACCATAATCACGTCCTCTAATAGCAATAGCCGAAATCTCACAAATCTGATGCCCACAACATACCTCATGATGCATATAATTCTCGTTCCAACTCTCGCAATACTGCCACAACAGAAGAGATGTGTAAAAACTCATAACTACATACTGGATCACAATTCATGGAGTCTATCCTCTCGACGAGAACCATTACCTCATTCTGGACTGAATATTGATATTTACTCTTTAATATGCCTCATATAAATCTGATCGCATTGATCCCAGGTCCAATAATCTCGTCTCACCCAGTATAAGTTGCTCAGACAATAAGCCACCTCAGACACTACCAAAAGTCTCATATGATGCCACCATCTACCAACAAGCCACAACTCGAATGCGATATATAAGGAAACGAACTCTGGAAAGAACTACTCAACCTACGCAACAATTTAAACAATCGAAAAAGTATTATGAACCTCCTGTCAAAACATGAGAAATAAGACACGCAAGAATAGATATGGGGAACTGTACTCATCATCACACTGTTGTGGCGTGCAACCCGATCCAACCATGATACCCGTGGTGACATGCCACCCAATCCAAACAACATACCTATGGCGGCGTGCCACCCGATACACACTTAATAATATAAGGAACACACACATCGAGCCGTAACACTTATACTCACGAAATACCCGAATATCATCCATAAGCACGTCAAGTGCATAATGCGAATCCTGGGGAGACGGGTAGCGTCATGCGCTATAAAACCCAAGCACAACTAAGGTGCGATATATGATCTGCATCTCGAGAGCCATCTTGCTCACATAACACCACCGCTACACGGAACCTCAACACATTGTACAAATAATCAATCCGTCTCACAACCCACATGGCACAGTAGAGTATTACATGAAATAGCTGATGACAAAATAACATCCAACGTCCGAATAAACACACCCAAGCTGATGTAGAGTACACGTCTACATTTGGACCCATCAACGGACCTCAAATCGATTTTTATCATATCATGCCTGGGAAAATAACCTCTCAAGGACCCACAATGACATCTTCATGACACATAAGAACATCCATCAAATCGGGAACAAATTTTCACAATTCACACCCAACTGAATAGAGCGCCTTTCAGGCCTAAACTCTAACGTTAGCGATAGTACCAAAATCTCCATACTTTGTTCCAATCTTTAATCAATCAGGTGACCACACATCACACTTATACAATCTTCCCATGGGGTACGCTCCCATGACCTTCCGCACCAGGTAACAAAGTCTGCACATCCATACCACTAGTCATACAATGTTGTAAAGCAAATCGAAAGTCCGCAAATCAGTATACAAAGCCTCTTACACATAACACCTATCTTAGGTGATGCTGAAGACAATACAAATCTACTCTAAACATCTGAATTCTTTCCTGCTCATCCAAGCTCGTGACATTCTTGTCAACACCAAACCGAAATAACCCTCTCTACACCTAACATGCCAATACGTGAGAGTTCAAGAATTCCATAATAACCCCTAATCCATTAATAGAATAAACACTCTATCATATAGCAACCTTTAACTTAACTCATTTCAGGAGAACCATTGCAACACGCGACCGAATTCTCGTAACCGTAGAAAATACAACCCCAAGTAGTGGTCTAAACCACCATAACTCATCTGGGATCCATCTACACATAACATGCCATAATAATCGAATACTTCTCAATAAATCAAATTACGGCAGTCGTCAAGCCTCGCGCGTACCGCCACGATCACAAATACAACTTACCCGCTGAAGGAATTGATCATTGCCACCATCATGCCAATTCAACCATTGCTAACCGATCCGACTGCTTTAAATATTACCCTAGACTTTCCTTAGAAATTACAATAGCTCCATTCAAATTATATCGAACTCAATCCTCACTCGTCCTGAGTGACCCCATTTTACGAGCCCACATTGTCTCACAACCCACGAACTGTCTCATACCCTCCTTGTGCGCACATTTACATCTTCAACTGATATACCCATTGTGATAATTCTTCTATGAATCCGAAGTTATTTTCTTCCATTCCTCCAATGCTACACCGTAACTCGAAGTTAATGTAGAACACTCCAAGCCCCTTTCATAATCTACTGCAAAAGCTCGATACTTAACCATACTACAGACTCGAAATCCTTAGGAACCGCAGTTGATTTTTTTGAATCCACTAAGACCGTTGTTGAGAGTCACTCTCTCTAACTTGTTCCCAAACATGATCAAACTCCAAGGCCCTGCTAGCACATGGACACCTTCTCAAAGAAACATTCAGCTGACTCACTTTCCTTGTACATTACATCTACATGAAGCATAAACTCTGAGTCTTCCCAAAGCCTGAACACAAATCGATATGACAAAATATGGCACACATTCCCCAAATCCTTTGCTCATATTATCACTGATGCTTTCTTTCCTTAGTTGTAATGACTCACCAATACACCGATAACTAGAAACATCATAAGTTTAGACAACTACACAATCAAATTGTAGATGGTGGGGCTCTCCCACTTAGCTTTGAAGTTACCATTGCATAACCCTGGAACCCACCTAGACTCCTTATACCCCATTGACATGATCTTGCACAACCGACCAGCCAAATCTCTCGCAACTTTTCTGTTAAACATTTCATGAGCACTCTGAATCACTAGCCACATTCACATATTCGATCCCTTGCCTGATAGCCGGTAGAAATTTTCGCAAAAACTCCATCAACACCATGCAACCGCTAACTTGATCACAGGAGATAACTCACATGTGGAAGTCCCATGCTGACATCTCCCAACGACGCTGCACTGTGAATAGTTATTACGAAACCAACATACCCTCCTGAGCTTGTGCTCATTCACCCGCCGTACAAGTTTGTTCACTCCCCGTTGACATCAACTAAAGGTGCAACGATACATCCCAACCCAAAGTCATGTTGCATCCCTCTTCATATTAAGCAACTCCCTCATGTTGTATCCAATCCTCCTCGGTATAGAAGCCACTATTCCAAATTAGTCCATAGACCTAGTCATTGCCCACCATGAATCCCTAATCACTCTAAACGTTTCACAAGGTGCGTAACTATCTTACCATAGAACCCATATGCTACTCTCCCACTTTGGTCAAACCCTCTCTTTTAAGCAACTACTCGACTTCTTCTTCTCACACTTGGCCTTCTAGGAACCTAACCACCGCAAGACACTTCCCATATGCCCTTCCTCATCCTCCGTTGCCCAGTTGTTGCCTTAAATCAAAATCCGTCTCTGTTGCACCTGAACTAGTAGATTGCTACCAACTTTATCATCTTTCTCGATCCATCAATACTAGGAACACCGCTTCGATTCTGAATCACTGCACACCGCGATCTATGAAAGCTGCTTCCCCGGCATCATTTCACAATACCCTACCCCAAAGGCGAATTGAAAAAGACCATAACACCGGCGAACTTAACACATTCCATCAAGGACGACGTCACCACATCACAGATGAAAATTCCACCACACTTGAAAATACCAAGTCTCGTTACCCCATCGAGCCAAACCTGAGCATTCGTAGTCCGATTGCCTTTACTCCGCCCAAAATAAAATATTGAATCTCAGAATCATGCACTGAGTAAAACCTCCTTTCAAGTCATTCACTGTCTCGACGCATAGACAAGCATCCTACCATTACACAAAACTGTGCGATAGCAATGCACGAATCATCATAACAATCAATGCCCAATCTTAAAAGCTTAAGTAATACTGATACTGAGCTGAAATGACAGAGCGGCCTTCCGCGAGGCGATGATAATAGCCCAATCAAATACGCAGGGAGAAACGTCTTGTACCACATCTGTAGTACCATTACAATTCCTCGATTCCAAATTTATAACAAGTGCTTCGCATCGCATAAGATTGAACATGAAGGAAATGAAGGTTGTCACGACCCAAACCGATGGGCTGTGACGGACACCCAGCACCTTACTCAACTGATTACCAACGTAACGTATCTTTCTTATTACATCATCGTATACACGTGAAATACATGCCTAATAGGTCAACATGATCATTTATAAACTCAAAACATAGGCCGACAAGGCCGTACAATCTTTCACGTACACAACATATGTCTACAAACCTCTAAGAGTATATAAATGTTATAAAGGTCGGGACAGGGCCCCGCCATACTAATCAGTACATGTCCTAATCATACCGAACACATAAGAAACTCCGGAGCAAATGGAGCGCACCAACACCTACCGTTGAGCTGATAGCCTACTTGTAGGACTCTCGACCTGTCTATCAGGACCTGCGAGCATGAAACGCAGTGTCCCCAAGAAAAAGGGACGTCAGTACGAATAATGTACCGAGTATGTAAGGCACATAAATAAGTACATAACAGACCTAAAAGAAATAAAGAGTAAATGACTCAACCTGTAAGTCTGGATAACTCTGTAAATCATGAAATACTCATAGTGTCAGGCATATGCGTATGAATGTCATGTCGTGCATAGGTACATATTTCATAACATCATCAGGCTTCTGAGGGCATCCCATCATATCATCTCGGCCACTGTGGGCAAAATCATCAACATATACCAACTGATCAAGTGGTGGTGCATATATAACGCCGTAACCTTTTCCCATATCCCATATACATATAAATACGCGTATATAACGCCATCTGGTCATGGGTCAATGTACAATGTACATGTATAAATGCATGAAATGCATAAGAAATACATTAATAAGATTTTCTCGGAATACTATAAAAATCAATATGCCTTTTGGATAAACTTTATCAAATACATATTTTTCTAAGACCCATGAACAAACGATAGAACAATGAGATATATGGGAATTCAAGAATGTAGGCATCTCTAATACTTCTATGAATAGAGTCATTTATAGGAATTGTGCATTTACTCGTTTCGTTTGTGTCGTATAGATCATGCCAAAAGAAAGAAGGGATAGCCTTAACATACCTGGAGTAGGGAAAAATCCGTATGATATTAAGGTTGCACCGTACTCTCTTAGAATCGCAAAATCTCACGTTGCTAATGTTCTAATAATTCTCGTTGGAATTATTTGGTGTAGGAATTGGTTGAAGAATCAAAATCACATTGCTAATGTTTTGTAGGAGTTTCCATAAAATTGGTAACAATTTGTAACAAAGTCACTTTGCTAATCTCCAAACCTCACGTCTGATGTGTGTTTGAGAATGAAAAATGTTACTTCTTATTTAAGATCCTAGAATTTTGGTGTCTTGAAATTGATAAGTTAGGTTGCCACCTAATGTAATGACTTAAAGATTCATACATATGATTTAAGGGGTGCTGCCACGTGAATCCCCCCTTACTTATCCAATTATCCACCCCTTTTACTTAATTAATTCATTAATTCCCCCACTAGTCCAATAATTAACCAATTACCCACATAATTAAGAATTATCTCAAATTACATAAAATAATACTCACTTTTAATATACTTTTTAAACCTTACTATAATAGCTAAATGGTACCTTGTATGGCACTAGTCCATAAATACCGGTATTTTAGCTCGGACCGTATTTTATCCCAAAATATCAAACTTCGACGAAATTCATTTCTTTCGATTCTCTTATCCTCTTACCTTTATGAATTTTTTTATCACTTGTTTGAAATAGCGTTATACTTATAATCTCGAAATAATCTCATTCCCCAGCTTACGTCGATTAACTTACGATGAAACTTTAACGTACGGAAATGCGGGATGTAACATCTCATTTCCGAGCTTATATAAACTTACTTATGACGTACTTCCATGTATGAAAATATGGGGTATAACATCATTCCCCCCCTTGGAATATTCGTCATCGAATGTTGACTGATGCCCTTATCATTCTCATAACCCATAGCTCTTGCGAATACTTTAATACTCTTCTTTCCATTTAGGCAACTATTCTTTGAATAAATCCAAAGGCCAGGACATCCCTCCCCTTTAGGCCTCTTTCTCTCACCACGGTCTGTGGTCGGAATTCTTCCAATCTCGTAATTCTTGCTACATTTTGTCATGCAACTTGTACGACTCTTTCCTTGTATGTGCGCATATGCGACTCTTCTCTCCTCTTTCCTCCAGCTTTTAGCCAATCTCTAGGCCTCATTTCGCAAACATATACATAGCTTGATAAAATGTCCCTCTGGGCATCTGTAGGTATACTGAAGTTCTTCGCTCGGTACTTTGTCTAACTTACGAATATTGTTATATCTTATTTCATAGATCCACGTATCCATTCGTATGACTTTACTGCATCTAGGTAGGTCATACTATACCATAACTCTTATTTCGATTTATTGTTACTGAGGTCTGCTACCAAACTCCGGGTTACTTTCGTTACTTATCCCATATGTATAAATCTAAGTCCTTTAATGCTTTCTCATCACTTTTTAATCTTAAGAATGATAGCCTAATCTCACCTCATACTTTTGTCCATCCACTGTTGATTCACCTTAATGTTGATCTATCATCTACCACTGATAACTTGATCTCTTATGTAACACTGCCGTCTAGGGCTCACGTAACCGTATGTTATAGCATCCCAATATGACTCACCTTACATGGGTATTTTAATTTCGTACAATTCATGAAATCCTCTTCAAGTCATTACTCCATCGAAGGCCCCAACGTCATCCTTTATCTATCACAATCACACCCTCATTCTACTCTAGATGTTATTAGTCTTAGATTCCTTTGAGTCCATTCAGTCTATGCTGAACTTTTTATAACTTAGAGAAACCATCAGCTCTTTTGTCTTTATGGGCTTAATCCAGATAACTTATCCATTCACGTAACCTTCTCACTTGCCATTCCTTATTCTTACTCATGTCTTTCCAAAACCTTGTCACTCTACCATACTTTAGCTTGCGACCTACACATATTCATTTATACTACTCGTAGCCTTCCTTTAACTTACTTGTACCATAGATTCCCTTGCGTTATTCTGGAATATCAAGCGAGACATCACATCGTTTCTAACTCTTCTTTACTCTCATAACTGGACCTCTCGATACCTAGAAATAACACTTTTGTCACTAACGACGTCACTATCATTCCTGGATACTGAATCCCCACGCTTCTAGCTTTATAGCCATAGTACGGACTATTCCCAACCTTCTGCATTTAAGTATCTCATACGTTGATCACTTTTACCTTACTTATCTTAAAATCTCGCATCACGTCTCCTATCTCTTTCATGACCTCCCTTTTACATAGGTGTAATTCATATCCACAACTTAAAGGTCTATTATAATACTTGCACCTCTGGTGCACACACAATCCGGTGGGAGCTTCATACTTACTTCTTATAAGGCTGGTACTTTTCTGACTGGCTTTATCGTAGAGCCGATATAGAATATGGTTAATGTACTATCTCTCTTATACTTAAGAGTGATCCTGCAATGTTCTCAATTACGAGGTCTAAAATTTTCTTGGTCCAATAATCAAACTCCTGATTTACTGAGTTGATGTAACTCTTTAGTTTCCTCTTCCTTCTGATCAGCCTTCATGTAGGCTTAAACTATCTTCCGATATGTGGCTCCTAGGATTAGTTATTACTTTTAGCCTTTCATGGACGATATGGAAAACCAAGATACAATCTTCTAATGATTCGATCCTCTGTCTATGATCTGGACCCAATTCCTTCTTTTAACTTATACCGGAGTCTTCTACGACTGATCATTAATTGAATAATTTCTTTTGTTCCATCTCAGTTTCCTTCAAATGTAAGCAATTGCTTTTACTGGTCTTTGCCCCTTGTTGCGTGCATACTTAGCTTATCTGAGTTCCCACATATACTGAGATTTTTGTGCAACTCATATGGTCTTGAATATTAATTTTGGTTTTACTCCCCGCTCATTGGCCATGGTAGGTGCCACTTTCTTATGGAGTGCATACAATGCTGTTGTGAGACTGTTGTTATAAGACCATTCCCTCCTTAGGTCACTGAGCTTAGGTTGAAGCCTTTTTCCTTACTTTCTCAGCTAGTCTTTCATTGTAGTATTTAGGGAGGACCCTCTGACTCTTGTAAAGATGTGAGCTTATTACGGACCTTTTGATGTCCTTCCTTGCTTATAATTATTCGTAGTTACTTATCTCCACGCGCTTGTGCTTTTAGGGTTGCCTCTGAACTAATATTTTGACTGTCTTCCCATGGGCACTCTCTTTTATTCCCGTAACAGTCATACGGTACCTTTAACTACCCCGACTCCTATCTGAATATATCTCAAGTATTACAATGACATTACTGCGAGGCTAAATTCACTGTATTGGGTTTTACTATGCTTATCTTGCACGATCTGCTGATTCATTTGTAATCTCCTGTCTAGACATAACTAGGCTCTTTCTTATCAATTACTAACTACTAGTTGGCCCATTCTCATCTCAATATTCCGCGTAATCTTTCTTGGGTTATTTCTTTTGCCTTAACTTACATCTCGTACTGGCTCCTTATTTATTAATAACAACTCGGGCAGGAACCTTTACTTCCTCTACTTGATGTCGTGCTTGCACAATATTCTGGAATCGTAGCATATCTGTAGGATTTGTATAAGTGCCATCTCATTCCTTTTTTTATTTTTATCGCATTTTTCCTTTACCATTTCATACTCACTAGAACCACTTAATTCTGACTTAGTGCCACATCACTCCATATTCCCCCCTTTAGGGGAGTACTAAGAGCTAAAGCCACGAGGATCTACCTATAGATGTTTTACCTCTTCATCTTTGGCGTCATTTCACAACATCAATGACCCTTACCCGCCTTGTGGCAATCCTTCTATACCAAGGATAACAAATTCTCTTACTCTCAATGGTGACACTTAGTGCAACTGGCACATACGATCCCTTAAGCTTAACTTTGTTCATATTGCTTGCTTTTAGGGAAGCGTCTTACTAAATGACCATTCTCTGAATTTCTCATGAATCGTCTTATGTTGTCCATTCTATTATCGCCGGAACAAAATCTGAAATTCTCATGATGTCGAGCATTATCGAATCATTCAGTCCCTAATTTATGTTTAGTTTATCTTGTTCACCAATCCATACTGATTTCTTATTACTCTGGGGTCTAATTTTTCCTTTTGGTAATTGCGTTGGAGTCACGAACTTATTTCTCGAAATGAGGATATGACTTTATAGCCTATACTCTTTTATTGTCTCAAGGCCTGTCACCTCTCGTCCTTTCCTTCACCTGACTATAGACTTTGTTATACTGTCATCTTTTTGATCTACCGTTGTCATCCATGTATCACATCTTACTCATAATGCTTCATTAACTCTCTTCTTATTTACTGCAAACATTTATGTCTATCGCTTTATTCTGAAAACTCGAACAAGACATTCTTTTGCTTTTAGTTCCACTTGCTCCATCTAATGGCTCCTCGAATAGCCTAACATTCTCTTTCTACCAGGGATAGGAGCCACACTAAAGTAATATTTATCCCTTCCAGGCTTCCAGTGCTTATCTTTGTAGTACTCATATCCAGTTGTACTATTTTAGAGTGCACCATCGAGGTGTCTCACAAGGAGATTCATTACCACGTTTTCTCTATCCTTCGGAAACATCAAATAACTCTACCAATCCATCCACTATTTTGGGTTACTCTATCCCCAGCCGGATCCTGATAACTCGTCCTTCTCTTAAACTATGTCAGTTAGCTCCCATTGGACATAACTGAGATTGGTGTGGCCGATTATACATACATATGTCACGGTTGAAGGTACCTCAAAATGCTTATATCTCCCTCCATAAATGGTAAATAATGATAATCTTTATTAAATGGGTACCACGTACCCTTCTTCATCTTGCTTCTTTTACTTCTTGAAACTTGTATTTATCTTCTGAATCTCTCATTGCCTTTCACCATAGAGGTGGATAGATATTTTTGCCTTAAGGCTTCTTATCAGAAGCTTACACATAAGGTACACACATGTTCTGCTGAAGACCTCACATTTATCCATCAGAGGAATGATGCAAACTCGAGTTCCTCTAACTCAAAACCACAGCAATATCTCTTACCAACCATCTTTATGAATATGGGCATCATTGTATTATGAATAAGATAGAGTTTAGGAAATTGAGTTCTTACAACTGAGCTCTACCACACGATCTATAGTAAAAAGAAAGAATGACAGTCCTAAATGCCATGTAGCCTCCTGCTTATAAGTGTGGTGCATGATACACAGATAAACAAGACTCTACTAGACACGACTTGTAGACTCCCTAGGACAGAATTGCTCTGATACCACATTTTTCACGACCCAAACCGATGGGCCACAATGGGCACTCGGTACCTTACTCAACCGAGTACCAACGTAACGTATCATTCTTATTACATCATCATATACACATGACATATACGGGCCTAATAGGCCAACATGATCATTTTTAAACTCCAATCATAGGCCGACAAGGCCGTACAATCTTTCACGTACACAACATATGTCTACAAGCCTCTAAGAGTACATAAATGTTATAAAGGTTGGGACAGAGCCCCGCCATACCAAACCATATACATCTAAATCATACTGACCAAATAAGCAACTCCGGAGCAAATAGAGCGCACAAATACCTTCCGCTGAGCTGATAGCCTACTTGGAGGACTCTCGACCTGTCTATCAGGACCTGCGAGCATGAAACGCAGCGTCCCCAGGCAAAAGGGATGTCAGTACAAATAATGTACCGAGTATGTAAGGCACATAAACAAGTACATAACAGACCTGGAAGAAATATAGAGTAAATGACTCAACTTGTAAGTCTGGATAACTCTGTAAATCATGAAATACTCATAGTGTCATGCATATGCGTATGAATGTCATGTCGTGCATAGGTACATATTTCATAACATCATCAGACCTCTGAGGGCATCCCATCATATCATCTAGGCCACTATGGGCAAAATCATCAACATATACCAGCTGATCAGGTGGTGGTGCGTATATAACGCCGTAACCTTTCTCCCATATCCCATTTAAATATAATATACATATATACGTGTATATAACGTCATCTGATCATGGGTCAATGTACATGTATAAATGCATAAGAAATACGTTAATAAGATTTTCTTGGAATACCATAAAAATCAATATGCCTTTCGGATAAACTTTATCAAATACGTATTTTTCTGAGACCCATGAACAGACGATAGAACAATGAGATATATGGGAATTCAAGAACATAGGCATCTCTAATACTTCTATGAATAGAGTAATTTATGGGAATTGTGCATTTGCTCGTTTCGTTTGTGTCGTATAGATCATGCCAAAAGAAAGAAGGGATAGCCTTAACATACCTGGAGTAGGGAAAAATCCGTATGATATTCCTGGAAAAGGTTGCACCATACTCCCTTAGAATCGCAAAATCTCACGTTGCTAATGTGCTAATAATTCTCGTTGGAATTATTTGGTGTCAGAATTGGTTTAAGAATCAAAATCACGTTGCTAATGTTTTGTAGAAATTTCCACGAAATTGGTAACAATTTGTAACAAAGTCACTTTGCTAATCTCCAAACCTCACGCCTGATGTGTGTTTGAGAATGAAAAATGTTGCTTCTTATTTAAGATCCTAGAATTTAGGTGTCTTGAAATTGATAAGTTAGGTTGCCACCTAATGTAATAACTTAAAGAGTCATACATATGATTTAAGGGGTGCTGCCACGTAAATCCCCCCTTACTTCTCCAATTATCTACCCTTTTTTCTTAATTAATTCCCCCACTAGTCCAATAATTAACCAATTACCCACATAATTAATAATTATCTCAAATTACATAAAATACTACTCGCTTTTAATATACTTTATAAACCTTACAACCATAGCTATATGGTATCTTGTATGGCAGTAGTCCATAAATACCGGGTATTTTAGCTCGGACCGTATTTTATCCCAAAATGTCAAACTTCGACGAAATTCATTTCCTTCGATTCTCTTACCCTCTTACCTTTACGAATTTATTTATCACTTGTTTGAAATAGCGTAATACTTATAATCTCGAAACATTCTCATTCCCCAGCTTACGTCGATTAACTTACGGCGAAACTTCATTTCCGAGCTTATATCAACTTACTTATGGCGTACTTCCATGTACGAAAACATGGGGTGTAACAAAGGCATAATCCTCAAAGGAATCAATTCGCACGATGAGGAATCAAGAAGGGAAGTGCTTCTAACAGCCCTGTAGCCTCTCGAAGATAAGTACAGACGTCTTCGTACCGATCCGTAAGACTCTACAAGACTTGCTCATGACTCGTGAGACCTAAGTGAACCTAGTGCTCTGATACCATGTTGTCACAACCCAAAATTCATTAAAGATCGTGATGGCGCCTAACACCACTGTCAGGCAAACCAACCATAATTAATTAACTTAATTACTCATTTTAGTATTTTTGAATTCATAATTTTTCCTTCAATCAAATAATAATTAATAAAATTTACAGAGTACATTATTATTTTCCCAACTACACTACTGAACAAGTCATAACTGCCCCCAAAATCCGGTGTCACAAGTGCATGAGCATTTACAAGGGAGTAAAATAAAATACCGCATCTGTCCGGAATATAATTTAGACAGGAAAAATATAAATAACTCTGAAGGAGACTCTGCTGGCTGCAGATCGTAATATAGAATGCAACTCACCTAAGTCCCTACATTAGCCACACCTATGCGCCCACAAGGCTGCTAGACATATATGTACCTGCACAAAAATGTGCAGCAACTGTAGTATGAGTACGTAAACAACGTGTACCCTGTAAGTATCAAGTCTAATCTCGAAGAAGTAGTGAAGAGAGGCCGACTTTGACACTCACTATGGGTCAATAATATTAACATGGAAATATTTAAATAAACATGATTTATTTGAACAGTAATAATCTCCTTAACAAGCATAAATAATTAATTCTTTCAATTCCAATAATTTCCAATTTATCAATTTGCTTCACAAGCTGTAATAAAATATCAAGGTATCGTGTGATTATTTTTATTAGGCATGATGTCTGCTGAGGTCGTTCGGCCCGATCCAGAGTGTCGTGTACACTGCCGAAGGACGTGCAGCACGATCCACAGATGTATCTATACTGCCGAAGCCTTCGGCCCGCTCCTCAAGAAAGGAGATCATTTTCTTATGAACTTCCGGAATAAGAAGTTATTATAATAGGGCTAACACATAAGGATGTACAATTTCTATTAATAATTAAATAATTTACACAAAAATTCAAGTATATGAAATTTCGATCTTTTAATATTTTCTCTAACGATTCAGATTACAATTCCAGTATTTTAATTAAATAAAGAATATAATTATCACAAGTAATTCATGATTTTATCCCTAAACTACCCGGACATAGCATAATTATGAGCTACGCACGGACTCTCGTCACCTCATACGTACGTAGCCCCCACAAGAGACTTACCTATCTCAAAGCCTACTTTCTGATCACTGTGTCACGTAAAAATTTCAATTCGATGACGAAATATCCGAAACTATCCAAAAGTTATATGAAATGATTAATACATGCTCAATAATTCGAAATTATACTATCAAATAAATTACCCGACCCAAAATGGTAAAATTCTTAAAATTCACCCTGGGCACATGTGCCCGGATTCTGGAAATTTTTGGAGGAAAACGTTACCCATAATCTCAAGAACTCAAATAAATAATTTTCATCCAATTCCATGTCTAATTTCGTGGTCAGAATCCAAAAAATACCAATTTCAAGGTGTTTCTTCAAAATCCCAAATTCCTACAAATTTTCCATGTTTAAATCCATATATAAACCAAATACCTAACTTGAAATAGGTGGGAATCACTTACCTTGAATTAGATGGTGAAAATACTCCCTTGAAGAGCTCCAAATATCGCCCAAGCCATGTGGAAAATGGGTGAAATGAACCCAAATCATGTTTTTAAAACATTCTGCCCAACACAGTCGTCCCTTCTTCGCGTTCGCGACCAATGCCTCGCGTTCACGAAGGCCAAATGTCTCTGTCCCAAAATTGCTCTTCACGTTCGCGACCTCCTCGTCACATTCGCGATGGCCAGCTGACCTTTCTCCTTCGCATTCGCGTTCGCTCAGACCAACGACCTCAGGCCCATCTCCTCCATTTCCTTCTATGCATTTGCGACTGGCCCACCGCGTTTGTGTAGGTTCATCAAGCACCCCTCCGCGTTCGCGAGCCCTTCTTTGCGTTCGCGAAGCACAAGATAGTAGCCACCATTTTCCTTCTTCGCGCATGCAGGATTCCCTTCGCGTTCGCGAAGAACAAAACCAGAACCAGCAAACCAGCAACAGCTTTTCATCCAAATTCGATCTGAAACAACCTCGAAACACACCCGAGGCCCCCGGGACACCGTCCAATCATACCAACCAGTCCCATAACATAACACAAACTTTCTCGAGGCCTCAAATCACATCAAACAATATCGAAATCATGAATCGCATCCCAATTCAAGCTTAATAAACTTTAAAACTTCAAACTTCTACATTAGATGCCGGAACCTATCAAATCACGTCTGATTGACCTCAAATTTTGCACACAAGTCACACTCGACATTACAGACCTACTCCAACTTCCGGAATCGGAATCCGACCCTGATATCAAAAAGTCCACTCTCAGTCAAACTTCTCAAAAACCATCAAATTTCTTACTTTCGCCACATTACCCGAAATGACCTATGGACCTCCAAATCCACTTTCAGATGCGCTCCCAATACCAGAATCACCATACGGAGCTATTCCAAGACTCGGAATCCCAAACGGACATCGATAACATTGAAATACACTTCAACCAAAATTTATGAAATTCTTCCAAAATGCCAACTTTCCATAATATGCGCCGAAACGCTCCCGGGTCATCCAAAACCCGATCTGGACATACGCCCAGGTCCAAAATCATCATACGAACGTGTTGGAACCTTCAAATCTCGATTCCGAGGTCGTTTACCTAAAAGTCCGACATTAGTCAATTCCTCCAACTTAAAGCTTCTGAAATTAGAATTGTTTTGCCGAATCAACTCTGAACTTCCCGAATTTTAATTCCGACCACACGTACAAGTCATAATACCTGAAGTGAAGCTACTCCCGTCCTCAAACCACCGAACGACGTGCTAGAGATCAAAATGACCGGTCGGGTCATTACATTCTCTCCCACTTAAACATACGTTTGTCCACTAAGAACTGCTATGGAGTTGTCCGAAATCACTGTTTAACACCTCGTGCACCTGTTCGTGCTACCACTACTCAGTTGAGTACATTAGCTCGAGCCAATCTGAAGATACTCCCCTTTATTTAGGCAAATAAGCCTTAGAGCCCAATTCTAACATCCATAATTCTCTGCCAAGACTGCTTCCATCATAAGAACACCGTATCAATCACTACACGATACGCCAATACACGATTGCATACATTTGTTGAATCCAGACCATGCACCGAATAATTCACACGACCATAATAATATCCTCTAATAGCAATAGCCGAAATCTCACAAATCTGATGCCCACAACACACCTCATGACGCATATAAGTCCCGTTTCAACTCGCGCAATACTGCCACAACAGAAGAGATGTGTAGAAACTCATAACCATCTACTAGATCACAATTCATGGAGTCTATCCTCCCGACGAGAACCATTACCTCATTCTGGACTGAATATCGATATTTACTCTTTAATGTGCCTCATATAAATCTGATCGCACTGTTCCCAGGTGTAATAATCTCGTCTCACCCAGTATAAGTTGCTCAGGATCCACACTTAATAATATAAGGAACACACACATCGAGCCGTAACACTTATACTCACGAAATGCCCGAATATCATCCATAAGCACACCAAGTGCATAATGCGAATCCTGGGGAGACGGGTAGCGTTATGCGCTATAAAACGCAAGCACAACTAAGGTGTGATATATGATCTGCATCTCGAGAGCCATCCTGCTCACATAACACCACCGCTACACGGGACCTCAACACATTGTACAAATAATCAAGTCGTCTCATAACCCACATGGCACAGTGGAGTATTACATGAAATAGCTGATGATGAAATAACATCCAACGTCCGAATACTTCTCTATAAGGAGTGTTATGCTGAATGAACACACCCAGGCTGATGTAGAGTACACGTCCATATTTGGACCCATCAACGGACCTCAAATAGATTCTAATCATACCATGCCTGGGCAAATAACCTCTTAAGGACAACAACGACATATTCATGACACATAAGAACAACCGTCAAGTCCGAAACAAACTTTCACAATTCACACCCAACTGAATAGAGCGCCTTTCAGGCCTAAACTCTCACGTTAGTGATAGTACAAAAATCTCCATACTTTGTTCCAAATTTAATCAACCAGGTGACCATACGTCACACTTATACAACCTTCTCGTGGGGTACACTCCCACGACCTTCCGCACCAGGTAACAAAGTCTGCACATCCAGACCACCAGTCATACAATACTGTAAAGTGAATCAAAAGTCCACAAATACATACACAAAGCCTCTTACACATAACTTAGTGAATGCTGCTTTTGGCTCAATAATTTAGTGAAGTGTTGGGAAAAATCCTACTGAGCAGTAGGTCTTGGTTTTTTCACCTTTTGAGCCAGATATGTTTCACGTAAAAATACTTGTGTTCTTTACTTTGCACATTTATTACTCTGCTATAGTAATATAAGGAACACATAGAAGGACCATGTCCTTCTATAATCAGTGCACGCGAAAAATTAGATACCACACAAATCACCCCCACCCCCTTTGTGGTATTAAAGTACAAAACTGTCATGACCCAACTAGAGAGTCATGCACCCGGGCCATACTTGTCGAGCACCAACGTACATTTTATTTAACCTTTCTTATTATCTTTAAGGGCCGGCGAGATCAATATAAATAGTAGACATGGATCATGAACAGCCAACAATGAAAGATAATGGCATGAACATACATAACATGGGACGACAAGACTGTCAAGAAACTATATATAAGGTACGAGCTACTACGCTGCCATGAAAGACTATATAACAAAAATCAGCCGACAAGGCATTCCAAACCATACATGAGTCTACACCTATCTACGAGCCTCTAAAGGAACATAAGTGCTGCAACATTGCCGGAACATGGCCCCGACATACCCATAATATCTATAACAAAAATGCATGCCAAGACCACGACAAGTCCGGAGAAGGGATCTCGCCAATAACCGTTGAATTGGACATCCTACTGTGGTGGGGGAGCTGCGTATACCTGTCTATCAGGACCTGCAGCACGACATGCAGCATCCAAAAATAAAAAGGATGTCAGTACGAATAAAGTACTGAGTATGTAAGGCAGGAAAGCATAAGTAAGAACAGTAATGTAAACATGGATAGAGAATATACAACCTGTGACATCTGGGTACCTCTGAGGGCTACTGACATGAAATACATGATATATACATATATATACATAAACTTTTAAAACATACGCCTCTGTGGGAATCACCATCATCATATCGTACCCAGCCGAAATAGGCTCGATAAAACGTACCCCGGGTATCATAGGGCTCGGTAGAATCGTACCCGACCATATGGAGCTCGGTAAAACCCAACTGATCAGTGGTTGCACAATAGGTGTCGTACCCGGCCGACTATAGCGCATCTTGGTAGAGTAAAATAGATACATATATGTGATGCATGATGGACTCATTGGAATCACATTTTGAACCTTTCGGAGTGACGTAAGGTCGGTATCCTTCGTACACGTTATTAGGATTAACTCTTAATCAAGAATCTTATAAGATTCAGGAAGTACCAACAACATTGATAACATAATAATAAGAGAAAGTAACATCAACATCAATCATTTCATAAGAAGGGCATCAATGTAAGTACTGCTAGCTTCTAAGAGTAGAGTATCTTTGGAAGCTCATTCATTACATCATGTACAATCGGAGTCGTGAAAAAGAATGAAGGGGATAGCCTCACATACCTTGTATATACTGCCCAACCTCAAGTTATGCAAATGTCACGACTCCTTAGTCTACAATAAGAGAAATGACATTATCGTTATCGTTTAAGTGTCGTAACTATTATGTATCGACCGCAGCCTATTTTATGATGAAACGGACAGCACCTCCCCTATTTATATGACTTTCCACAAGTCAAGACAATCACCAAACAGTCCAAACAACATCAACAATAATATATTGAACATCCCAAATCAGTCCACCAACCAACAACATTACTACCAAGGCTTTCGATATATATTTCACAAGTTATAGCTTCCACGACTTAGCCGCAACTTAGATAATATTAAATACATGTAGAGTAAGAGGTTCCTTACCTTTAAATGGAAAGAACAACTCCAATTTGACCTTAATTGTCCACGAAATATCCCTCCAATTCTGCTACAAGAACAAGGAAGCGAAACCAGCAATCAATTCGGGGTTTTCGGCACTAAAATTACTTTAGAATACTTGAAATCACCTAGGGTTGATATTAAAAACTTGAGGGAGTATTTACAGAATATAAAAAACTTAAAACAACCTCCCACACGAGCTGGAACAACACAAAAATCAGCAACAACAAGAAGAACAAGAAACTTACTAGCGCCACAGGATTCCCGACACTTGATTTGTGTTGTTTTCCCTTTGTTTGGGTCTTGGATCATGAGAGAATCTTGAGAGAGTGTTTTTAGGGTTCTAAGGTCTGAATATACTGAAAATGAATTACTTAAGACGGGGTTGAGGAATCTTATATATATCCATATGTCTTAAACCGCCTATGTGGGCCCCATAGAGAGCTGCTTGGCGCCGTCTCGCGAAAACGTGAATATCTCTCTATTCCGAGATCGTATCGATGAACGTTTAAATGCATTGGAAACTAGACTCATAGATTTTCAATTTAGTAGTATATCACCCTGTAATTCCAAGTACATTGGGAGAAAACCGTAGTAATATTTGACCTAAAGTTTAAGTAAAATTATAAACGTAAGTTGCGACAACTTTTGTCGACTTTTGTTTCATAACTCGCTTGACTTCAAGACTTATGATACAGATATTATACGATTCAAATACATTAAAACATGACCTCTTGTGATAATTAAGCACCTCTAGTTTTACTCTGAAAATACGGGTTACAACATCCTTGATTCGTTTAACTTCTAATACTTGTTAACCATTCTTATACACCCTTGTATCATTTAAGACGAATAGGATTAACTTCTCATCATCTCAAAGATAATCTCTTCTTGGATTTACATCGACTAACTTACGGCGTGATTTAAGGTACGTGAATTTGGGTTGTAACACCCTCCCCCCTTAGTAACATTCATCCTCGAATGTAAGGGTTTATGGGGAGTCTAACTCATCGTGGATTCCGACGGAAATTTCTGACTGAGTTTCCCCTATAAAATGGACACTATCCAAACTTGCAAGCAGTTAAACCCAACCTATGGCCTTAGAAGACTATACAAAGCATTATGAATATATACATTAACTGCATATCACCATTTTGTATTAAAAAAGATTATTCATAAGTTGTTGCTTACCTCATAGAGTCGTTTCACCTTCTAATACGTCCTGCTTTCCCCCGGCATCCTCGTTATCTTTAATCAGGAATAGGTAAGGGTATTTAGACTTCATCTCCTCTTCTTCTTCCTATGTCATTTCTTCTATATTCTTGTTCCTCCACAATACTTTGACGGAAGCTACATCCTTTGTTCTCAGCTTGTGAACTTGTCGATCTAATATAGCCACTGGGACTTATTCATGTGATAGATCCTTTGTAACTTGTACATCTTTGATAGGGACGGCCCGAGAAGGGTCTCCAATACATTTTCTCAACATAGATATATGGAATACTGGGTGGACAAATTCCAATTCGGATGGCAATTCTAATTCATAAGCAACCTGTCCAATTCGTCGAAGAATTTTGTACGGCCCAATATACCACGGACTCAACTTACCCTTCTTCCCAAAATGCATAACACCCTTCATCGGCGAGATCTTCAGGAAAACCCAATCACCAAACCTCAAATTCCATATCACGACATCGGACATCGGAATAAGACTTTTGCCTGCTTTGTGCCGTCCTCAGTCGCTCTTGTATCACTTTCATCTTCTCAATGGCTTGGTGAATCAAATATGGCCCATATAATTCTATATCACCGACTTCGAACCATCCAACTGGTGATCGACATCTCCTCCCATACAGTGCCTCATACGGGGCCATTTTATTACTGGAATGGTAGCTATTATTGTAGGCGAATTCTATGAGTGCTAGATGGTCATCCCAATTCCCCTTGAAATCTAGAACACATGCTCATAGCATATCTTCAAGCGTCTGAATGGTACGTTCAGCCTGTCCGTCAGTCTGCGGATGGAATGCAGTGCTGAGATTTACTTGTGTGCCTAAACTCTTCTGAAAAGACCTCCAAAAGTTAGCCGTAAATAGAGCTCCTCGGTCTGATATAATAGATATTGGCACACCATGAATCCTAACAATCTCCTTGATATATAACTTCGCATAATCTTCAGCCGTGTAAGGTGTCTTAACTGGCAGAAAATGGGCAGATTTTGTAAGTTGATCAACTATTACCCATATGGAGTCAAACTTATGATAAGAGCGAGGTAATCCAATAATGAAGTCCATATTAATCACCTCCCATTTCCAGGTCGGAATCTCTATAATCTGAATCAATCCACCGGGTTTCTGATGCTCGATCTTTACTTGTTGACAATTAGGACACTGGGCTACAAATTCTGCAATAGACTTCTTCATGTTATCCCTCCAATATTGCTCCTTAACATCATGATACATCTTTTTCGAGCCAGGATGGATAGAGTATCGGGACTGATGAATCTCAATCATAATCTTCTCTCGTAACCCTGCCACACTAGGCACACATAATTGGCCATGGTATCTCAGTGTCCCATCTCCTCCGATCTTGAAAGTTGTAATCTTACACTGCTGAATTCCCTCTCTCAATCTTACTAAGGTAGGATCTTCATATTGCCGTGCTTTTACTTTGGCTACCAAAGATGATTCTATTGTATTCTGTATAGTAACACCTCCGTTATAAGAGTCCAACAATCTGATTCTCATATTGGCTAGCTGGTGAAGCTCTTTGGTCAACCCTTGTCTGCCTGCCTCAATATGTATTAAGCTTACCATTGACTTACGGCTGAGAGTGTCTGCCACAACATTGGCTTTACCGGGATGGTATAATATCTTGACGTCGTAGTCTTTCAGTAATTCAAGCCACCTACGCTGCCTCAAATTCAACTCCTTCTACTTGAAGATGTATTGTAAACTCTTGTGATCTGTGTAGATGTCAACATGGACGCCGTATAAGTAGTGCCGCCATATCTTCAAAGCATATATTACTACATCCAATTCCAAATCATGAGTCGGGTAATTATTTTCATGCTTCTTCAATTGTCTTGATGCATAAGCAATCACCTTCTCACGTTGCATCAATACGCACCCCAAACCTATACCTGAGGCATCACAATATACCACATAACCTTCTGTTCCTTCTGGGAGAGTGAGCACTGGCCTGGATGTCAATCGATTCTTTAAATCCTGAAAACTATGTTCACAAGCGTCAGACCACTGGAACTTGGTAGCTTTCTGTGTTAACTTAGTCAATGGTGCTGATATAGAGGAAAACCCTTCCAAAAACCGCCTATAATATCCTACTAGACCTAGGAAGCTACGGACTTCTGACGGTGTTGTAGGTCTCGGCTAATTCTTCACTGCATCGGTCTTCTGAGTGTCGACACTAATACCCTCGTCAAGTATCACATGGCCAAGAAATGCTACTGAGTTCAGCCAGAATTCACATTTGGAGAGCTTAGCATATAACTTATGATCCTGAAGGGTCTGTATTACTATCCGCAAGTGGCCCACATGTTCCTCCTCCGAACGAGAATACACCAGAATGTCATCAATGAATACGATCACAAACACATCAAGATAGGGCCTGAATACACTATTCATGAGATCCATAAAAGCTGCTGGGGCATTTGTTAGCCCGAACGACATCACCAAGAACTCAAAATGCCCATATCTTGTCCGGAAGGCCGTCTTTGGAATATCCTTCTCCTTAACCCTCACCTAATGATACCCTGAACGCAAGTCAATCTTGGAGAAATACTTGGCACCCTGGAGTTGGTCAAACAGGTCATCAATACTTGGAAGTGGATACTTGTTCTTTATAGTAAACTTATTCAACTGTCGATAATCGATACACATCCTTAACGACTCATCTTTCTTCCGCGCGAACAAGACTGGCACACCCCAAGGTGAAGTGCTAGGCCTAATGAAACCCTTATCTAGCAAGTCCTTCAACTGCGCCTTCAACTCTTGCAACTCTGTCGGGGACATCCTGTATGGAGGGATAGAGATCGGTTGAGTGTCAGGCAACGCATCAATACTAAACTCAATCTCCCTTTTAGGAGGAAGGCCTGGGAGTTCATCTGGGAAAATATCTGGAAATTCATCAACCACGGGGATTGATTGTAGAGTAGGCGGCTTCGCTTCCACATCCCTAATGCGAACAAGATGATAAATGTAACCTTTTGTGATCATCTTCCTTGCCTTAAGATAGGAAATAAACCTACCTTTTGGCGTAGCAATGTTCCCCTTCCATTCAATGGCGGGTTCACCAGGAAACTAAAACCTAACCATCTTTGTACAACAGTCAACATTTGCATAGCATGAGGCCAACCAGTCCATTCCCATTATCACATCGAAATCAACCATTTCTAACTCAAATAAATTTGCTGAGGTTTGACGACTACAAATCATCACAATGCAACCTCTATATACCCTTCTAGCAATCACAGAATCTCCTATCGGAGTGGATACCGCAAGTGGTTTACTTATCAATTCAGGTTCAACGCCAAACTTATTAGCCACAAAGGGTGTAACATATGATAATGTAAATCCCGGATCAATTAGCGCATATACATCATAAGAAAACACAAACAATATACCTGTAACAACATCCGGAGATGACTCGAGATCTTGTCAACCTACTAGAGCATAGGTTCGATTTTGAGCACCACTAGAACTCGGCACTGCACCTCTACCTCTACCACAACCTGTCAATTGTTAAAAACCTTGTGCTGCTGGTCGAACTGATGAGGAAGAACTAGACACAGATCCAGTTGGCTGAGCCATACCACCACCTCCTCTGTTAGGACAATCCAGCATCATATGGCCAGGTTGTCCGCAAGAATACCACACATCGGAACCTCGACAGCACAGTCCAAAGTGGGCCTTGCCGCACTGATCACAACGAGGTGTTGGGGGTCTCGTCTGACTAGTATCCCTATGATATTGTGAGCCCGATGTCCTTAAACTCTGACTTGAACCAGAATAGGTAAATCGATCATACCGAGGCCTTTGAAACTGTGGAAGAGAACTAGCTACAGGTGGCGCCGAACTCTTCAAAGACTGGGGCCTGATACTTCCTCTGAACTCATCCGAATACCCTGCAAATCTCGCCCTCTTATGCTAGCCCCTATCCTGCTCCCTATCTGCCCTTTGTTGGTGCTTACGATCCTCTAGGGTCTGGGCATAAGCCTGAATATGGGAAATATCCATGCCCTCTACCAAGGAGGCTGTTGTGCACTCATTTATCAGATTTGGTCCTAACCCGTTCATGAACAGGTGCACCCTATCACTCATCTTGGCCACCATATGGGGAGCATACCTTGCCAAAGAATCAAACTGCATACTATACTCTTATACACTCATATTACCCTGTCGAAGGTTCAAGAACTTATCAGCTCTAGCTCCCTGTATCTCAACTGGCAAGTAGTGACGAAGAAAGGTGTCACGGCCCAAAACTAACTCATGTCGTGATGGCGCCTATCGTGGAACTAGGCAAGCCGACTCATTTCCAAAACAAAATGATATTTTCATTTCAAAGATAATTCCAAGGTTATTTAACATAAACCTTCATTTAAAGAGTTCAAATCCAAGAAAAACAGAAGTGCGGAAAAGAAAAGCCCGACATCGGGGTGTCACTAGTCATGAGCATATACTACAATCTGTCTAACAATATCAAGGCTAACTCAGCCCGGAAAATAGCTAAATACAACTAGAGGAAGATAAGAGGGAGAAGAGCAGGGACTGCGATCGCCAAACAACTACCTTGCTATCTCCAAGAAAATTTGCAACCAGAACACTCAATAACCGCTACCGTGTCCAGCTACACCTGGATCTGCACACAAGGTGCAGGGAGTAACGTGAGTACACCAACTCAGTAAGTAACAATAATAAATAAAGACTGAGCAGTAGTGACGAGCAATAAAGCATATAACGTTCATGTCAGGAAATCTCAGTAAAATACCACATGCTCTTAAAAATCAGGATTTGAATCAAACATCTCGTTTAAACCCAGTTCCAGTAAAAATTATTTAAAGACATTTTTCCAACAGTTTTTCAAACAAAGGCTCAATGCAAAGGTGAGAAAAAAATGATGAAATCATAAATAGCCCCTCGGGCAAAACATCACTCATATACAGCCCCTCGGGCAAACCTCACATTCACTCGTGCCACTCGGGCATACCTCACAATCACTCTTGCCACTCGGGCATACCTCACAATCACTCTTGCCACTCGGGCATACCTCACAATCACTCTTGCCTCCCAGTCACTCGGCACTCGGCACTCGCACTCAGTAGGTACCTGCGCTCACTAGGGGTGTGTACAGACTCCGGAGGGGCTCCTTCAGCCCAAGCGCTATAATCTGCACGGACAACTCACGTGCGATAATAATAAAGTATGCTGCAGGCGAGCAGCCCCGATCCACACTCATCCTTACCAATCAGGCACTCAGCCTCACTCAGTCATAGATATGTTGTAGGCGGGCAGCCCTGATCCACACTCATCCTCACTAATCAGGCCATCGGCCTCACTCAGTCATAAATATCTCAATCCACTCGGGCATTTCAGTAAAACAGGGCATTCGGCCCAAAATATTTATATGCATCAAAATAGAATCATAAAAATTGAGTTATGCGGTAAACAAGTATAAACATGACTGAGTATAGATTTCCAAATCGAAAACAATGAGAGGATGGTAAGAAACAGCCCCTAAGTGTCCAAAGAGCATTGGCGCAAGGCCCAAACATGGCATTCAGCCCAATTTACAGAAATTCTTTCTAAAACATATAAGTATCAAATGGTTTCAACAAAGTATGCAACTTTACAGTTGCTACGGGATGGACCAAGTCACAAATCCCCAACAGTGCACGCCCACACGTCCGTCACCTAGCATGTGCATCACTTTAAAATAATAGAATGATATGAAATCCGGGGTTTCATACTTTCAGGACTAGATTTACAATTGTTACTTACCTCAAAACGTGAAACGTTTTGCTCTGCTATGCCTTTTCCTCGTGAATTGGTCTCCAAATGCCTCGAATCTGGTCATAAATAATTTATTTCAGTCGATAAAATTTATTGGAATTAATTCCACGAGATAATAATGATTTTTCCATAAAAATCCGAAAATTAGCTCAAAAATCGCCCATGGGGTCCACGTCTCGGAACTCGACAAAAGTTACAAAATCCAAAATCCCATTCAACCACGAGTCTACCCATACCAATTTTACCAAAATCTGACCTCAACTCGACCCTCAAATCTACAAATCTTATTTCCAAATTTCTAAGTTCCAATCTCCGGTTTACACCTCAAAATCATGTAATCTGGTCGGATTATTCGATGATAATTCAATATTATGGAGTAGAAATGATCACCAGGGACTTACCTCAAGTTTTCCTTGAAAATATATCAAAAATCTCCTCTTCTCTAGCTCCAATTTGTCAAAAATGGCAAATGGGACGAAGTCCCTGTTTTTATAATTCTGCCCAGACATCCTCGGTTCTGCCTTGATCTTGGCCTTCGATTGAGGTCCTCGATCCTGGCCCTCGATACTGGTTCTCGATCCTGGCCCTTGATTATGTCTTCAACTCGGCCTTTGACCGTGACCCTCGACCCCGAGCTCGATCATGCCTTCGATAGTGGCCCTCGACTCTGGGCTCGATCATGCCTTCGATCGTGGCCGTCAACCCTGAGCTCGATCTGGGCTTCGGTCATGACCCTCGACCTTGAGCTCGATCTGGGCTCGATTTCTGGGCAGAAGCAATTTCCAACAAAAGGAAATTGCAACAGTTGTTCTAGTTCAATATTTGATCCGTTAACAATCCGAAACTCACCCGAGGCCCTCGGGACCTCAACCAAATATACCAACAAGTCCTAAAACATCATACTAACTTAGTCGAATCCTCAAATCACCTCAAACAATGCTAAAACCATGAATTACACCCCAATTCAAGCTTAATGAACTTTGAAATTTCTAATTTCTACAAACAACTCCGGAACCTATCAAATCATGTCCGATTGACCTCAAATTTTGCACACAAGTCTCAAATGACATAACAGAGGTATTCCAATTTTCAGAATCAGATTTCGACCCCGTAATCAAAAATTCAACCCCCGGTCAAACTTCTCAAAAATAAAACTTTCGGCATTTCAAGCCTAATTCCTCTACGGACTTCCAAATAATATTCCGGACATGCTCCTAAGTCCAAAATCACCATACGGAGCTATTGGAATCATCAAAATTCAAATCCGAGGTCATTTACATATAGGTCCATATCCGGTCTATTTTTCTAACTTAAAATTTCAATTATGAGACTAAGTGTCTCATTTCACCCCGAGTTCCTTCCACACTCGAACCAACTAACCCGATATAACGTAATATAGCTGAATGACACAAAAAGAAGTAGGAATGGGGAAAATAGGGTTATAACTCTCGAAACGACCGGCCGGGTCGTTACATTCTCCCCCTCTTAAACATTCGTTCGTCCTTAGAGGAGCATTCGGACCCCTATATCTCTCCAACTATCATACAAAAAAACTGCTAAATCCCATAACCGATAAGAAGCCAACTCTACTGCCTCCGTATCACTAGCATGCATAACCAATGTACGATGAACCTGATCAATAAAAGTTTGCGGGTCCTCCTTGGGGTCTGATTCGGTAAACACTGGAGGGTCTAGATTAATAAAATCATGAACTCTCGCACTAACCAATTTATCACCAACACCGGTATTCTGCCTCTCAGCCTGACCAACTACCAAGCTATTCAACAACTGCACCGCACTGCGCATATTGGGGTATGTAGTGCCAGACGGAGGAACCGGATGTACTGGGTGCCTCCTAATATCCTTTGGAGGAGACGGAGAGGTATGAGACGACATCTAACTCTGAGCCTCACCTTGGCCTGCTCTGGCTGGAGGCACCTGACTGGTACCCTCTCCCACAGATGTATCAAGTCGTTTACTAATCGCTTGCTTCCTAGTCAAAGGCATCGCTGAAAGAAAACAAGGTGAATATTAGATATGAACACTTACGACTCAACTCTATGCACGATCTAGATTCAGGAATAAGGTAACAACCCTAGATGTCATGTAGCCTCCTGATTATAAATGTGGCGCGCTACACATCCATAATCAAGACTCTACTAGACACGGCTCATAGACAACCCCTAGGACAGACTTTCTCTAATACCAAGTTTGTCACAACCCAACTGGAGGGTCATGACTAGCACCCGGGCCATACTTGCCGAGCACCAACGTACATTTTATCTAACCTTCCTTATTATCTTTAAGGGTCGACGAGATTAATATAAATGGTAGACATGGATAATGAATAGCCAACAATGAAAGATAATGGCATGAACATACATAACATGGGACGACAGGACTATCAAGAAACTATATATAAAGTACGAGCTACCACGCTGCCATGAAAGACTATACAACAAAAATCAGCCGACAAGGCATTCCAAACCATACATGAGTCTACACCTATCTATGAGCGTCTAAAGGAACATAAGTGCTACAACATTGCCGGAACATGGCCCCGACATACCCATAATTTCTATAACAAAAATGCATACCAAGACCACGACAAGTCCGGAGAAGGGATCTCGCCAATAACCGCTGAACTGGACAGCCTACTGTGGTGGGGGAGCTGCGTCTACCCGTCCATCAGGACCTGCAGCACGACATATAGCATCCACAAATAAAAAGGACGTCAGTACGAATAAAGTACTGAGTGTGTAAGGCAGGAAAGCATAAGTAAGAACAGTAATGTAAACAGGGATAGAGAATATACAACCTGTGATATCTTGGGTACCTCTGAGGGATACTGGCATGAAATACATTATACATACATAAACTTTTAAAACATACGCCTCTATGGGCATCACCATCACCATATCGTACCCGGCCGTAATAGGCTCGGTAAAACATACCCGGCCATCATAGGGCTCGGTAGAATCGTACCCGGCCACGTGGAGCTTGGTAAAATCCAACTAATCAGTGGTTGCACAATAGGTGCCGTACCCGGCCGACTATAGAGCGGCTCGGTAAAGTAAAATAGATACATATATATGATGCATGTTGGACTCATTGGAATCACATTTTGAACCTTTCGGAGTGACGTAAGGTCGGTATCCTTCGTACACGTTATTAGGATTAACTTTTCATCAAGAATATTATAAGAATCAGGAAGTACCAACAACATTGATAACATAAGAATAAGAGAAGTAACATCAACATCAATCATTCCATAAGAAGGGCAGCAATGTAAGTACTGCTAGCTTATAAGAGTAGAGTATCTTTGGAAGCTCGTTCATTACATTATATACAATCGGAGTCATGAAAAAGAATGAAGGGGATAGCCTCACATACCTTGTATATACTTCCCAACCTCAAGTTATGCAAATGTCACGACTCCTTAGTCTACAATAAGAGAAATGACATTATCGTTATCGTTTAAGTGTCGTAACTATTATGTATTGACCGCAGCCTATTTTACGATAAAACGGACAACACCTCCCCTATTTATATGACTTCCCACAAGTCAAGAGAATTAACAAATGGACCAAACAACATCAACAATAATCATATTGAGCCTCCCAAAATAGTCCACCAACCAACAACATTACTACCAAGCCTTTCGATATATATTTCGCAAGTTCTAACTTCAACGACTTAGCCGCAACTTGGATAATCTTAAATACATGTAGAGTAAGAGGTTCCTTAAATTTAAATTGAAATAACAACTCCAATTTGACCTTAATTGTCCACCAAATATCCCTCCAATTCTGCCACAAGAACAAGGAAGAGAAACCAACAATCAATTCGGGTTTTTCGGCACTAGAATTACTTTAGAATACTTGAAATTACCTAGGGTTGATATTAAAAACTTGAGGGAGTATTTACAGAACATAAAAAACTTAAAACAACCTCCCACACGAGCTGGAACAACACAAAAATCAGCAACAACAAGAAGAAAAAGAAACTTACTAGCGCCACGGGATTTCTGACACTTGATTTGTGTTGTTTGCCCTTTGTTTGGGTCTTGGATCATGAGAGAACCTTGAGAGATTGTTTTTAGGGTTCTAAGGTCTGAATATACTGAAAAAGAATGACTTAAAACTGGGTTTAGGAATCTTATATATATCTGTATGTCTATACAGCCTATGTGGGCCCCATAGAGAGTTGCTTGGCGCAGTCTCGCAAAAACGTGAATATCTCACTATTCTGAGATCGTATCGACGAACAGTTAAATGTGTTGGAAACTAGATTCATAGATATTCAATTTGGTGGGTATATAACCCCTTAATTCCAAGTACATTGGGATAAAACCGTAGTAACATTTGACCTAAACTTTAAGTAAAATTATAAACGTAAGTTGCGACAACTTTTGTTTGATAACTCGCTTGACTTCAAGACTTATGATACGGATATTATATGATTCAAATACATTAAAACATGACCTCTTGGGACAATTAATCACCTCTAGTTTTACCCAAAAATACGGGTTACAACATCCTTGATTCTTTTAACTTCTAATACTTGTTAACCACTCTTATACACCCTTGTATCGTTTAAGACCAATAGGATTAACTTTTTATCATCTCAAAGATAATATCTTCTTGGATTTACATCGATTAACTTACGGCGTGATCTAAGGTACGCGAATTTGGGTTGTAAGAAAAATATCAATTGGTATCAGAGCAGGTTATCCTTGAAGAGGTTTACACCTTAGGAGAAGATCAACACGAGTGCACCACCTGGAAATTGGGAAGGGCAATCCACTGCTAGGTCATCACTCTTAAATGGCCAGTACTACTTTTGGTGGGAAAACAGGATGAGAAATCACATTATAGGAGAGGACTATGAGCTATGGGACATTGTCACCGATGGTCCACTGGCTACCTTGAAGAAAAATGCTTAAAGGAGTAGATATGCCAAAGACAAGAGCGGATTGCACTGCTGAGGACTTGAACAAGTGGGAGAAGAATGCTAAAGCCAATAAATGGCTTGTTCATGGACTTGGTCCAGATGAGTACATAAGAATCCAAAGTTGTGCCACTACTAAGGAAATTCGGGACACACTGCAAGTGGCTCACGAAGGAACACCTCGGGTGAAGAGATCTAGAGGAACTCTAATGTACTCTCAGTATGAGAACTTTTCTATGAATTAAGGAGAAACCGATCAAGAAATGTACACAAGGTTCACTACACTGACTAATGTGTTAAAATCTCTTGGAAGGATTATTCTTGAAGAAAATTGAGTCGAGAAGATACTGACTAGGGTTTTTCCTATCACTTGGGAGAGAAAAATCACTGACATCCAGGAATAAAAGAATATTTCCACTCTCCCACTGGATCAAATAATTGGAAATTTAACTGCCTATGAACTTAGGAGACAAACCATAAAGATGGATGTACCTAAGCAGGAAAGGAGTTTCGCATTCAGAATCACTGAAGGTTCTGATCTGGAAAATGAAGAAATGGCTATGATCACTAAGGATTTCAAGAAGTACCTGAGGAGAGGAAAAGGTTCCTCAAAAAGTGGAGGTTATAGCAAGTCAAAAGCTCATGAGAAGCAAACCAATGATGGCTACTACAAGTATGGAAAGACTGATCACCACATCAAAAATTGTCCTTTGTGGGAAATTGAATAGAAGAAGGAAAGAGCTGAACGAAGGAACAGGAAAAAGGAACACGTTCAGCCCAAGAAAATCAAAAACAAAGGATCAACCAAGGTTGTGGTCGCTGCTTGGGGAGAAAGCTCAGATAATGATGATGAGGATGAACGAGCACTTATGGCCATTGAAGAATCTGATGAAGAAACTGAGTTAAGTGTCCTTCATCTAAAAGACAAGATTAGATTTTTGTCTAAAGAAAGGTTATCTGAGTTACTACTAGAGCTAATTGATGAATCTGAGGATGTAAATGACGAAAAAGAATAGCTATCTAAAGAATGTATGTTTTTGAAGGACATGTGCAAAAACCTGGAATTTAGGGTTAGTGAAATTGTAAGTGAAAATATTGTGTTGAAGAACCAAGTTCATGCACTTGACTCAACTGTCCTAAAGCTTAGATCTGAAAATCTAAAATTGAAACTAGGAACAGGCAAATGTAGGATGATTGTACAAGAGAGATGAACAGGTAAGAATTCTAAAGGAGGATCTAAGAAAGGTCAAGAATGAGCTAGACAGAACCTGTAAATGGAACAGATCCTCTGATGTACTTTCATGGCTACAAGAACACCATAGTAGCAATAGAAAAGGACTTGGCTTTGGGAACCCGGCACCTAAGTGGGATCCCAAAAGCAAGTACCTCACACTTACTGAGAATAAGATTTGCACACACTATGGTAAAACAGGTCACTATAAAAGTGAATGCACTGTAAAAGAAAAGGCAAGTCAAAAGAATAAAGAATTTGTTCAAGGGAAGAATAGGCTACCAAGTTGGACTAAAAAGAATCTGATTCATCCTTTTGCCTATATAAAGGGACCTAAACTAGTTTGTCTTCCTAAGACTAACCCCTGATTTCCTTTTGCATGTCCAAGTGAAGAGGAGCAGCCAAATATGATACATGGATAGTGGCTTCTCAAAGCACATGACAGGAAGCAAGAACCAGTTCCTTTCACTTGAGAACCTTAAAGGAAGTAATATCTCATTTGGAAATGGGAAGAAAGGTGAGATCATTGGGGTTGGAAAGGTACGTAAGACTGATTCTCACTCTATTGAGAATGTCTACTTGATAGATGGATTGAAGTGCAGTCTAATAAGTGTATCACAATTATGTGATAGCGGTACAATGGTAGCATTCACCTCTACAAAATGGTTTGTGATTAATCTTACCACTAACAAGATAGTTTTGCAGGGAAAAAGAGTAAACAACATATATATTGTGGATCTGTCCACACTTTCAGAGAATGAACTCACTTTCTTAAGTGTGTTGGATAATGATCCCCTCCTTTGTCATAAGAGACTTGGACATGCCAGTCTAAGTCAACTCAACAAACTAGTCTCTAAGGACTTGGTGATAGGGCTGTCTATCATTAAGTTCAAGGAAGATAAATTTTGTGAGGCTTGTGCAAGGGGGAAGAATGTAAGATCCTCTTTCAAAAGCAAGAAAGTGGTAAGCACCACCAAGACGATGGAACTTATCTATATGGATGTTTGTGGACCAATGAAAACATTGAGCAGAGGTGGTAAGAGATATGTTATGGTGCTTGTTGATGATTACTCTAGGTTTACTTGGACATTGTTTTTAACATCTAAAAATGAAGGATTTAACATGTTCACTTCTTTTGTTAAAAAAACTCAAAAATAACTAGGTAATCAACTTGCATCACTTAGGTCTGATCATGGTACTGAATTTGAGAATGCTAAATTTGCTGAATTTTGTGATGAGCATGACATAAATCATAATTTTTCTGCTCCTAGGACTTCACAGAAAAATGGAGTAGTTGAAAGGAAGAATAGGACATTGGAAGAAATGGCTAGGACTATGCTTCTTTCTAGTAAACTGCCATATAGTTTCTCGGCAGAAGTTGTGAACACTGCATGCTACATCATAAATAGGTGCATGACTAGACCTCTTGTTAACAAGACTCCCTATGAGTTACTTAAAGGGAGAAAGCCAAATATATCTCATCTTAGGGTATTTGGATGCAAGTGCTTTGTGCACAATATGGTAAGGACTCCCTAGGTAAGTTTGATCCCAGAAGTGATGAGGAAGTATTCTTGGGATATTTTTCACATAGTAAAGCTTATAACATTTATAACAAAAGAACTATGTGTATAGAAGAAAGTATACATGTGGTTTTTGACGAAACTAACATTTTTTCTCATAGGCAACAACATGATAATGAATCAATTGCGCTAGTAAGAAACTCAAATAAAACCACAGCCCAGACAGAAACTGCACCAGAGGAAGGAACGGGTGATGAAACAGGTCCTTTCACCCAGGGCAACTTGACAGGGGGAACTGAACAAAGAAGAATTGATCCTCAAACCTCGAGGGAACATGTCCATGAACCTATTCCTCAGCAACAAAACATTGAAGGAACATCTAGGGGAAACCAGTTGGTTGTGAAACTGTCACGACCCAAAATCCCACCATAGGCGTCGTGATGGCACTTAGTCTCTAGGACTAAGTAAGCCGATTACAATTTCATTTCGAGCCTTTTTTTTTTAAACATATAATTTAATACAAGTATCGAAACCAAAAGCGGAAACATATATAACAACCTCCCAAGACTGGTAATACAGAGTCACAGACTCTAAATGAATACATGCAATGATCTCAAGGATCAATTATACAATATTGTTCGAATAAGAGTTGACAGTACAACAAAATGGAAAGACTCCAAGGGACTGCAACAACCCAGCAGCTCTACCTTGAATCCTTGCGATCAACACACTAACTCTGCCCGAGTCCGATATCTCCAATACCTGGCTCAGCACAAAAATATGCAGAAGTGTAGTATGAGTACACCACAGTCGATACCCAGTAAGTATCAAGACTAACCTCGGTGGAGTAGGGACGAGGTACAGTCAAAAAACTCACTAGTCAAATAACATGTGCAATATAGCAGGATACAATAATACTGGAAAACAACTAGCAGTGATAGCAACAAAAATCAACCAATGATATAAACAGCAAGGCTACAAGAACACCATAATTATTACTCAAATGAATAAGGAACACAAGTACAACCAATTTAACAAGTCCTTCAAATATAAATCTTTCACACATAATTTTTTCGAATAAAGACCTTCTGAATATATTTTTTTTAAATAAATATCTTACGAATATAAAATTCTTTTAAATAAATATCTTTCGAATATAGTTCTTTCAAATAAATATCTTTCGAATATAATTCTTTCAAATAAATATCTTTCGAATATACTTCTTTCAAATAAATGTCTTTCGAATATAAATTCTTTCAAATAAAAGTCACTCTGTGACACCTCATTTCATAATTATAAAACATAGGTCTCAGCCCACTTTTATATTTTTGTAACATGGGTCCCAGCCCACTTTCATGTTTCCACGGCACCTCGTGCCCATATTTCTATCAAAACCGCACAGACAACTCACATGCCAATAATACAAATCATCATATTTTTCCCGGCACCTCGTGCCCACATTTCATATATGTTGCGGCATGCAACCCGATCCCATATAACATTAATCATACCTGTTGTGGCGTGCAACCCGATCCCATATAACATAATCCGCCTGGCAATAGCTACAGCCTCCCAATTTCAACATAGATCAGACTATTATCTAGTTTACCGAAACAACAAGACAAGTTGCACAAGATATAAAAATAAACACAAGAAAAATCATAACATCACATAAAATTACCAATGCAATAACCCCACATCATCACATAAAAATTACCAATACAATAACTCCACATCATCACATATCATCCATGATAATAGCCACCCTTATCCCTCCGACCTGACAATATCACTAGCCACATTTATCGCTCTTATAGCCACCCTTATCGCTCCGTTTAATAGGCACCCTTATCACTCCACTCAGACAATATCCCAACACACATAACCATAGTGAAATGCCACCCTTATACCCACACAATATTAACAGTGGAATGCTACCCTTATGTCCTCATAATAATAACTCAAATCACACAATAACTCACACGGAACATTAGAACGACAACACAACACAATAAATTCATATCATAATTTGCCCAATGGTCACAACAAATTCCAAAGATATAAAAACAAATCAATAAATTTTACAACAAATAGCTCAAGGCTCCACACAACGTATATAACACCTCAAAAATAACAGAGATAGAAAAGTAACTCAACATAGGACAACACCTTCTTAAATCCAAATTTTGATAAATATATTAATGCCTCAAAATAAATTTATTTAATAATTATTTGCAGATGAAAAATCCATAATGAAATTAATTTCAAGAAATATCAAATCAACAAACACACAGAATTCACATAAAAATCCAAGTGACGATCATCCCAAATTATCATATAAAATACTAACTCGACAAACAAGGAATGAGGCATGGCAAATCAAGGATTTACTAAGTTCCAAGAATTTTTTAATTTAATACATAAGGGTGTCTACGAATTTTAACTGATATAATTTGCACATATAGACCAAGTACGTACTCGTCACCTTGCGTACACGGCTTTCAATCACACAATTTTCACATAAGACTCAATGCCTAAGGGGTAATTCCCCCACTCAAGGTTAGGCAAGATACTTACCTTTTTGAAGTTATGCCGATATTCCAAAATAGCTCTCTTGCTTGAATTGACGTCCAGAAAGCTCAAATCTATCCAAATTAATTTATAACTTCATTAAAATTCATCGAAAATAATTTCGGATAATAAAACGTCAACTTAAAATTTTATTCTAAAAAGTCAATGCGGGGCCCACCTCTCGGAACCCGACAGAATTTTATGAAATCTGAACACCCATTCCGATACGAGTTCAACTAAACCAATTTTATCAATTCCGTTAACGAATCGACCTCCAAATCCTTAATTTAAGGTATAGAAAATTTCTACCATTTTCAACCCAATTCACTAAATTCATGATAAAAACAATAATAGATTCATGTATTTTTACCAAAATCGAGTTAGGAATTCTTACCCCCAATGTGTTCCTTGAAAAACACTCAAACAATCGCCTCACCAGAGCTTTCTTCGTCCAAAAATGGAAGAATGAGAGGAAGTCTCAATTTTGGACTTTATTCTACTGCCCAAGGGTTTGTTATTCATGTTCGCGACCTTCCCCTCGCGTTCACGATGAACAAATTATTCCACAGCTAGTTCCAAACTCTTCTTAGAAAGCCTCTAGTATAATGGTCATAACTTTTAGTACAAAACTCAAATTGACAGATAGTTTACCTTTTTGAAATCTAGACATCAAGGGCTACAACTTTCATGTTTTGTTCATCTGCCAATTCCTTACAAATTTCACGATATAAGCATTATTAGGCAGCCATGTGCTGCAGAAATATCTTCTTCGCGATTTCTAAAGTCTTCCCGGATAGCCTATAGTAGATCCACCATAATGTTTTGTACACAACTCCAAATTCCAAGCGGTTTACATTTCTGAAGACTAGACACAAAGGTCTACAACTTTTATTTTTGGATCATCTCCAAATTCTTTATAGATTGCAAGATATAAGCTTCCGAAGTCGGGTGACGGACAACAGGAATTCCTTCTTCGCGAACACGAAGAACAAAATCCCATAAGCCAAATCCTTCTTCGCGAATGCTAAAGGAACCTCCCGAACACGAAGAACACCAGACATCAGAAAACCAGCATCCAAAGTAGCCCAAAATGATCTGATAACACCCGAAATACACCTGAGGCCCTAGGGACCTTAACCAAATATAGCAACAAGTCCTAAAACACGATACAAACTTAGTCGAAACCTCAAATCACATCAAACAACAATGAAACTATGAATCGCATCTCGAATCAAGCTTATGAGTTTATGAAATTTCCAAATTCTATAACTCGTGCCGAAACATATCAAATCAATCCGGAATGACCTCAAATTTTGCACACAAGTCAAAAATGACATAATGGATCTATTTCAATTTTTGGAATCGAATTTCGACCCCGATATCAATAAAGTCAACTCCCGGTCACACTTTCTAAAAATCTTTCATTTTTCAACTTTCGTCATTTCAAGCCAAAATCAATTACGGACTTCCAAAAAAATATCTGGACACACTCTTAAGTACAAAATCATCATACGAAGCTATTGACATCATCAAAATTCCATTCTGGAGTCGTTTGCTCAAAAGTCAAACTCCGGTTTAGAAATTTAAGGTTTATAAAATAAGGATTGTTCTTCTAATTAAATTCTGAATCTTCCGAAAACCAAATTCGACCATACCTGCGGGTCATAATACAAATTACAAAGTTGATCGAACTCTCGGAATCCAAATCGAGACCCGGTATCAACAAAATTCCAATTATGGCCAAATTTAAGAATTCTTTAAACCTTTAAATTTCTAGTTTCCGTCAAATGGAGATAATTCAAGCTAGGGACTTTCAAATTTGATTCTGGGCATACGCCCAAGTCCCAAATCACGATTCGGACCCACCGAAACCGTCAAAATACTGATCCGGATCCGTTTTCTCAAAATATTGACCGAAGTCAACTCAAATAAATTTTAAAGGCAAAATTTCACATTTTCTTTGGTTTTTCACATAAAATTTTCCGGAAAAAGATACGGATTGCGCACGCAAATTGAGGAAGACTGAATGGATCTATTCGAGGTCTCAGAATACATAAATGAAGGTTAGAATTAAAAAATACATATCGGTTCTATCACATTCTCCACCTCTAAAATAAACGTTCGTCCTCGAACGTGGTAAGAACTATTTTGTGGTTATCAAATTGCTGACTTTTCTCTTACACATATACTCGCGGGTGATTCTACGTCACCGCAATCGACATACGTCTGACCACACCATATCAATTGAGATTATTTCTTTTATCCATATTTATAACTTTAAAACCAAATTTCTTACACACCAAACATTTTCAAAAAGTATTATTTTTCATATCAACGCATGGTATTAACCTCAACCGGCGGTAGCAACTCGTGTCTATGCACACATCATACGTATGACCATAACCACATCTCTGGTCTTAATAGCTATTCATAATCAATTACAACATCGTCAATTAACCTCATGTTAACAAAAATCTCATTTCAAACCTTCACCTTACTAACAACGAGACACGAGGCATGAAGACCTCATAATTATTTACCCGAATTAACGAGTCACATTTAACGCCACCTGGGCACTCACATCGTAGGCTAAAGCTCAATAATTACAACATGAATATGGCTAAATGTGCACAGAAAAATACATACAAGCTTTATCAAATAAGCCTAACATGCATGACTCCCCATTAGTACTATAGTTCAAATTAAATTTCACAAAATGAGAATTTAAAACACATGAATTAAACCACAAGGGTCTCATCATGATATAAATTTCACCGTGGCTTGTAGCCCAGTTTAAACATATCAAATCATATTTAAAATGCAAGGATCCCGTCCTCAGCTCTGAATCACAAGTAATATGCACATCGTGCCAATCAAAATCTTTCCATTTTCTTCTTTAAAATAATTTCCGTTAAACAAGGTCACAACACATAATTAACACCCATACCGGTAGCGCATATAATTTACAAATTATAGTCAGTAATCCGAAAACTACATCAAACTCACCGTATTGAGTAACAGAAAGTCATTTTCAGCCTCACAACTCTTTTTAGTGACTAACATAAAATGATAGACATGGCTATCTCCATAGAATCTCCCAACAGGGGTAAACACATAAGTATATTATAGAATCACGAAGCTAACTCATAAGTGGATCATAATAGAAGGACTTGCCTCGATACTCATAACCGAATCAAGTTAAGGAAATTATTCCTTTATAATAAATCGAGATCGTACTTGTAACGACACCATATGATGTAGCGACCTTAGTCATACCATAGAAAATATATCAACGGGTCGGGCCCCCACCTCTAGGACGCCCTCTACCCACCTGTTATCCACCCCGAACACGTTCTAACATCTTGGCAATTTCTACCACTAGCCGAAATAAAGTATCATCCTGTAGCTCCCGAGTCGTATAAAATTTTACGATCATAATTGAGACCTTTAATGAATCTGTGGACTCGCTCTCTGGTTGTAGGAACCAAAGTAGGAGTATGACAGGCTAACTTACCGAACCTGATGGCATATTCTGATACCGTCATGGTGTCCTGACGCAATCGTTCAAACTTTGTACACCACGCATCTCGGAGAGTCTGGGGAACAAACTCTTTCAAAAAAAAATATCTTCGAAAATTGAGCCTAAGTTAGTGGTATTACATCGGCTAGTCTATTGTCTTCATAAATTTGTCACCATTGACACACTGCTCCTGACAGCTGAAATGTAGTAAAGGCAACTCCGCTCACTTCCACAATGCCCATGGTGCGGAGAACATAGTGACATTTTTTTTTCTAGAAATCCCTGGGCATCCTCGGTAGTTGTGCCACTAAAAGTAGGTGGACTATACCTCTTAAATCTCTCAAGTCTCTTTTGTTCTTCTTTTTATAGCCTCTGACCTGAACTCAAGCTGAACCTGGAATAATAGGCTATACCGGTACTATACCCGAAACTCGACCAATGTGAACCTGCTGCTCTGGAGTACGGGTGGTAGGAGTCGGAACTCCTCCCCCAATCTTTGAAATATTTGGCGAAACGGAGATCAATCCTGCATGAGTCAGTGTACCAAACATGTTCAGGAATTGTGCTAAAGTCTCCTGAAATTCGAAGGAAACAACAGGTGTCTCTGGTACTTGTCCTCCAACCGGAGTTACTGGCGGCTCCTCAACTGCTACTCTGACAAGTGCTCTAACTGCGGCCCCGGCCTCTTGCGACCCTAGCAGAATGCACGGGTGTCTGCTCAGCTGACCCGGTAGCGTGTCTCCTCACCATCCGTGAGAGAATAGAGATACAAAGGCTCAAACTCTAAAATCAACAAATTCCGCACAACAAGAATGAAAGAAGTGAAAATTTTCTAACAGTTTTGTAGCCTCTCGAAGATAAGTACAGACGTCTCTGTACCGATCCGCAAGACTCTACTAGACTCGTTCCTGACTCATAGAACCTATGAACCTAGAGCTCTAATACCAACTTGTCACGACCCAAAATCCCACCATAGGCGTCATGATGGCACTTAGTCTCTAAGACTAGGTAAGCCGATTACAATTTCATTTTGAACAATTTTTTTTAAACATATAATTTAATACAAGTGTCAAAACCAAAAGTGGAAACAAATATAACAACCTCCCAAGACTGGTAATACAGAGTCACAGACTCAAACTAAATACATGCAATGATCTCAAGGATCAAATATACAATACTATTCGAATAAGAGTTGACAGTACAATAAAATGGAAAGACTCCAAGGGACTGCAATGACCCAGCAACTCTACCTTTAATCCTTGCGATCAACACACTAACTATGCCCGAGTCTGATATCTCCAATACCTGGATCTGCACAAAAATGTGCAAAAGTGTAGTATGAGTACACCAATATCGGTACCCAGTAAGTATCAAGACTAACCTCGGTGGAGTAGTGACGAGGTACATTCAAGACACTCACTAGTCAAATAACCTGTGCAATATAGTAGGATACAATAGTACTGGAAAATAACTAGCAGTAATAGCAACAAAAATCAACCAGTGATATAAACAACAAGGCTACAATAACACCATAATTATTACTCAAACGAATAAAGAAAACAAGTTCAACCAGTTAAACAAGTCCTTCAAATATAAATCTTTCACATATAATTGCTTCGAATAAATACCTTCTGAATATATTTCTTTCAAATAAATATCTTTCGAATATAAAATTCTTTCAAATAAATATCTTTCGAATATACTTCTTTCAAATAAATGTCTTTCGAATATAATTCTTTCAAATAAATATCTTTCGAATATACTACTTTCAAATAAATGTCTTTCGAATATACATTCTTTCAAATAAAAGTCACTCTATGACACCTCATTTCATAATCATAAAACACGGGCCTCAACCCACCTTCATATTTTCGTAACACGGGTCCCAGCCCACTTTCATGTTTTCACGGCACCTCGTGCCCATATTTCTATCAAAATCGCAAGGACAACTCACATGCCAATAATAAAAATTATCATATTTTTTCCGGCACCTCATGCCCACATTTCATATATGTTGCGTCGTGCAACCCGATCCAATATAACATTAATCATACCTGTTGCGGCATGAAACCCAATCCCATATAACATAATCTTCCCTGCAATAGCCATAGGCTCACGATTACAACATAGATCAGACTATTATCAAGTTTTCCGAAACAACAAGGCAAGTTGCACAAGATATAAGAATAAACATAAGGAAAATCACAACATCACATGAAAATTACCAACGTAATAACCCTACATCATCACATAAAAATTACTAACATAATAACACCACATCATCACATATAATCCCTGACAATAGCCATCATTATCTCTCCTATAGCCACTCTTATCACTCCTATAATAGCCTCCCTTATCCCTCCGCCCTGAAAATATTAGTAGCCACCCTTATCGCTCATATAGCCACCCTTATCGCTCCGTTTAATAGCCACCCTTATCACTCCGCTCAAACAATATCCCAACACACATAACCACAGTGAAATGCCACCCTTATACCCACACAATATAAACAGTGGAATACCACCCTTATATCCTCATAATAATAACTCAAATCACACAACAATTCCTACGGAACATTATAACGACAACACAACACAATAAATTCATATTACAAATTGCCCAATGGTCACAACAAATTTTAAATATATAACAAAAATAATAAATTTCACTACAAAATAGCCCAAGGCTCCACACAACGTATATAACACCTCAAAAACAACAGATATGGAAAAGTAACTCAACATAGGACAACGCCTTCTTAAATCCAAATTTTGATAAATATATTAATGCCTCAATATAAACTTTTTTAATAATTATTTGCAGATAAAAAATCCATAATAAAATTAATTCCAAGAAATATCAAATCAACAAACACACAGAATTCACATAAAAATCCAAGTGGCGATAACCCCAAATTATCATATAAAATACAAACTCGACAAACAAGGAATGAGGCATGGCAAATCAAGGATTTACTAAGTTCCAAGAATTTTTCAATTTAATACATAAGGGTGTCTACGAATTTTAACCGATATAATTTACACATATAAACCAAGTACGTACTCGTCACCTTGCGTACACGGCTTTCAATCACACAATTTTCACATAAGACTCAATGCCTAAGGGGTAATTCCCCCACTCAAGGTTAGGGAAGATACTTACCTTTGAAGTTATGCCGATATTCCAAAATAGCTTTTTTGCTTGAATTGACGTCCGGAAAGCTCAAATCTATCCAAATTAATTTATAACTTTATTAAAATTCATCGAAAACAATTCCGAATAATAAAACGTCAACTTAAAATTTTATTCTAAAAAGTCAATATGGGGCCCGCCTCTTGGAACCTGACAGAACTTTTATAAAATTTGAACACCTATTCCGATACGAGTTCAACCATACCAATTTTATCAAATTCCGATAACGAATCGACCTCCAAATCCTCAATTTAAAATATAGAAAATTTCTACCATTTTCAACCTAATTCACTAATTTGATGATAAAAACAACAATAGATTCATGTATTTTAACCAAAATCGAGTTAGGAATTTTTATCCCAATATTTTCCATAAAAAACACTTGAAAAATCGCCTCACCGGAGCTTTCTTCATCCAAAAATGGAAGAATGAGATGAGGTCTCATTTTTGGACTTTATTCTGCTGCCCAGGAGTTTGTTCTTCGCGTTCGCGACCTTCCCCTCGCGTTCGCGATGAACAAATCCTTCCACAGCCATTTCCAAACTATTCTCAAACAGCCTCTAGTACAATGGTCATAACTTTTATTACAAAACTCCAAATGACAAATGGCTTACCTTTTTGAAAACTAGACATCATGGGTTACAACTTTCATGTTTTACTTATCTCCCAATACCATATAGCTTTCGAGATATAAGCTATCAAAGTTAGCCCTATGCAGCAGAAGTTTCTTCTTCACGATTTTTAAACTCTTCCTGGACAGCTAATAGTGTATCCAACATAACTATTTGTACACAACTCGAAATGCCAAATGGTTTACATTTTTGAAAACTAGACACAAAGGGACAAAACTTTTATTTTTGGATCATCTCCAAATTCATTATAGATTGCAAGATATAAGCTTCCGAAGTCGGGTGACGGACAGCATAAATTCTTTCTTCGCGAACGCGAAGAAAAAAATCTGAGAAGCCAAATCCTTCTTCGCGAACGCGAAGAACAACACCAGACATCAGAAAACCAGCATCCAATGTAGCCCAAATAATCTGATAACACCCGTAACACACCCGAGGACCTCGGGACCTTAACCAAATATAGCAACAAGTCCTAAAACACGATACAAACTTAGTCGAGGCCTCAAATAACATCAAACAACACCGAAACTACAAATTGCACCTCGAATCAAACTTATGAGTTTATGAAATTTTCAAATTTTATAACTTGTGTCAAAACATATCAAATTAATTCGGAATGACCTCAAATTTTACCCACAATTCAAAAATGACATAATGGAGTTGTTCTAATTTTCGGAATCAAATTTCGACCCCGATATCAATAAAGTCAACTCTCGGTCAAACTTTTTAAAAACCGTCCATTTTTCAACTTTCGCCATTTCAAGCCAAAATCAATTACGGACTTCAAAATAAATATCCGGACACACTCTAAGTCCAAAATCACCATACAAAACTATTGACTTCATCAAAATTCCATTCCGAAGTCGTTTGCTCAAAAGTCAAACTTCGATCAAACTTTAGAAATTTAAGCTTTATAAAATAAGGATTGTTCTCTAATTAAATTCTGAATCTTGCAAAAACCAAACTCGACCACACCCACGGGTCATAATATATATTCCGAAGTTGATTGAACTCTCGGAATCTAAATCGGGACCCGGTATCAATAAAAATCCAATTATGGCCAAATTTAAGAATTATTTAAACCTTTAAATTTCTAGTTTCCGTCAAATGGCGATAATTCAAGCTAGGGACTTCCAAATTTAATTCCAGGCATGTGCCCAAGTCCCAAATCATGATACGGACCCACCGAAATCATCAAAATACTTAATCCAGATTCGTTTGCTCAAAACAGTGACCAAAGATTAGAATTAAAAATGACATATCGAGTCATCACATACCGGAACCGTCAAAATACTGATCTAGATCTGAATAGAGCTATTAGAGGTCTCGGAATACATTAATGAAGGTTAGAATTAAAAAAACATATCGGTTATGAAACCTTACAAGTATCAAAGTTCTCATCCCATTGAGAACATAATTACTAATCCAACCTCTGGAATCAAAACCAGGGCTTCCTTGAAGAATCTTTGTGATTTTGATGCCTTTTTATCTCTTATTGAACCTAAAAATGTTGCTAAGGCTTTACAGGATGCATACTGGGTAAATGCAATGCAAGATAAACTCACTCAATTTGAAAGAAGTCAAGTTTGACATCTGGTACCAAGACCAAAGGACATATCAGTAATTAGCACAAAATGGATCTTCAGAAACAAACTTGATGAAGATGGAACAGTTACAAGAAATAAGGCAAGATTGGTGGTTCATGAATATAGTTGTAGACAAACAAAATTTTATTAAATTTAAATTCACAAGTAATTTGGATTTCATCATGTATTAAATACATATTAGTCCAACTAATACTATGGGCTAGTATAATCAGGTCGATTATTTAAATCTAAAATGAATTGATTTAAATAAAAGTCCAATGTTCTATTGGGCTAGCCCGTCAATTGGTCTTCTATCAAATAGGTCAGCCCATAAGCTCAAGCCCAGTGATCCACTAGGGTTTTCTTGGAGACTACTCCACCCCCACTACTATATAAAGGGGTCAAAGGAGAAATCTAAGACGCAAGCAAGTAAGCAGAAGGAAAGGCTAAAGAAGCTCTGAAGAATAGCATCAAGGTCTCCATCCATATATGCAATCATCTTCTGTGGTCAAATTCCAAAGGCGAACTCAAATCATAAGCGGGCGGCTTCAAATCTTCCGTTCGTGATAACCCAACAACAAATCCTGGTTCGTGACGAGCTTCAAGTTATTTGTGACGCACCACAAATTTGAAATTCGTCAAGTTCAAGATCAAGCTCTCAAGCTCTTGAACTATCATTCGTGAGGAGAAGAATCAGAGGACCATATCTCTTTAGATTCGAGATATTCTAGAGATTGTAACCCCATCACTTGAAATTGAATATAATATTTGTCGCTATACTTCTTGTCTTGATTATTATTTTCAGGAACGAAATTTAGTTGTCTCAAATTTTAGCATGCCCAGTGGAACCATCTCTACCTCTCATTACTTCTCAACTCTCAATATTCAAGATCACTAAGATGGCTTCAAAGAAGATCGACTCAAAAGTTGCTGACTCCAAGTTTTCTTCTGACGTTGAAAGTATCCTGAACGCTACTATGGGGAGTCTTGGGCCAATCACCTGAAGCAAGGCGAACGTCTTGGGACAAAAAGCACTCTAAGTGTCATCTGCATCAATGCTTGCTTTGAGATCTTCATCATCCGAAGAAGAAAGGTCCTCTACTAGGAAATCGGAGAGAGGAGATAATGTTGCAGAAGTTGTGGAGAAAGCTCCTGCTCAACTTATTTTATATAATACCAAGAGTCAACTTACCCAACCTGATGATGAAGTTTTAAATGTTGGCTCAACGCTAATCTTACCATATGACATGTTCCAAACTGAGTTCAATCCGTGGGAAGGTCTCGGTTATTATTCATCATCTGCAATAATCATGGAGGAAATAATGACTAACACTTCGACAATGGAGGAGCAACTCGCAAACCTGACAAAGGCGATTGATGGCTTAACAAAGTATGCTCAAGATCAAGATGTCTGTATCGCAAAATTGACAGGCATAGTTGAAAGCATGATGGATGGAGAATCAAGTCATGCACCTGGAAAGCTCCCTGAAGTCCATGAGAAGGCTGATCCCCCAACAAAACAAGTGTCATCTGCCAAAGAAATTCATGTCTTCTCCGAAGGATCAATTCCTATCGAACAATTGAAGGAATTCATTGTGGGAACTATCAAAGATAAGTATGAGGTCGCTTCAAAGTCTTCCCTCACGTACGCAAATTCGTATACCGCTAGAATCTATAGCTTGAGGATGCCTGCCAGCTATCAACCTCCCAAATTTCAGCAGTTCGACGGCAAGGGAAATCCAAAGCAACATGTTGCGCACTTTGTTGAGACATGAAACAATGCAGGGACTTATGGAGATTACCTTGTCAAGCAGTTCGTCCGCTCACTAAAGGGGAATGCTTTTGATTGGTACACCGACCTCGAGGCTGGATCCATTGATAGTTGGGACCAATTGGAGCAAGAGTTTCTCAATCGCTTTTATAGCACGAGGCGTACTGTAAGCATGGTGGAACTTACAAACACTCGCCAACAAAAAGATGAACCAGTTATTGACTTTATCAACCGATGGAGGAATGCAAGCCTTAACTGCAAAGATAGACTAAGTGAAGCTTCTGGCATAGAGATGTGCATCCAAGGAATGCATTGGGGACTTCGTTACATCTTTCAAGGAATTAAGCCCAAGACATTTGAAGAACTTGCCACATGTGCTCATGATATGGAGTTGAGCATGGCTTCTGCGGGAAATGAAATGTTTCCCATCTACGAACCTCGCAAGGGAAGAGATAAGAAAGAAGTCAAGAAATGGAGCAAGTTCGTACCCAAGAATGAAAGCAAAGAATCCATGAATGTCAATGCCTCTCCTTTGAAGTTTACTACCAAGGTGAGCAAGAAATAGAGTATGAAAACAACTTTCTCTCAAGACAATGCAATTCGAAAGTTGACTTTCAAAGAGATGCAAGAAAAGGAGTACCCATTTCTAGACTCCGATGTGCCTGCAATATTTGAAGAACTCCTCGAGCTAAAGCTTATTGAGCTGCCAGAGATAAAGCGGATAGATGAAGCTGGAAAAAGCAATGACCTGAATTACTGTAAATGCCATCAGCTTGTAGGTCACCCTCTTAAGAAGTACTTTGTCTTCAAGGACAAAGTTATGGATTTGGCTCGTCAAAAGAAGATCGAGCTTGAAAACAAAAAGGCGAGCACAAACCATGTGTCCATTGCCTTTGGTTCATTCGATCCGATTGAGATATGCACCTGTGAAGGGAATAAAGATGAAGAATTGTCGGAGGATGACAAAGTCCGAGTTGATCAACCTGATGAAGAAAGTTGGAACCTGGTGACTCGTCGAAGACGCCATAAATTGAGTCCGCAAAAAGGATCAACGAAGCAACCTATGAGGAATAAGATGGTGAGAAGACCAAAGAAGCAACTAATGGTTAAGAACCCAAAGAAGGTGGAGATAGAGACACACCATCACCAAAAGCCACGCCACCCGGTGACTTTGGGAGAATTCTTGCCAAGTTGATTTTGCATGAGGATTTCTGACGATGATGACAAGGCCTTGTGTTGTAATGCTGATAAAGAAAAAGAGGAAAAGAACGATGTCACACCAACACCGTCTCCATCACTGTCTAATAGTCTTGTTGAGTCCTCCTTCCAAGAAGCAGATGTTTGTAATGCAAAAATCACCTTCACTGAAGACGATCTCCTACTTGGTAAGACACTACACAATCGCCCTTTATTTATGGTGGGTTATGTGCTCGAGTGGAGGATAAACAGAATCTTGATAGATGACGGATCTGCAGTTAACATTCTTTCCATTCGCATAATGAAAGAACTCGACATCTCAACTGAAGAACTTTCTGAAAGCTGATTGATGATTCAAGGATTCAATCAAGGGGCAAAGGGCCATAGGAGCTATCAAACTGGAAATCACCATGGGAGATATGCAATAAAATGCATGGATGCATGTGATTGATGCAAAGACTTCATGCAATTTGTTGTTTGGCAGGCCGTGGATACACGAGAACAAAGTTGTCCCATCAACTTTCTACTAATGTTTGAAATATAATAAAGATGGAGTCAAAAAGAAGATAGTTGATGACGACAAACCGTTCGTTGAAGCCGAGGCATACTTCGCCGATGCAAAGTTCTACTTGAAGAACCACATCGTGAAGGGAGTAAAAGTTGATGATATCACGAAGGCCAAAGGTGATAATATTGCGTCCAAAAGGGCTGAAGTAGCTTCTGGTGAAGATAAAGTTACAATAGAAGCATACCAAGTTTCGAAAGCTCACAAACAGAATGCTGCAACTGCAGGTAAGAAAATAGCTCCTTTATTTCGCTACGTCCCAAAAGTGAAGAAAGATGAAGGAGAATCATCAAGCATCCAAAACGATGCACTAAGAGAATTAACCCTTCCTATCAAGCATATTGATACCATAAATTTATCTTCAAAGCCACTGGAAAAGTTTGTGGCCCCTAACATACCTCTAAATAAGGCACTCCCCACGAAACATACAAATGAAGGTTTTGATCTGAATGCTTATAGGTTGTTCGCAAAGGCTGGATATGATTCCAACGAACCATCTAATCTAGGGAAGCTCTCACCTGAAGCTACTAGGAAAACAAACACGATGAAGAATAAGGAGCATGTGGCGAAGCAATCACGTGAGGGTCTAGGTTACAAACAACCCCCCAACAGTTTGCATCTCCATTAGAAGAGCAAGTAGTAACTATATCACGATGGAAGATGAACCCGTTGATCCTAATAAAAGGTCTTCTGTCTTTGATCGACTTGGAGAACCAACTACAAGAACTTCTGTATTCGAGAGGTTGGGGCTATTGAAAAGGAAGAAGAACAAGTCCCAAAGAAATTATGAAAAAATAAGAAGACCTTTGCCATCTAGAGTCCAAAGTATCTCCAAAGAGTGTCAAAGCCTGATCCCTTCCAGAATGAGGCAACAATCAGAACTTTTGATTTCATGCGGAGAGGTACTCAAAGTGAAGACTCGCACATTGGTCCACAGTAGAGAGCGTGACGAAGATGAAGAAAGTGTAGGATCTTCATATCACATTACTACGAATGAGGAGCAATACACTTCATTTCTAAGGAAGTTTGACAAAAATTTGGGAGATGCCTCTTGGTATGGCCATATATCGTTTAATGACGGTGATCCCCAAGAAGACGAAAATGTCGAGGATGCTCCTCCGAAACTAGAAGAAGGAATTCAAATGACAGTTGACGCATCGAAGGAAGTCAACCTTGGCACTGCAGAAGACTCTAGGCCCACCTATATAAGTGCCCTACTAACCACAGATGAAGAAAGAACTTGTGTGGAGCTACTCAAAGAATATAGAGATGTCTTTGCTTGGAGATACAAAGAGATGCCTGGTTTACATCCTAAAGTAGCAGTTTATCATCTCGCGGTCAAGAAAGGAGCTCGTCCTGTTAATCAAGCCCAAAGACTCTTCAGGCCAAAATTGATTTCATCAATCGAAGCTGAGGTCAATAAACTCATCGAAGTTGGTTTCATTCGGGAGGTTAAATATCCTATATGGATTTCAAGCATTATTCCTGTGAAGAAGAAGAATGGCCAAATTCGAGTTTGAGTCGATTTTAGAGACCTCAATAATGCACGCCCTAAGGATGAATTTCTGCTCCCCATCCCAGAGCTTATGATTGATGCTACCCCCGGATATGAGGCGATGTATTTCATGGATGGATCATCTGGCTACAATCAAATATGTATGGCACCGAAAGATGAAGAGCTTACTTCATTTTGCACTCCTAAAGGCATTTATTGCTACAAAGTAATGTCTTTTGGCTTGAAGAATGTCGGCGCCACATATCAAAGGGCAATGCATAATATCTTTGACGACATCCTCCACAAGAATGTGGAATGCTATGTGGATGATTTAGTGGTGAAATCAAGAAAGGGAGGACACCACTTGCAAGACTTAGGAATGGTATTCGAACGACTCCGTAGATATCAACTTAGAATGAACCCATTGAAATGTGCCTTTGGAGTTACTTCTGGAAAGTTCCTTGGCTTCATTGTTCGACATCGAGGGATTGAGATAGATCAAGCCAAAGTCGATGCAATCTTGAAGATGCCCGAGCCCAGAAATATACATGAACTGAAAAGTCTACAAGTAAAATTGGCGTACCTTAGAAGATTCATCTCAAATCTAGAAAGGAAGTGACAGCCTTTTAGCCGTCTCATGAAGAAGGGTGTACCTTTTGAATGGGACCAAGCTTGTAGCAATGCATTTCAAAGCATCAAATCCTACTTGATGAAATCTTCGGTTCTTACAGACCCTATACCAGGAAAGCCATTAATTCTATATATTACAGCCCAAGAAAGGTCAGTTGGAGCCCTTTTGGCCCAAGAAAATGGTGAAAGCAAAGAAAATTCTCTCTACTACTTGAGTAGGATGATGACCCCAAATGCGCTAAAGTATTCTCCGATCGAAAAGTTGTGTCTGGCATTGGTTTTCGCAATTCAAAAGTTGAAGCACTACTTTCAAGCTCATGCCATCCGTCTCATTTCAAGGGCGAACCCGATCAAGTTTGTTATGTCAAAACCCGTCCTCAATGATCGATTAGAAAGGTGGTACCTCCAATTTAAACAATTCGAGATTGTCTTTGGCAAATTTCTTGGCAAATCATCCAATACCTGATGATTGGGAGTTGACTGATGAACTACCTGATGAGGATGCAATGGTCATCGAAGTGCAACCACCATGGAAAATATATTTTGATGGTGCCGCACATCGTGAAGGAGCTGGTGCAGGTGTTGTGTTTGTCACTTCTCAAGGAGAAGTCTTGTCATATTCCTTCACCTTAACACAACATTGCACCAACAACATTGCAGAATATCAAGCACTCATACTTGGGCTTGAGATGGCCGTTGATATGAGAAAACTCCAATTACATATTTTTGGAGACTCTGAGTTAGTGATCAATCAATTGCTAGGTAGCTACGAGATCAAAAAGCCAGAATTACGTCCTTATCATGATTATGCACAGAAATTGATTAGATGGCTTGGCAATGTAACTCTTCAGCATGTGCCAAGGAAGGAAAATAAGAAAATTGACGCCTTAGCTTATCTAGCTTCGACATTGACTCTGTCCGGCCAAACACAAATCACTATCTGCCAAAAATGGATAGTACCACCAGATGAGAACGAGAATGAAGAAAGCAAGCTCGAGCGTTTGGTAGCCATCGTTGAAGATGAGAAGGTTGATTGGAGACAAACCATGATCGACTACTTATGTTATGGGATACTCCCAGAAGATCCAAGGAGAAAGACCTAAATTCATCGGCGTGCCCCTCGCTTCCTTTACTACAAGGACACTTTGTATCGAAGATCATTTGAGGGAGTTCTCTTGCGTTGTTTAGGGGAAGATGAAGCAACTCAAGCTATGCAAGAGGCATACTCTGGAGTTTGTGGATCACATCAATCTGGGCCGAAGCTCCACTTTCACATTAAGAGGATGGGTTACTACTAGCCGACAATGGTGAAAGATTGCTTAGATTATGCTCGAAGAAGGCTTTCCAGTTTCACGCAAATTTTATACACCAACCACCTGAAATGTACACCCTATTGTTGCATCTTGGCTATTTGACGCTTGGGGATTAGATGTTGTTGGACCACTTCCAAAATCTTCTGGAGGACATCTAGACATCTTGGCTGCAAATGATTACTTCTCAAAATGGGCTGAGGTGGTCGCTCTCAAGGAAGTGAAGAAAGAGAATGTCGAAAACTTCATTCGAGTGAACATCATATATCGTTTCGGTATTCCTAGTTATATAATAACAGATAATGGCAAATTGTTCGATAATAAATTGATGACCAAGATCTATGAACTTTTTGACTTCAAGCAACATAATTCGTCAATATATTATGCTGCTACAAATGGACTAGCCTAAGCATTTAACAAGACACTTTGCAACTTGTTAAAGAAGGTTGTCTCCAAGTCTAAAAGAGATTGGCATGGCAGAATGGAAGAAGCTTTGTGGGCATATCGTACGACTCATCGCACGCCGACATAAGCAACTCCTTATTCTCTTGTTTATGGAGTCGAAGCAGTTCTTCCTCTTGAGCGTCAAATACCATCCTTACGACTCGCTGTCCAAGAAGGTCTTATTGAAGAAGAAAACGCTTGTCTGCACCTTAAAGAACTAGAGTCCCTTGATGAAAAAAAGCTAGAAGCTCAACAAAGTCTTGAATGTTATCAAGCTCGTCTTTCTCGTGCTTTCAACAAAAAGATTCTCTTGAGGTCCTTCCAAGTTGGCGATCAAGTTCTTGCAGTAAGAAGACCTATTATCACCTCTCGCAAATCCGGGGGCAAATTCACTTCAAAATGGGATGGTCCATATGTTGTGCAAGAAGCCTATTCAAGTGGAGCTTACAAGTTAGTTGATGCAGATGGCATGAGAAATGGCCCTATCAATGGGAAATTTCTGAAAAGGTATTATCCTTAAAGAGGACACGCTCCTGGCCCGTATGAGCCTAAACTGCGAACAGCACCCACAAAAAAAAAGTCTGCTAGGTTGAAAACCCAAAAAGAGGCGGCCTAGGCAAAAGTTAAGACATAAAAAAAATTTAAAAAAATCGCTAGGTTGAAAACCTTGAAAGAGGCGGCCTAGGCTAAAAAGAAAAGGACCGCTAGGTTGAAAATCTCGAAAGAGGCGGCCTAGGCAAAAGTTAGGACATTAAAAAAAAGTCACTTATTTTGAACTACGTTATGACTTGATCCTCTTCACCGAGGTACGTAGGCAGCTTAGAATTTCATTCTAAGTTTAGTCACATGAGTAAAAAAAATTACTTATTTTGAACTACGTAATGACTCGATCCTCTTCACTGAGGTACGTAAGCAGCTTAGAGTTTCATTCTAAGTTCAATCGCATAAGCTTAAAAAAATGTATTTCAACGTGACATGATCATCAAAATTCGAGTTGAGGCATCACGTTGATTGCTTAAATAGGCGCATATTACAGAAACAAAGAAGGCAATTTGTGTCAAGCCAAAATGGACATTTCATTGCTTCAATGCTACAAGGATCTGATGCATCATTATCAAGAGACTAAAAGGATGAAAATATTTGTACTTTGTCCTATACGAAGAATATAAGTCATAAAAGCAATTGACGCGAAAGATTGTCGCTATCTTGTCTTGAATGCCTTTCCAAGTTCGCTTCATTTCTTCAAAACATGATGCTACCATAAAGCTTTGCGTAGTTGAATCCAATGTGAGTTGTTCCCCCATCATGTGGCCTAACTGTGAAATTTTAAATTTGGGTTCTGAAGGATCAAGCAATACATGATCTGGAACTTTTATTAATCCATAAGGTCTTATGCCGCAAAGACTTCTATATGCATGCGAATATGAAAGTTCACTGCAGTTGTGTCGACTTCGCAAATTTTCTATTGGTAGACCGAAAAAATTTCTTCCATGAAATTCATAGGTACTTCAGGTTTCTGAGTTTATTTTCTAACGGCATGGACGTATTGCAATTCCGACACTCCAAGCTCAAGATATGATATTTTTCACTAAAAGTACGCAAATCTGAAAGCTCACTGCGTTTGAGTCGACTTTGCGAATTTTTTGTTGACAGTCCGAAAGGATTTCTGTTATGAAATTTATATGAGTTTTAGATCTCCGAGTCTACTTTCTGACACTGCAAACGGATTGTAATTTTGATACTCCTAGCTGAAGATACAATTATTTTTGCCAAAAGTATGTAAATCTGAAAGTTCACTGCAGTTGAATCAATTTCGTGAATTTTCTGTTGACAGTATGAAAGGAGTTCTGTTGTGAAATTTATATTCATTTTATATCTCCGAGTCTACTTTCTGACATTACAAATGGATTGTAATTCCGATACTCCTAGCTCAAGATACAATTATTTTCGCCAAAGGTACACAAATCTGAAAGTTCACTGCAGTTAAGTCAATTTCACGAATTTTCTGTTGATAGCCCGAAAAGAGCTCTGCCATGAAATTCATAGGTATTTCAGATCTTTGAGTTTTCTTTCTAAAGGTACAAACGGATTATAATTCCGACACTCCTAGCTCAAGATATGACTTTCTTTAACAAGAGCGCTCGAAGCAACAAAGCCAACACACAAGACATGTGCTGAAATTTAAGAAAGAAATAATTGGGAGTAACAGAGGGAATCCAGGTCTCAAAGAGAGATATCACATACTAAAAATAAAGATGCTTTTATTGCTCCAAGAAATAAGTACTCCATTACATGATATTAGTTATATAAAAAAAAATTCGTAAGTCGAGAATCCTAAGCAAAAACAAAAAACTCTAAAATCATGAAAAAGGTTTGAAGCTAAGGATTTGTTGGCGGCTTGTCTCAACTGCCCATTTCAGGAGGGATAATTTCTCTGCTTCATCATTAGATAACGGATGATTGGCTTCAATGGTATAAATCTCTCCTTCGATAATGTCAATGTTCTCTTGACTTTTAGCCAACTTCACTTGTCGTTTATCCAAGAGCGCGACGATCTTCTTCTTTCTGGATGCCAAGGTAGCTAGTTGTTGTTGAACACTCGCAAGATTGGCTTGAAGTCTCTCTACAGACTCGTTCACCTTTTCATATTCCTGTTTTGCATCATCGAGGCGTCGTCGTGCATCAGAAAGTGACTCTTGGTGAATTCTTTAGTCATCTTGGACGATCTTAAAGCATCATAATCTGCATACGTCTTTAAAAAAGCCTCAACAAGAGCCTCTAAAGTAGAAGTATCAATAATATTTTCTTTCTTAATTTCCTTAAGAGTCAAAGCGATACTTTCCTCCAACTTTGTGAAGCTATCCAGATAATCAAGAGAGAACTCTTCGATCCATTCACACAAGGTATGCCACATCGTGTTAACAAAAGAAAGTTTAATACGGGAAATAGTCTCTTGTAGTTTGAAGTTTGGAGCATCAAGATGTAACGGCCATGGAGTAGGCTCGAAGGCTTTTTGACATTTTGCTTGACTTGCGGCAGCCTCCATCTTACTTGTCATGGCTGGCTTGGAAAGCATAACATCTTCTGGAAGAACGAGGTACGACTCTTTGGGTAGACTCAAATCTTTCAACGAAGCATTATTTGCAGCATGATGTTCAACACCATCAAATGAAGTGTGGGGACTTTTTGCGGCCACACTGAGGGAATTTAGGCTTGTAACACAGTCTTCCACCATATTGCCACCAAGTACATCATCATACAACTCATCGACGCACAACTGCAATTAAAAAAACAATAACTTTGGTGTTAAAAAAAACAAAAAAAAAGGAGTAAATTTGAAGGAAATAATATTTACTCATTTCTCCAGTTCAAACAACGGCATCGTTGAGCTAAGGTCACCATCTATGAAAAATCCAGTATCAATACTAAGAGCATCCAAGTCAGCAAACTCACTATGACTCGTGTCCTTAGCCTTCTTCTTTGAACGATTCCAATGTATGTCGTGACTAACATCACTCTCGTTCGAACTGGAAGTCGCACTAACATTCACACCCTCATCGGGCAAAGCAGAAGCTTGAGTCCTTTCCTCATTTGTTGGCACGACGTTGGCTGTCTTTGCAACATCTTTGTTTGGTGAAGTATGAGGCGCTTTCCTTTTGCAAGGATTGTTCGTCCCTTCCACAGTGGCAGTAGTTGTCTTGGAAGTCAACAAAATATGTTTAGCTCCTTTTTCCATATGGGCATCCCCGCCCGTCGAAGGGGTAGACTTGGATAAGAGCTTGGTGCTTGGCGAAGGATCTTTTGATCTTAACTTGGACTTGGAAGACCCTTTGTGAGTGTTCTTTTGACGTTGATCATCTTTGGAGGATAAAGGAATATCATCTTTCCTTGGAACTTTCAAAATGATATGAGTACTTTGTCGGGAGGAGTGCACTCGATGAGCTGACCACCAATCTGCATACTCATGAGTCATTAGAGACCCCTCTTCTGAAGGACGCGTAGGGACAATAACCTTTGACGGACCTCCAAGACGAACACAGGAGTCCCAAAATTGCACTAGCATTTTCAGTGAGCCGTCATAAGGTCGCTCTATGAGGTTGCCAGGAACATCTTGACAAAAGTTGAATTGACGACTAAACCTATGGGGGCTATAAGATTCCACAATATGAATGTCGTCATGCCTAAGGGTGATGAAGCTTGAGTGAAGACTTATAAAAAAGTCACTCCAAGAATTCGATTGTTCGTCACGATCAGTAAGATGAAATTCCCTCCCTTGTAGCATAGCCAAATGGTGAAGTTGTCGGGCACTAACTTGTTGAAACAACTCACGGGCATTACTAAGGTCAAAATGCTTGGCCATCTTCTCGCCAGAAACCTTGCACATTTGCGGACCTCATTGTGGATGCTTAACATGATAGTAGGTGTCAAAATATACTCCTATCCATCCATATACATAATGAATAGAAAGAATGCTTTGCAGGCGCCCAAATCTCGAGAAGTGGAGACCTCCTTCGAGCCATGGTAGATACTTGCAAGGACTGGAACCGCCAAGGAAAACTTCTCTCCATGAGCCATCAAACTCCAGAATTTTGAAGACGCTAGCACGAATGTAGTCGATCTTCTTATTGAAAAACACAAATTTGCAAAGCCAACATGCAAGGAAAGCCGCAAAATAAGTCTCAACTCTAAGTGACTCCTCGCCAAGCTCAATAAAGGGGGCATTCTCCTCATCGGTTCGTGGTAGGAAGCTCGCGTCAATATTTCCAGAAGGATTATGATTCAACTTCGGCCTTGTAGTCCAATTCCTTGATGACTTTTGCGGAGGCTTGGCATACCTACTCGGACCTCAAAACCAAAACTCCACCCAATCACGAATGGAGACCTCGTGGACATCATCCTTCATGAGTTTGTAGAACATCGAGAACAAGTGCAGACAACTTCTTAGGAGGAAAGGTTTTCCTTGATCGTCCACTTGTGTCAACTCCTTAGCCGAGGGGATAACTTCGTCGTAGAAGGACCCATGCACTGGAAGGACTCCGATTGCTCTCAAGTCCCACAAAGAGATGGAGAGTTCACCAATAGAGGTAGAAATTGTGTTGGTATATGGACGCCAAATCTCACAAAAGGCACGAAGGACATTCTCATTGTAGTCATATGTGAACAACGAAGCAAAGATGGCGTTATAGACCTTGATGCCATCCAGAGTCATATTGTTGTGGGCAAGAACATCTTCTACCCACTTCCAATATTTGGACATATAGCGAGCTTCACCAAAGCCGGAAAGAGGAATGCTCCAAGTGGCGAGACGCCCATCGTGATCACGATGAGGAGGACTAGCAGACGTGACCTTCTGATGGGTGGAGGACTTCAAAAGTAGGACCTTCATGTTGGTTACTTTTCCCGAAAATCTGTCCAATGCATCCTTCATCTCTCTAGTCGACCATTCTGCAAGATCAAGGGAGGTGTCAAGCGGCTTCCTAGCGAGCGCGAAAGCACCTATCACCGGAGGATGAACTTTTAAAGCGAGAACTTGGGCGCGCGGATTCTGCTTGTCGCTAATAATCTCAAGGTGTGGATATGGTGTATCGTGGTCGATAAAATTCATCCTTGCTGATGGAATTCACAGTCAGATGTGCTGCTCTGAGAGTCTGCGAAAAGAAAAAGGAAGAATCTATGAAAACTAGCAAGACTGAAAAGGACAGCATGTCATAATATATTGCCTAAATTCGAGAAAATATCTGAGAAGATATCAGCACATTCTGATTATGATTTTTACTCCAGAAGTCTAGTTTCGTAACCGTGAACCGCTCGTGATTTCGATGCTCCTACACCAAGATATGATTTGTTTGGTTAAGATGCGCAAAACTGAAATGTCGAGCGTGACAGGACTTGAACCAAGTTTAGAAAGCTTACATGGGATAATACAATACGAATTTAAATCCAAATTTTATATATGTTGTAGTACTCTGAGTCTAGCTTCTGTATCCACAAACCGCTCATGATTTCGGCGTTCCTACGCCAAGATATGATATTTTTGGTTAAGACGCGCAAAGCCAAAATATCGAACGCGACTGAACTTAGAACCAAGTTTAAGAAGTTCACATGGGACAGTACAAAGCGAATTTAACCTCAGTTTTTGAACGTATCTTGCCTATAAGTGTTTACATTTTGGAGAATCAAACGGATTGAGTTTTGGAAGCTCCTATGATGAGATATGATTTTTTTTCCGATAGACGCGCAAAGCTGATAATTGGAGAATCGAGCGACGGGATTACGTAATGCCAACTATTGAAGAGTACCTACTAAAACTAACCAAAAGGTGGTACTGTGGCTTTCATCAAGAGTGGAGGACTGCTGCTATGGCAATGATATAAGGAAAAAGTGGCCAATTTATAGGAACCAGCATGGAAGAAATTAAGAAAATTCTTGGTGTTCAAACTGCTGACATGTGCAAATAAGGAAATATCATGTCCGATTTGTACATGAATAGGTTTGAAACTAGGAAATCAAAGCAGAAAAGGAAAATTATTGTTATCCCAGGTGTGTTTTTTACGGGAAAGTGGGGAATGCTTTAATATTTTCCATGTTTGATGCCATCAGACAGTGGGAAATGCTTTAAAATTGTCTATGTTTGATATAGTCAAGTTACTAATGCTGGCCAATGTGGAGTCTCTCCAATTCATTGGAGAAAATAACGAGTAAGAAAAATATATTATTGTAGCAGCTAAATTGGAAGAGCAATATATTGTGAGAGTTTTCTTTGAGTAAATGTTCCAAGCGTATCAAAGGAAAGCATATCTTTTGAACCGAAATTCAAGTGAATAAACCAAATGTTTCTCGTAAATCTAGCGATTTAAATTTTAATTTGTCCTAGGTGGATGTATTTCACTTAGTTCAATATGAACTTAATTATTCTTTAATTAAGTTGATACTACATAAGAAAGGCCACCAAATTCGTTTTCTCACTAGAGAAGGGGAATTAAGCTACAAGAGCCAAGCTTGCTATTAGGGGTCATTTTGGCTCACTTTGAATGAAGTAAAAGAGTTGATATTAGGGGTCGTCATCACCGGTACTTCAAATCTCGCCATTTATTTCGGCAAGCCTACATCCCGACAAGCCTTGAAGCAGGGGGCATTTGTAGACAAACAAAATTTTATTAAGTTTAAATCCACAAGTAATTTGGATTTCATCATGTATTCCAAATGACACTATGGGCTAGTATAATCGGGTCGATTATTTAAATCTAAAATGAATTGATTTAAATAAAAGTCCAATGTATTATTGGGCTAGCCCATCAATTGGTCTTCTATCAAATAAGTCGGCCCATAAGCCTCAAGCCCAATGATCCACTAGGGTTTTCTTGGAGACTACTCCACCCCACACCTATATAAAGGGGTCAAAGGAGAAGGCTAAGACACAAGCAAGTAAGCAGAAGGAAAGGCTAAAGAAGCTCTAAAGAATAGCATCAAGGTCTCCATCCATATCTGCAATCATCGCCTGTAGTCAAATTCCAAAGGCGAACTCAAATCATAAGCGGGCGGCTTCAAATCTTCCGTTCATGATAACCCAACAATAAATCCTGGTTCATGACGAGCTTCAAGTTGTTCGTGACGCACTGCAAATTTAAAATCTGTCAAGTTCAAGATCAAGCTCTCAAGCTCTTGAACCATCATTCGTGAGGAGAAGAATCAGAGGACCATATCTCTTTAGATTCGAGATATTCTAGAGATTGTAACCCCATCACTTGAAATTGAATATAATATTTTTCGCTATATTTCTTGTCTTGATTATTATTTTTCAGGAACAAAATTTAGTTGTAACAATAGTCAAGAGAAGGGCATAGACTATGATGAGACTTTTGCTCCAGTTGCAAGATTGGAAGCAATTAGACTCCTTATAGCCTTTGTTTCTTATATGGAATTCACTCTACATCAAATGGATGTCAAGAGTGCCATCCTCAATGGCTATTTAAAGGAGGAAGTGTTTGTCAAGAAACCTCCGGGCTTTGAAAGCAAGGAATGTCTTGATCATGTGTACAAGTGTCACAACCCAAAATTCGCATGTCTTGATGGCGCCTATCTCAATACTAGGCAAGCCGACAACCTCCATAAACCACAATTTCTTTTAATTTTGAAAATGTAATATTTAAATTCAATATAAAAATCTCACAAATACTGATATAAAACATTCCCAAAACCCGGTGTCACTGAGTAAATGAGCATCTAAACAATAACAACGTCTGACTGATAAGAACATTGTCTGAAAATATAGAACAGTACAATAATTAAAAGGAAAGAGAGTCAAGGTCTGCGAATGCCAAGCAGCTACCTTGATAGTCTCCAACATATAAGTCCTCAAATCTGGCAACCGCCATATCTGGAAGTGCTTGGATCTGCAAACGAGGTGCAGAATATAGTATGAGTACAACCAACTCAATAAGAAATAAGACTAACCTCTGGGCTGAAAGTAGTGACGAGCTCAACAGGTACAGTCTAGTACATAAATGTAGGCATGCTTTCCAGTTCAACAGTTAAACTTAGTACAGGAAAAATAGATAAAATCTGCATGATATGAGGAATATGACATCTCTATATCCACATGCCAAAATATATATTGTATGTGATGTACTACAATGGAAACCTCGTGTACTCACACTCTCAGAATACTCAATCACCCAGTACTGTATATGGCCAATCTAGCCCAATGAAGATCCATCCCATACATATTTATATACACACACATACACACACACATACACACATCAACCGAAGTCAGTCACTCGGTACTGTATAAGCCCAATCCAATCCAGGGAAGATCCATCCTATATATAAATGATTCGGACAAGATCCATGTCCATGGAAGATCCACTCCGCAATATAAATACTTAGGGCAAGATCCATGCCCATGGAAGATCCATCCCTCAATATAAATGCTTCGGGCAAGATCCATACCCAAGGAAGATCCATCCCTCAATATATAATTAATCGCGCTCACTGTGGGGGGTGCAGACTCCAGAAGGTTTCCTTCAGCCCAAGCGCTATAATAGTCAGATCCATGCATAAATAAATAAAATATGTTGCGCCGTACAGCCCGATCCCATAAATATCACTCAAAATCTCCAGTCTCTCGGGCTCTCAATGACATGAAAATCAACCTGACATGATGATATGATGTATCAATGAATGACAACAGAGACTGAGATATGATATGCAAATGATAGATGTGACTGAGTACAAAATTATAATTTAAACAAATAACTCAACAGTAATACAACCTCTGTGGGTCCCAAAATATCGGCGCGTAGCCTAAACATGATCATTAACATGAGTCTCAACTCAATTTCCTCTAACACATGGAGGATATGCGGATAATGACATGATTCTCTAATTATACAACTCCACAAAATTTATTTAAGTCTCAATTTCTATGGTGCACGCCTACACGCCTGTCAACTAGCATGTGCGTCACCTCCAAACAAATCACATAACACGTATAATCGGGGTGCATACCCTCAGAACCAAGTTTAGAAGTGTTACTTACCTCCAACCATGTAATTCTCTATTCTTCTATACCTTTGCCTCGTGAATCGGTCTCCAAACGCCTCGAATCTAGTCACAAATAATTTGATTCAGTCAATACCAATTATAGGAATTAATTCCATATGAAAATACTAATTTAGCCAAAAAAATCCGAAATTGCACTCAAAAATTGCCCGTGGGCTCATATCTCGGAACCCGACAAAAGTTAAAACATATGAATGCCCATTTAATCACGAGTCTAACCATACCAATTTTACCAAATTCCGACATCAACTCGACCCTCAAATCTTCAAATTTAACCAAGAGGATTTCCAAAATTTTCCAACTTAAATCACCAATTAAATATTTAAAACAACCATAAATTCGGGTAATTTGACCAAAATTGAGTTAAGAACACTTACCCCGTTGTTTTCCTTGAAAATCTCCCAAATATCGCCTATCCCTGAGCTCCAAATCGGTAAAATGAAAAATCAGAACTTAAACTTTCTGTCCAGGCTCCTCTTCTTCGCGAACGCGGCCACTGCCTCGCGTTCGCGAAGTACAAAATTTTGTTGACCTGAATTTCTTCTTAGCGAATGCGAGGTTCCTCTCGCGATCGCGATGATCAAAAATCCCAAGCCTTCGCGAACGCATAGGCCAACACGTTAGGTCCCCCCTCCCGCTCTCTCTCTTCTTCGTGAACGCGACCACCCTCCCGCATTCGCGATGCACAACCTGCCCAACCCTTTGCAAACGCGGCTTACCCTTCGCGAACACGAAGACCAAATCTTGCCTGCTTCCAGTTCCCCTTCGCAAACGCGAGACCCCTCTCGTGTACACGATGAAGGACACCAGATAGTGCATCGGAAAAATTCCAGCAAAGTTTAGAGTCTAACATTCAATCCGTTAACCATCCGAAACTCACCCGAGGCCACCTGGACCTCAACCAAATACGCCAACAAGTTCTAAAACATCATACGAACTTATTCGAACCTCTAAATCATATCAAACAACGTTAAAATATGAGTCATACCTCAATTCAAGCTTAATGAAACTAAGAAATTCTAACTTCTACATTTGATGTCGAAACCTATCAAATCAAGTCCGATTGACCTCAAATTTTGTACACAAGTCATAAATGACATAATGGACCTATAAAAAATTTTAGAACTGGATTCTGACCCCGATATCAAAAAGTCAACTCCCCGATCAAACTTTCAAACCTAAACTTTCTATTTTTGCCATTTCAAGCCTAATTTAGCTACGGGCTCCAAATAATTTTTCGGGTACGCTCCTAAGTCCAACATCACCATACAAAGCTATTGGAATCATCAAAACTCTATTCCAGGGTCGTTTGTATATAAGTCAACATCCGGATAACTATTTTAACTTAAGCTTTAAACTTTAGAACTTAGTGTTCCAGTTCATTCCAAAACCTCACCAGACCCGAACCAATTACCCCGAAAAGTCACATAACAACTGTAAAGCACGAATTGATTAGTAAATTAGGAGAATGGGGCTGTAGTATTCAAAACGGTCGGCCGTATCGTTATAACAAGCTTGACAAGGTACTTTATGGGCTCAAGAAGGCTCCAAGAGCATGGTAAGAGAGATTATCAAAATTCTTGCTTGAGCATTTCTACAAGAGAGGTAAAATTGACAATATTTTATTCTTGAAATAAAAAGGTAAAGATCTCTTGGTAGTTTAGATATATGCTGATGATATAATCTTTGGAATAGATACTGATAAGTTAAGTAAAGAATTTGCTAAACTAATGGGGAGTGAATTTGAAATGAGTATGATGGATGAGCTTAATTTCTTTTTAGGCTTACAAATTAAATAAAATTCAAATGGAACTATGATCCATCAGCAGAAGTATGTAAAAGAGTTTCTTAAAAGGTTTAAAATTGAAGATTCCAAAGAAATTGACACTCATATAGCAACAACCACAAAATTGGATGCAGATGAACATAGTTCATCTGTTGATCAGAAGTTGTATAGGGGAATGATTGGCTCTTTGTTATATCTCACTGCTAGCAGACCTGACATTATTTTCAGTGTAGGCCTTTGTGCTAGATTTCAGGCAAATTCAAATGAGTCTCACTAGGCTACTGTCAAGAGGATTTTGAGATACCTAAAAGGCACAACTGGCCTTTTTCTATGGTATCCAAAAGATAGTAATTTCAACTTAGTAGGATATGTTGATACTGATTATGTAGGTTTTCTTGTGGATAGAAAGAGTACCTCAGGTATGGCACACTTCTTTGGCTCATGTCTTGTGTCTTGGGCGACGAAAAAGCAAAATTATGTGGCCTTATCTACTACTAAAGTTGAGTATGTTGTTACTGCCTTATGTTGTGCTCAATTGTTGTGGACCAAATAACAATTATTGGACTTTGTAATTAATGTAGGTTGTGTCCCTATCTTTTGTGATAACACTAGTGCAATTAGTATGACCAAGAACCCGGTTCATCACAAAAAACTAAGTACATAGATGTTAGGCATCACGTTTTGAGGGACAACTATGAAAAGGGTTTGATCACTGTGGAATTTTGTGCTACTGACAAGCAAATAATTGACATCTTCTCAAAAGCTCTAAGTAAAGATCACTTTGAAAGGAACAATTAGAATAGGGATGATTAAGATCACTTCAAAGGAACCAGTTCTAATTCAAATTGGTTAGAAAATCTCTTAATTTTGTACATAATTAGATTAGATTTTGCTCAGTCTCATACTTTCACTAGTATACTCTTGTGTCATGTGCTAAAATATCTCATTAATCTCTAATGATATTATCTTTATTCTCTTGGAAAATTCAAACTTACACAAGAGATTTCTCAGTTAAGAACCTGGTTCATCAAGATTATTTGGTACGTACTCTCCATTATGCATATTTTGAAATAATTATATTTGGATTATGATCAAAAGGATAGTCCCATTTAATCCTAACCTTCCTTGAGCTTATCCATTACAAAATGAACATATTTCACTCAAAGAGAGTCCCAAAATGCAATAAGTGCCTAGATTCTAGGGAGAGTCCTCAACGTCTTTTCAAACTGATTCCCAGTTTGATTAGACTCCTGAGCTTCTCAAAAATTTGTTGTTACCCAATCAAATTATCCCTCTTTAAATTGATTTGGCCTTAGTCGTTTCTTCACTTCTAATTTACAACAACAAAACAATTCTCTCTATCTTCTCTCATCTTCTAAACACGCATAATCATCTTCTCTCATCCTCTAACCATCAATGGCTAACACTTCTGAAAATACTTCATCACCACACAAAGAATCCACACCCACTCCTTCAAACACACCATCAACCATACCTATCTCTAAGAAAGGAAGATTCAAGATTCTTGCTCGCAAAGTAGCCTGGAGGAGAACAAATCAAGAAAATCAATGAGTAATTGAAGGCAAGTCAGGTAATTGAGTGAAGAAACATGAGTTATGGTAGTATGGAGTAAGGAATATGCTGGAGAAGAAGAAAGTTTGAGAGAAAAAGTGGAAAGTGGGTCTGTAGAAGTTGCTGAGGGGTTGTTAGATTGGGGAAGAATGGTTAAGAACCTATTCTATGAGTATAGGAACCCCTCGAAGATCTTTTGAAACATGTGTCTGACAGCTATAATCCATAAAGGAAGAAGAGTTCAAGAGTTAAAATCCATGGAATTGCTAGGGCAAACAAGAAGAGAAAGGTTGCCCCTTCTATCCATGTAGAGACCCCTATCACAAGAGGAAGAGCTACAAGGAGTCAGAATAAGTAGAGTGAGGCTTAACTTGAGAAGGCCTTGAACAAAAGTAAAAGAAAATATGCTGAAAAGGGAAAGAAGAAGGTGGTTGAGCCTGCTGAGGCAGTTGAAATTGAGGAGATGGATTTGTTCCTTCATTATGAAGATGAGGCAGAAGAGGTGGAGGTTGTGACTCCAAAAGCAAAGAAAATCAAGACTTCCAAAAAGAAGTCTCCTTCGAAAACAAAGTCAGCAGAACCTTCTACCTTGGTAAAAAGAACCATGTCTACCTTGAAGTCTAGAAAAGCGAAAGTATTGGAGGAAGAAGAGAGTGAAGAAAAAGAAAAATCTGATGCAGAGAAGGACAAGATGGTTAAGCCACAAAGGGTTAGAGGTAATCCTTAGGTTTATAAAGAGTTTTGTAAATGCTGCTTTTGGCTCAGTGATTTAGTTAAGTGTTGGAAAAAATCCTACTGAGCAGTAGGTCGTAGTTTTTTCATCTTTTGAGCCAAGTGTTTTTCATATAAAAATACTTGTATTCTTTACTTTGCGCATTTATTATACAGCTACAGTAGTATAAAGAACACATAGAAGAACTAGGTCCTTCTATAATCTGTGCACATAAAAAATTGGACGCCACACAAACCACCCCTCTTGTGTGGTATTGAAGTACAAAACATCATAAATCAACTACAAGAATGATTCCAACCGACAAAGTTGACGAATGAAATAAATTTTAGGAACTAATAACACCGTGCACTTAAAAATCCGGAGAAGAAATATAATAGATGTTCAATAAAGCTTTAAATTTAAAACAATAAAAGGATAAACTATGGGCTCCCCTCCCCCCCCCCCCCCCCCCCACAAAAAAAAAAACACGAATAACAAAATTAAAGAACCAAAACCAAAAAAATAGAAAAAATAATATCACACTAATCATAATTCGTATCAAAGTGTCATCGTTCTAAAACCACGTATAAAAATATCAATCAAGACAATTAAGAACTTGAAGATTTCTTGTAGTTTGTTGATTAACTCTAGTCTATTGGTTTCTTCACAGCCTTGGGTACCGCTGGAGTCGAAAAAATGAAGTCTTTTTTATTTGAAGGGGCTCATTTTGAGAGATGTTGTTGAAACGATGTATTTTCTCTTTGGTTGCGGGTGATTTGCGGAGAAACTTGAAACGCGGTGCCTTTTCGACTTAGAGTTGCTATTAAGCCTTAATTATTTGAATTTAATAATTGAGTATCATGTTAAATATTAACAGGAGAAAATCCCAAAAATTTTGAGAAATTAGATAAATGCATTTCCTAATTTATAAGAGGTGCCACATCCCCTTACTCAATATATATATATATATATATATATATATATATATATATATATATATATATATATATATATATATATATATTGTGAATTACCTAATTTTTGCACTATTTTAACACCTCCTAAAATTATTAGTATTTTGTTAATTTAATTGTTTTTCTAATTTTTGTGTCTTTGATTGCATATTTCCTATCATAAAAATACCAAAAATAGTTCTTTCTTCATTTGTGCATTTTAGGAATTAACTAACTATTCAATTGGTGAATTAATCTAGTTAATTGATCATTTTAATAAGTTACTTAATTAATTTATTTGTTTGTATAAATTTAGTTTAATAAGTAGGATTAAGGAAGAAATTGGGCTAAATTTGAAAGAGAAAGTGGCCAAAAGTGCAAGATAAGGGGTTGCCCTTGAAAGGGTCTGAAACTACGTAGTTTTGCCTCAGAACTACATCGTTTCATTAAGTGACCCAAGATCAAATCTCACTCATTGATCACCCCTTGATCTAATGGTCCATATTTGATCTCTCAAGAGGTATTTAAAGCCTCAACAATCTGAAAACTGCCATCATTTCCCCCATAATTCTTTTCTTCCTCCTCTCTTTTCTCTATCTCTCTCTCTTCTCTCTCCCATATCCGCCCCCACCTCCACTGCCGCCCGCCGGCGGCGGCCCACCTCCAAACACCCCCAAATTCACACCATGTAATATACACAATCTCCTCTTTCCATATCTCGAAATCAAATACTTCAAAACCCCTTCAAACTCCTTGAATTTTAGATCTAGGAAATTTTAGCCGCCACTTTTTTGCCCCAAATCTTGAAGTTCCGGCCACTACCACTCCAGAATACCTACATCAACGGATATAGCTCATCAAGACCTACCTATTGATGTCAATTCCCTCCCGAAAATTCGGCAACTAAAAATCTGGCCAAATTCCGGCGACCACCCCGAACACCCTCGTTTGGTATACCCCTATTCTCATTTTCTTTGTCTATTTTTTCTAATTGTATTGTATTTAGTTTATGTCTAGCATAATTTCTGATTTTTTTTATGTCTAGCATAATTTCTGATTTTTTTATGTATTTATTTTTATTATTATTTATATTTTTATTATTAGTTGTGTTTAATCTATGTTAGCTTAGTCGTTCATAGTTATTAATCACTGATAATTAGTTATTCATTAGTTTTGAAATAGCTATTCGCTTAGTCATGATAGTTTATGATAAAAGTTTAAAGTGCTTAGTGAATTTGTTTTTATTGTATTTGAGTATTTGAATTTTGTGTTGATAAAAGCTAAAATTAAAGAAAGAATAGTACAAGTTTGGTTGTTTTTACTATGCAAAGACTTTGGAGTACAAAACTCAAAAGTCATTGTGTGGTGACAAATACAATACTTTTTGATAGCTTTTGAACAGTGTTTAGCACATAAAGTCAGTCTTTTTGACAGACTTTTAGTGAACCAAAATCTAACCAAAAAATCTGATTTATTTGCCTATTTAAAGGGCTTCTCTTCTCCTATAAAAGGGACACACACACATCTTGGAGAGTTGCTTAAAGATACATATCTTTGAGAAAAGATTAGCAGCTTAATACATATAGCAAGCTGAAATTTCAGAGCTTTGTGAGTATTATTTGAGTGTAAAAACTTTGAGAAAACTAGAAAGATCCCTTAGGCAATTTGTGAAGTTGATAGCTATCAGTTTCAAGCATCTTTGTTGAGTTTTCTGGGTTATCTTAACACTTCAGTTGCTGTTGTTTCTACTGTATTTGCTGCTGAATTTTTTGTTGCTGCACTACTGTATTTTATTATTCTACAAACCAGGTAAATTTTAAATTCTTATACTGCAGATTTTTGATAATAATAAGAAGGATTTAATCCCGATTTGGTTGATGGAACATGTTAGATCTGATTTTGTTTCAAGATGAATATTATATTAGTGTTATCATCATATAAATCTGTTAAAAATTAGTTAAATTATCGTTTTCTTCTTTATATATGTGATTGAAATTGCATTCTGTTAAGTTTACTTAGTTTAAGGAAAAGATAAAGACCCCACTTTTAACCATGTTTGTTTAGTTTGGGATCTTTTCTGTGAGTTACTTTCATGGTTCATGTATAATTATGTAAGAAAGACTTCTACCTTCAAATGTTTTGATACTTTTAATTAAAGTCAACATAATGTTGTAATATAGCTCCTCTCTTTAGCATTAAAGTATTATCATTTTTTGTAGTTTTTATATTTATTCGTGGTTTTTTATGTTGCTATTGGGTGTAGTTTGATTAGTGGCATATTGGTGTAGATGAGTAGAAATATTATGTTAGTCCTTTAGAAATAGTTGGTTAAGAAGATAAAGTATTTTTTATGAAATATAATTTTAGTTTGGACATCAATGTAAGAAGCAATTTGGGTTTAGAAGAATATTTGTTATTTTGTATTGTCTTGGTCATCGAGGCTCTCAAGCAACATGGGCCAAATAAGCTGAAATTTGTAGGCCCAATGACAATAGAAAGTAAGATGGATATTTTCTTTAAAATCAATAAATTATCTTTTGTTAAATAAAATAAGTGATCCAATACCATGAAAGTTTAACATAAGCTTACCCGGGTTTAATGTCTTGCATTAGTTAGAAATTATTTTTAATAATAATATTTTTTTTCGGTCGAACAAGTAATAAATAAAAAAGAAGCATTTTTTAATTAATTTAGACGCTAGGCAATTAGTAGGCGTGCTTTAACTTCATGAAATCGCTTGCGTAACGCGATGTTTAACATTCAATAATTTAATTCAATAATGTCATACCATACTCGTTAGTTTTAGTTAATTTTTAATTTAATAAATCCATTGCTAAATTCGTGGATTCGTTTGTGTAGCGTGATAGTTAACTTTTAATAAATTTCAAAATTATTTTCTTCAAATGTAGTAATTTTCTCCAAAAATAATAACATACTAATAATCCTTGTGATGACTGTGGATTCGCTTGCGTAACGCGGTTATGACAAAAATCAATAAAATTCATATCGGTCACACATTCGTTTGCGTGGTGCGGTTAGGACAATTTTATTTAAATATTTTCTTTAATAATTTTAATAATTAAAAGTGGATAGGTGAAACATGAAAATCCAAATAAAACACAATTTATCCAAAATAAATTCAAGCCAAGTTAAGTCAATAAAGCGACCATGCTAGAACCACGGGACTTGAGGAATGCCTTAAACCTTTTCCCCGGTCAACAGAATTTCTTACTCGGACTTTGTTTTCGCAGACCAATTAATAATAGAGTCAAACCTTTCTTTGATTAGGGATTCAAATAAAAGGTGACTTGGAACATCGAAAAATCAATTCCAAGTGGTGACTCTGTAAATAAAATAAACCCTATTCAAATTTATCACTTCAATTGGAAAAACTTAACCCACAATCCATAAAATAACATACATCATATCTTTTTTTTTGGGGGGAGGGGGGTAGAAAAGGGGTGTGACAGCTCTGGCGACTCTGATGGGGATTTCAAGAATTCGGGCTTGTACATTGACTTTATTTGGCTTTATTAATTTTTGTATATATTGTGATTTATTTGGGACTAATGTGCTACTTGTCCACTTTTTACTGTCTTGATATTGTTGAACTGTACATATAAATTGTATCCTCTCTCGCATCCCACTGAGTTTTCTGATAATTAGTTATGTTGTATTTGCCTACCAGCATCACAAAATTTCTGTCTTGAGATAAAGCCAGTTAGCACCAGCTTCTGGTGAAGGATTTAGTCACACATGTTTAGGCGGGAGAGCCGTTAGCTAGCCAATGATGTTCTACTACTGGTAAAACTTGATGCTCCTCGGCTTGGGTTGTCCGTCCGGGTAAGCCAGATCTAGATACCATCTCCTTTAAGATTTATAAACTTAGAAGAACAAGCCACAAGAAATGAATATCCCTAGTAGGCTACATTTTATTTGCATCATGTGCATTTGACTTAGCAGCGCTCGACACAGGGGTCGAGTTCTATTTTAGGACAGGCCTTGTTGAGACCATTATGTCATGTTATATGCTACTTGTTGCATTATTTGGGAGGCTTGCATGTCGACCGACTTTAGCATAAATAAGTTGAACGAACAGAAAAAAAATGATGTGGTCTAATGCATATGGTTTTTAAAGATTAATTTTTATAAATAAATAAAAAGAATATAGTCGATTTTAACCGAACAACGCGGGTCTAATTCTCACCGAATGTGAGATACGTAGGCAAAGCTCATCGGTTCCGGCTCCCAATTTTCAAAAATACAAAAACATATTTTCCTTTAATTCCTTCTTTGGAAGTTTTTCTTTAAGACGTCAAATCCAAAAATTCAAAAATATTTTCTTCTTTTAAAAAAAAAAGTCTTTCTCCCAAAATTCAAAAAAAAAAAATCAAAATCCAAAAAATATTTTCTGTCTTTTTAAATTTACAAAAACAAAAATGAAAATCCAAAATATTTTCTTTTTTTTTAAAGTCTTTCTTTCGAAGATTCCAAAAACAATAACAAAACAAAAAAAGGCGAAATCAAAAAAAGAATCTTTCTTTAGAAATCTTCTTTCAACAAAAAAAAAATCCAAAATATTTTCCTTGCTAGGAGGTTTCGTGGGGTTATTTATATATGAGTAAAAGAAAAGTGAGTTTATTTACTTTATTACTGATCCTCCATGAACTACGCAAGATCTGATTCATGTTCCCACATGATACGTAGGCAACCCACATCAGGGTCGATCAAATGATTTTGGAAAAAAAAGTAAAAAAAAAAGAGCAAAAAAATGTGTTCATTCTATCATTCTTGTTGTTTTGAAATAAAAGCTAGTTAAATGTGGTCGGTTTGTCGGTTTGCAATGGTGAATCACGAAAACAATCCAGGATCACTTTATCATATTCTCAACCAAGGGAATAAGCATCGCTATTGTTGATTCGACTAAGGTCACGAAAAGGCAAGTACACAGTTTGGTGGTGAAAAAAAGAGGAAAATGTTGGTTGACTTTTACCAAGTTTGAGCAATTGGGCATGTTTTGTGCGAGACGATTTGTGATGTTAGGGACATGAGAATTCTTCCAAGTCTTTTGGCAAATTGGTTGCTATGAAATTTCTCATGCCGCTAGTCCTGAAATCCGATAGCCAATATTGGGGAACGGTTTGACCAAAAAGTCAAGATTTGAATGTTGATTCCAAAGAAATCATATTGAATTCAGTAGTAATGTTGATGTGCAAATGTGTAGCTAAGATGTGAAGCTTGGTAATTAGAAAGTCACTTCCCTCCTTGCCGGAAAGGAGTCTTGGTAACTTATTTTGTCGTAATTTCTATCATATGGATTGCTTCGAGGTTATGATCCAGATGTTATTTGTTTGTCATGTTATCAAACCTCTCTATCCTTTAATCAATAAAATGCAACTTTTCATTTTATGTCATTTTATCCATTGTGTTTAATTCTTCTTGCATATATAGTTCTTTTTACGCCAATTTCAGTGACATGACATGCATGCGAAGTTTTCGGCTAGATTTTTGAAAGCCTGTCCAATCTTAAATTAAATCAAGGAAAAGCACTATGAAGATAAGGAAAAGGCTGAAACACTTTGATGAAAAGCCCGTGTCATGTTCACGAGGAACCATAATAGTTATATCCGTAGAGGTTAAAGATCTTCATCTCAATCTATCATGAAAATCTGGCTTAAGGATATTTGAATGGGTTGAAGTTTTTTGGACTAATCGATGAAAGGCTCTTTGGCCACGGCCTTCCATAATCTAATCATATCACGGAAGATGACCCAAATCTCCAAAGAAGATGCATTCCAGGGAATTTAAAATGGATTAGTTTGTACTGAAATATATCATTTCACATCAAGGCAAAGACCAAGAAAATGTGGCTCTAATTTGTCAAAGGTCATTTGTTGCGAATAGGATATTGACTACGGAATTGTACAACTAGCAAAACCAAGAAGACAGTCATGTCTATCAATGCCGAACCTAAGAAGAGATGGTATGTCTGGCATTCTTGAGGCTGGGAGGCCATTTTTTCTGCTACCCAAACACTTTATATCATTCGTCACCCCTTTTGAGTTTGTTTTATTTTTCTTTAACCTCCCTCTTTTGGAATCAAGCATAGAGTTAAAAAAAAAATTGAATATCCATTCCACCAGAAAATAGGAGCTATGACAATTTGATTTAAAAAAAGAGAAGAAAAGGAAAAGAAAACAAAAATGAAAAAATAAAAAGAAAAACAACAAAGAAATCTTTCGTGTTAGTTTGAACTACGTTTGACTTGATTCCTTTAAAGGATACGTAGGCAGCTCTATACTAGGTTTCAGTCCAACCAAATCAAAAATAAAAATTCCCCAGTATCTAAAACTGGGGCAGGATTTTTTTTTATGTTTTTATGAAGAGTCGATTTCAAGAGTTGTAAATATACAACCCCATCATCTTGAGTCTATTTTGAGCCTTCATACAACCCTTTCTTTCTAACCCTATCCAAAAGGCATCCAAATAAAGACCTTCTAATTAATCTCTAAGAATGCCAAGCGAAGCACGTAATAACCAACAGTTGTCACACGACATAGAACAATGTCAAGTTGCTCGCACAAGAAAGCAAAAAAAGAAAAAAAATAAAAAAAATTGAGAGAGTCTTACTAGTGAAAACCCTCATGGGCACTGTAAGGTGATGGTAAGTAAAGATAAATAAATGAGAGAGATGGGTTGGTGAAAACCTTCCGGGGCACTACCGGTCAAAGGTGAGCTATGATTTTATGCAAATGATTAGCATAAAGAGGCCAACTTCAAAGACGAAAGGAAACAACAAGTAGAAAGGGTAGATTGGCTGGATAGATTTGGCCGCTCAATCCAAAATGCATGTCATGATCATTAAAGTTTGGATACCATATTCAAAAGATCCCATTCTATGTTTCTCTCCTCGTAAAGTGGCATTTTCAGTTAAATACTATTCTTTCTCATTTTCACATCGCGTCATTTTATTCATTTGCATTATTATTTTGAGTCAGTTTTTGTAAAAATAAAAGAGAAATGATTGCAAAATCTGTTACCAGCTTTCTAACTATACAAAATGAGTTCTATCCTAGCACATCAAAGAGGACATATCCAGAAGGCAGCATGCACAATAAGTTGTTGATATTAAACAAGATCTAAGGTTTCATGCAGACGAAAGTTCCAAAGAGAAAACTTTGCTGGTTTATTTTCTTAGAAGCCAACAAAGAAAGGGCCATAAAATTGGTCACCGTTCCCGGAAAGTGCAAAACAAATGATGTAGGTCATACACGACATTGACAAAGGCACAAATCCAACTCTGATGTCCTATGATAAGCCTAACAAAGTGTTTCGAAGAAATCGAAAAGGTCACTAAGAAAGACTTGCTTCATGGGCAAAGCTGATAGCACCACAGACACAAACTGATATCGGGTGCAAGATAATCAAGTTTGATTTTTAAAGGAAAAAACCTCCAAAGTGACGACTTGCTTTATAGACAAGGTTCAACAACACCTTAGATATTCGGGTATGAAAATAGTCGGGGACAACGATGGAAAGCCAAGATTTTCAGAAAGCAATACAGAGTATCCGAGCAACTCGATATCGCACTGAAAGAATTAGTTCTTCTTCAGCAAGGTGGCCGCAAATTCAAACTACTCAGGGCATCAAGGCCATAAACCGACCACCACTGTTAAACTCACAAATCTTTCTTTGTTTGAAGCAGGAAACAAAGTAGCGTAGAAATGAAGTTCTCAAAGTACGAATGTCACCAAAGGTAAGTTCTTCAAAGACTCTACTTCTTCTTTCTAGGCATGCCCATAATTACATCATCAACCACTGTATTTTTCAGCATAAGGTACATCAGTCCTTAGTTGAGGTCCCATTTTTTATATAGGGCACACCACACCCTAGTCGCATGTTCAGTATAGGGTACACCAATTCCTAGCTGTATTTTCCAACCTAAGGTACACTAATCCTTAGTGCGGTTCCACTTTAATACAAGGTATCCTATCCCTGGTTACTTTCTCTCTAAGTGATACAAGGCGCCATCCCTTGGTTACATTCTCTCAGCGATAAATTGTGCCAATCCCTGGCTATATTCTCTCTTAGTAATACAGGGTACCAACTCGTAGGAGACGCACTTCCTAGTTTGGGCACCAACCCTTGATTATATTCCCCCTTAGTGATACAGGGCGCCAACCCCTTTTTACATTCTTTGTTAGTGATACAGGGCGCCAACCCTCGATTACATTCATTCTCAGTGATACAGGGCGCCAACCCCTGGTTACATTCCCTCCAAGTCTTTCAACCTCACTCGTAGGAGACGCACTTCCTAGTTTGGGCGCCAACCCTTGATTATATTCCCCCTTAGTGATACAGGGCGCCAACTCGTGGTTACATTCTTTGTTAGTGATATAGGGCGCCAACCCCTGGTTACATTCATTCTCAGTGATACAGGGCGCCAACCCCTGGTTACATTCCTTCCAAGTCTTTCAACCTCACTCGTAGGAGACGTACTTCCTAGTTTGGGTGCCAACCCTTAATTATATTCCCCCTTAGTGACACAGGGCGCCAACCCCTGGTTACATTCTTTGTTAGTGATACAGGGCGCTAACCCCTGGTTACATTCATTATCAGTGATACAGGGTGCCAACCCCTGGCTATATTTCCTCCAAGTCTTTTAACCTCACTCGTAGGAGACGCACTTCCTAGTTTAGGTGCCAACCCTTGATTATATTCCCCCTTAGTGATACAGGGCGCCAACCCCTGGTTACATTCTTTCTTAGTGATACAGGGCTCCAACCCCTGGTTACATTCATTCTCAGTAATACAGGCGCCAACCCCTGATTATATTCCCTCCAAGTCTTTCAACCTCACTCGTATGAGACGTACTTCCTAGTTTGGGCGCCAACCCTTGATTATATTCCCCCTTAGTGATACAGGGCGCCAACCCCTGGTTACATTCTTTCTTAGTGATACAGGGTGCTAACCCCTGGTTACATTCCCTCCAAGTCTTTCAACCTCACTCGTTGAAGACACACTTCCTAGTTTCAGTCATTCCAATAGGAGACGCACTTCCTACTCTGAACCTCACTCGTAGGAGACGCACTTCTTAGTCCAAGTCTTTCAACCTCACTCATAGGAGACGCACTTCCTAGTTTGAGTCATTCCAATAGGAGACACACTTCCTAATCTAAACCACCAATCTTAGGAGACACACTTCCTAGTCCAAGTCTTTCAACCTCACTCGTAGGAGACACACTTCCTAGTTTGAGTCATTCCAATAGGAGACGCACTTCCTAATCTAAACATTAATCCTAGGAGACACACTTCCTAGTCTGAGTCTTTCAACCTCATTCGTAGGAGACGCACTTCCTAGTTTGAGTCACTCCAATAGGAGACACACTTCTTAATCCAAACCACCAATCCTAGGAGACGCACTTCCTACTCCAAGTCTTTCAACCTCACTCGTAGGAGACGCACTTCCTAGTTTGAGTCATTCCAATAGGAGACACACTTCCTAATCCAAATCACTAATCCTAGGAGATTTAGTTCCTAGTCCAGACCTTGCAACCTCATTCGTAAGAGATGCACTTCCTAGTTTGAGTCATTCCAATAGGAGACACACTTCCTAATCAGAACTATCAATCCTAGGAGACGCACTTCCTAGTCCAAACCTTTCAACCTCATTTGTAGGAGATGCACTTCCTAGTTTTGAGCCATTCCAATAGGAGACGCACTTTATAATCTTAACCATTAACCCTAGAAGATGCACTTCCCAGTACAAGCCTCCAACCTCATTCGTAGGAGACGCACTTCCTAGTTTAAGTCATTCTAATTGGAGACACACTTCCTAATCCAAACCACCAATCCTAGGAGACGCACTTCCTAGTCCAAGTCCTTCAACCTCACTTATAGGAGACAGACTTCTTAGCTTGAGTCAACCGTGTTCATTCTAATAGGAGACACACTTCCTAATATGAGTTATCAATCCAAGGAGACGCAATTCTTAGTTCGAGTCCTTTAATCTCACAGTCATTCCAATGCTACTCATGGGACGCGCACCTCCTAAGTCCAAGTTATATCAATTTTACACCTAAGATAAGAACATCCTTTTTGGAGCCTTTAGTTTCATTTTTGCATCTTTCAAATAAAATAAGTCGATCTGCAGCTTTACCCAATAACTCACAAAATTTTCTTAGTGCCAAACTGGGGCAGAAAATATTGTTCGTTTTGTTTGTCTTTGATGGCTTTGCAAGCCCTGCGTGATGATTAAAGCTTGCAGTTTCAGTTTTTTCTCATCAGAAGAAAGAAATCTTTCGATCACAAGATAGTTGGAGTTAATTTCTATAATGTGTCACCGACCCAGAATCTCAAGATTCATCTTCTCAATTTCGAACCAGGAAGGCGAGTGACCGAGAATAAGCCATAATCTTTTCTTAAAAGAGTATCAAGATCTAGTCTAAGGCTAACACAAGCGAGCAGGTCAAGAATCAAGATTTGACTCCACAAGACACATATATTAGGAATTTTGTAATTCTTAGTTTGCAGACATATGTAGTTCTCTTCTCTTTTTCTTTTGATGTAAGCAGCAAGTAACAGTAACAGTAACAGTAACAGCAACAGCAACAGCAATAACAACAGTCTTAAATCTAGTGTCTGGTAGTCCCAGTTACCAAATTTTTTCAGAACTACACTGACCTGATTCCTCTAAACAAGGATATGTAGGCAACCTCAGAAGCAGGGTTCGGTCACCATTTTTCAAAAAATTCTTTCATTGGAGTGATATGTGAGCAAAAATTAGCGACGGCATTCACTTTTCTTTGCACGAAAACTCTTCATGTTCTCGAGCAAAGAGGGGCAGCTGTAAATACCTAATTTTTGCACTATTTTAACACCTCCTAAAGTCATTAGTGTTTTGTTACTTTAATTATTTTTCCAATTTTTGTGTCTTTGATTGCATATTTCCTATCATAAAAATACCAAAAATAGTTCTTTCTTCGTTTGTGCATTTTAGGAATTAACTAACTATTTAATTGGTGAATTAATCTAGTTAATTAATTATTTGAATAAGTTATTTAATTAATTTATTTATTTATGTAAATTTAGTTTAATACGTAGGATTAAGGAATAAATTGAGCTAAATTTGAAAGAAAAAGTGGCCAAAAGTGCAAGATAAGAGGCTGCCCTTGAAAGGGGCTGCCCTTGAAAGGGTCTGGAATGACGTAGTTTTGCCTCAGAACTACGTCGTTTCATTAAGTGACCCAAGATCAAATCTCACATATTGATCACCTCTTGATCTAATGGTCCATATTTGATCTCTCAAGAGGTATTTAAAGCCTCAAAAATCTGAAAAATGCCCTCATTTCCCCCATAATTCTTTTCTTCTCTCTCTTCTCTCTCTCTCTTCTCTCTCCCATATCCACCCCCACCACCGCTGTCGCCCACCGACGGCGGCCCACCTCCAAACACCACCAAATTCACACCATGTAATCTACACAACCTCCTCTTTCCATATCTCCAAACCAAATCCTTCAAAACCCCTTCAAACTCCTTGAATTTTAGATCTATGAAACTTTAGCCACCACTTTTTTGCCCAAAATCTTAAAGTTCCGGCCACTACCACTCCACAATACTTACATCAACGGGTAGAGCTCATCAAGACCTACCTATTGATGTCAATTCCATCCCGAAAATTCGGTAACTAAAAATCCGGTCAAATTCCGGCGACCACCCTGAACGCCCTCGTTTGGTATACCCCTATTCTCGTTTCCTTTGTCTATTTTTTCTAATTGTATTGTATTTAGTTTATGTCTAGCATAATTTATAATTTTTTATTTATTTATTTTTATTATTATTATTTATATTATTTACATTTTTATTATTATTTGTGTTTAATCTATGTTAGCTTAGTCGTTCATAATTATTAATCACTGATAATTAGTTATTCATTAGTTTTGAAATAGTTATTCGCTTAGTCATGATAGTTTATGATAAAAGTTTAAAGTACTTAGTAAATTTGTTTTTATTGTATTTGAGTATTTAAATTTTGTGTTGATAAAAGCTGAAATTAAAGAAGGAATAGTACAAGTTTGGTTGTTTTTACTGTGCAAAGACTTTGGAGTACAAAACTCAAAAGTCATTGTGTGGTGACAAATACAATACTTTATGATAGCTTTTGAACAGTGTTTAGCACACAAAGTCAGTCTTTTGGACAGACTTTTAGTGAACCAAAATTTGTCTAAAAAATCTGATTTATTTGCCTATTGAAAGGGCTTCTCTTCTCCTATAAAAGGGACACACACTCTATCTTACACACACACATCTTGGAGAGTTGCTTAAAGACACATATTTTTGAGAAATAATCAGCAGCTTAATACATATAGAAAGCTAAAATTTCAGAGCTTTATGAGTATTATTTGAGTGCAAAATTTTTGAGAAAACTAGAAAGATCCCTTAGGCAATTTGTGAAGTTGATAGCTATCAGTTTCAAGCATCTTTGTTAAGTTTTCTGGGTTGCCTTAACACTTCAGTTACTGCTATTTCTACTGTATTTGCTGCTGAATTTTTTGTTGCTGCACTACTGTATTTTATTATCCTACAAACCAGGTAAATTTTAAATTCTTATATTGCATATTCTTGATGATAATAAGAAGGATTTGATCCCGATTTGGTTGATGGAACATGTTAGATCTGATTTTGTTTGAAGATAAATGTTATATTAGTGTTATCATCATGTAAATCTGTTAAAAATTAGTTAAATTATCGTTTTCTTCTTTATATATGTGATTGAAATTGTATTCTGTTAAGTTTACTTAGTTTAAGAAAAAGATAAAGATCCCACTTTTAACCATGTTTGTTTAGTTTGGAATCTTTTCCGTGAGTTACTTTCATGGTTCATGTATAATTATGTAAGAAAGACTTCTAGCTTCAAATGTTTTGATACTTTGAATTATAGTCAACATAATGTTATAATATAGCTCCTCTCTTTAGCATTAAAGTATTACCATTTTTTGTAGTTTTTATATTTAGTCGTAGTTTTTTATGTTGCTATTGGGTGTAGTTTGATTAGTGGCATGTTGGTGTAGATGAGTAAAAATATTATGTTAGTCCTTTAGAAATAGTTGGTTAAGAAGATAAAAGATAATAATTAGCATGTAAGTTTCTTTTATGAAAAATAATTTTAGTTTGGATATCAATGTAAGAAGCAATTTGGGCTTAGAAGAATACTTGTTATTTTGTATTGTCTTAGTCATCGAGGCTCTTAAGCAACATGGGCCAAATAAGCTAAAATATGTAGGCCCAATGACAATAGAAAGTAAGATGGACATTTTCTTTAAAATCAATAAATTATCTTTTGTTAAATAAAATAAGTGGTCCAATACCATAAAAGTTTAACATAAGCTTACCCGGGTTTAATGTCATACATTAGTTAGAAATTATTTTTAATAATAATATTTTTTGTTCGGTCAAACAAGTAATAAATAAAAAAGAAGCGCTTTTTAATTAATTTAGACGCTAGGCAATTAGTAGGCGTGCTTTAACTTCATGGAATCGCTTGCGTAACGTGATGTTTAACATTCAATAATTTAATTCAATAATGTCATACCATACTCGTTAGTTTTAGTTAATTTTTAATTTAATAAATCCATTGCTAAACTCGCGAATTCGTTTGCATAGCGCGATAGTTAATTTTTAATAAATTTCAAAATTATTTTCTTCAAATGTAATAATTTTCTCCAAAAATAGTAACGTACTAATAATCCTCGTCATGACTGTGGATTCGCTTGCGTAGCGCGGTTATGACAAAAATCAATAAAATTCATATCGGTCACACATTCGTTTGCGTGGTGCGGTTAGGACAATTTTATTTAAATCTTTTCTTTAATAATTTTAATAATTAAAAGTGGATAGGTAAAACATGAAAATCCAAATAAAATACAGTTTATTCAAAATAAATTCAAGCCAAGTTTAAGTCAATAAAACGACCGTGCTAGAACCACGGGACTCGGGGAATGACTTACACCTTCTCCCCGGTCAACAGAATTCCTTACTGGGACTTTATTTTCGCAGACCAATTAATAATAGAGTCAAACCTTCCTTTGATTAGGAATTCAAATAAAAGGTGACTTGAAACACTGAAAAATCAATTCCAAGTGGCGACTCTATAAATAAAATAATTCATATTCAAATTTGTCACTTCAATTGAAAAATTCTTTAACCCACAATTTATAAAATAATATATATCATATCTTTTTGGGGTAGAAAAGGAGTGTTATATATATATAGTAATGCCTAAATTTAAAAATCCAACCTGCAGTGGTAGGTTCAACGACCAAAAGTTGAACATGTCAAATTATATTTAACACATGGTTTTTATATTTATTGTTATCTATCTTTTGATGGTGGGTGCGTGCGGCAGATGAATAATAAGTGGGATGTCAACCCTCAGGCACATGGCTATTTATCTGCTCGATAAAGTTATGATCCAGTATCCTATTTTTAAATTGTTTATTTCTACTATAAATATCGTTTAATAACTGTGAGCATCTAAAGAATATGATAAATTAGGACAAGTTGGTCTTGTTATTATTCCCACTTTCGAGTTCAATTCTAGATTCGTAGATAATATTCAATTGGTGATCAAGCAATTAAATAATTAAGTGCAAGATTGAATAAATAAACTAATATGATAAATCAAGAAGTCAAAATCAATATCCGAATAACAATAGTCATGAAAGAACCACAACCCTAGAACGTGAAGTTTAGCTCCACATAGACATGGTAGCCAAACAACAAATCATACAAAGAAACATAAAAATTACTAAGTTTGGTGGGAGAAAGATGAAACTTGATGAATTCCGGCCTCCACAGCTTTGTCGTGGCTTTTTCCCTCTTCCCAATCTGTTAGATAACCTAAAAGAGGCCTTTTTGGCTTATATATTGCGTACAAAAGTCGTGGGCCAAAGCTCTCCTATTCCTAGTCCAAATCGGCTTCAGGGATTGATGCTAAGGTGGATGCGACGCATCCACCTTGTCCTCCATTTCAATTTTTGCCTGCGAAGGTGGATGCGACGCATCCACCTTGTCCTCTATTTCTCAGCTTGCATGCGATGGTGGACGCGACGCATCCAGCTTCACTCCTACTTCCCAGTTTCGCATGCGATGGCAGACGCGATGGCCCAACTTCACTGCTAAGGTTGCATGCATGATGATGTTTTCCTAGGTTGGATGCGACGCATCCAACCCTTCTTCCTCTAGCTAAACCACCTTTTCTTCATATTTTGCACTCCGAACACCTTAAATCGTCACACATAACTTAATTAGTCATCAAACCAATAATTACACCATGTTGGGTATTTTAAAGATTAAATAACATCAAAAAGTGGTTAAAGCATGGGCAAAGTAACATCAACACATATCGAAATATGCCAAACATCACTACCCCACACTTAAACCTTTGTTCGTCCTCGAACAAACCATCCCATAGTAGACGAGACAAAATTAAACTCTTATCATTCAAAGCACACTACATCTATGACCATGGTTATTTGCTACAATTAGGCTCTAGACTATGCATCAACACACTTCCCTTTTCTTAGGCCCTTCTTTAAACATATTCGAACAAAGACAACATGCTCATAACAATCCTAACCTCAAAAACCGACTCAATGTCACAATGCACTCATGGCTTGAACACCCAACATCATAGAGAAGTCTAATAACGTTACCTATCCCTCGTGAAACCATGTGCCCTCACAACAAAAGCAAAGAGAGTAGAATTAATCCACACATTCATGCTCACAAAGAAAATCGCTCACTCTCACAAAAGAAGTCGCATGCATGCAGTTAGTACCATAGGCTTGCCCTTAATGTAAATCTCTACTAATGTAAGCTCGCTCGATCTAAAATCAATTAGGACTTTTTCATGGTTGTAATGTGGGCTAAGGGACGGGTAGGATATATTTAAGGAATAGTGATTCACCCTCCTAAGCACTTTAACACATCATCAAATAACTTAAGCGCAAATTCTTCAACACCACTTCAATTTCACAAATAATATCACCCCAACAATATTTCCTCCTTCTTTAAGCACTACTTTAATTCATACCCACTAGCAAGAACAAGACAACAATTTATTCATTTATATTTTTCTTTCTTTCAATTTCCGCTAGTGGTGTATTATTTTACAAAATAAGTGCACCCTTCTTTCTTTCATTGGTTCCACTCAAAAGTCACCCCACACTTAGTCCCTTCTTACTTCTTTTAGCGCTCATCTAACACTTAAAGTGCTTTAAGAGGTAAAAGGATCAAAACAATGTCAATTAAGAATAAAAAGGGTATAGGCTTGTAATGTGGGTACCAAATAAAAGGTCTACAGGCTCAAAAAGGTTTAACTAGGGATAGATTTTTGTGATAAGCAATAAGCTCAAAAAGATCAAAGAAAGCCTAAAATCATTTTTCAAACCGAGCATCACCTAAAATTTCGCTTCAACTCACATACCGGGCAAGTTCTAGACACAAGTACAATACATGGAGAATACAAAAACCTTACCACACATGGCACATGACTCATTAAGGACGGTTACATTCCGACTCTCAAACAATGCAAGTATTCACGGAGCAACGAGATATTAAGCATTAAACACAAGGTGAACACAAGTCAAGAAAATGAGAAATAGGCTGCAACAAAACATGCTATCCGTTTTAACAAGGCATCATCAATAATTTCAGAGTGAGAAGGGAAGATATTACATATGTAAACGCTTAAATATGCCAGTATCAACCAAGTCAAGGTCACCTAGGTTCATCATTCTTCCTCCTTTTATTCCCTACATTCCTACTCTACTCTAAAAAGAAAACAAAATTACCCGGTTCAAACTACATCCCATGGAAAAGAACCGAGGCACAAAGAAAAACCACAGGGGATTATTACTATCTACAAAGATACTATATATATATATATATATATATATATTTTTTTTTTTTTTTTAATAATGATAAACTGATAGTTACTCCATATAGATGAATTTACTGCTATTTTATGCCATTAATCCAGTGAATATATTAGTACATTCATCCATACATCAAACATAAATCACCCCCACCCCACACTTAGGACTGTGCGTTGTCCCCAACGCACACAAACAAGGTAAAGTAAGGTGAGAAGGACTCCCTTAAGTCAAGGTGGAGGGCTCATCCGCAGTCTGTGGAGGAGCATCTGCATCCATAGCATTCCTATCATCAACAACTGGTGCTGATTCTGTATCAGGTGTTACAGCGACCTCAATAGGCCTGTTGAGTGGAGCCTCGGTGACTATGGGAGGAACAGGAGTGGATGGTCCGGCAGTGGATGATGCAATCAGCTGGGAGATGTCTGTACCTGCACATTGAACCAGAGCTCTGAGGAGTAATGATATCTCCTTCATCATCGTGGCCTGCTCGGTCTGAACTCGGCTTAGATCCGCACGAGTCTGTCTCAACTCATCCCTGGTGGCACTCAACTCGACACGAGTCGCTATCAGCTCAGCCCTGTTCTCTTGCATATCTGCTTGCATATGCTCAAATAATTGTTGGACGGTGAGCTTAGAAGACCTCCCCTTGTTCGGCTCTAGAACATGAGTGATATCATATGGTCCTGGAGCTTTAGCCTCAATGTCATCATTCTCCTTGTCCCATAGTACTCCCCTTTCTGTTAAAAAAGCCGTTAGGGTATTAGCAAAGAACAGCCTCCACTTGTAATTCATCCTGGTTCGCTGCATTTGATCATGCATGATGGCTCCGAAGTTGAGTGGTATCCCCTATAATAAAGCATATAATACGAGTGCGCGGTAACGAGGGACATCAGTTTTATGTTGGCATGGCAGCAGTCGGTTACAAATGAAATTTAGAGCCACACGTGCTAACGCACTCATGAATTCCTTTGCTATAGAGTGGTACTCCATACTCCCATGCTTCCATTCTGCATCCTTCCTGGTAGGGCATAGGACAGACTTAATGTGTGCATAATCTGGTGTTTTGCATATGGCGTCAAACCTGTCAGTGAGTGTGTGTGGCAACCCTTAAGAAGTTATTCAGAGCTTCAGCTGACACATTAATATCTACCCCTCTTACTCGCACAATGTTTCCCCTTGCGTGACGCCAATTGGCGTAGAGCTCTCTAACAATGGTGAGGTTGGCTTTGCCGTGACCTTTCAGAATGGGTCCCCATTTTTGCACCTCTCGAATTGACTTGAGAAACTCTGAGTACTTTGTCTTAAGTGGTCCGATGTTTATCGGCTTTTCCGGAATGTACTTCTTTGAAACCAATATCTTCTTATAGGCTCGGAATGCCTTCTCATTAACAAAGTATTTCTCCCAATCAACTCGGTCTATGGGTTCACCTTCGTCTTCATCACTCATGTTGATCTGTAGGTGGTCATTGTCCGAATCGGAGTCGGATTCAGATTCTGTAGTAATCTTCTCCTTCCCTTTATCAGTTGGAGCACTCATTCTCGAAGCTTTTCTTTGGTATGTCACAGGCTCTCGTATCTCTATTCCTTTGCTTGGTGTAATACCCTTCTTCACTGTTCTCCGGACCAATGTTTCCTCCTCCTCTTGCTCTGAATCATCACTTAACTGCCGAGGCAGCAGTTCCATTTCCTTCTCCGTCCGCTTCCTCTTTTTCTGTGGATTTGGACCGCCCGCTGCCCTTCCGGTAGGCTTTTTGGGCGGTTGCTTGTTACCATCTTTGTCTTGTTGCTTGGATGGTTTACTCGCTGCTGTCATTTTACGAATCTAAGTACCTGCAATGCAAAGAATTCAACAATTAGCAGATGAAACAGCGAAGTTCAGCTTGAAAGCAATTGCGACAGCTTGCAGACTTCAAGTTATTCGTAAAGTCATGCCATTCACTCTTCATGGAATTGTAGCTCATGACTTTCAGCAAGTATGTGATGACTTTCTTCAAAAACTCAATTTCACATAGCCCCTCACTCGACCCCACACTTATTCTCAAGCATACACCAATGTTGCTCGGTTACTCAGACTTCACCGACGCCTAAATTTTTCTCAGGGACAATTCGTCGAACATGTGGTATGCAACAAGTGTGCCTAGTTCATTCTATCAGTTCAGCAGTGCAACTACCCTCCCAAAGTTGGACGAGATGAAGGGAATTATAGTTTATCATCTCTCAACCATTACAACTACCAAGAACGACAGCCCTAAAAATCTTGAAATTGCAAAACCTACTTGTTGCTACCATTGAAGGAGGGAGGAGAGACGAATTTGGAGAGAAACCAACGGAAGAACGAAGAGGATGATGCGTACCTGTCGCGTTTGATCTTATTGCGATACAATTTCGATGAGAGAATTCTGTTCTGCGTTCTTAGGCGTCGCCAAAACGAGACGAGTGGATGCGTCGCAAGAAACGTTTTTGTTCGAATAGGTTATCTTAAGATGTGTTAAAATATATATTACTTACCTGTGCGTGCGAGCTTTGACGCGACGCATCCCCTTGTCTTCCTTCAAAAAAATTTCGGACGCGATACGGGCGCGATAGGTAGACTTCACTGCCTTGAGCAATTGGCCCGTCAATTTTTTTTTTGCTGAGGGGGACGCGACGCATCCGCCTCGTTTTCTTGAATAAAATCTATGTCCTACGAAAAGAAAGGAGAAAAAAAAATTAAAATAAAAATAAAAAACTAACTAACTTGGGTGGCCTCCCAAGAAGCGCCTGATTTAACGTCGCGGCACGACGCAACATGTTCTTCATGCCTCCACTAAGTCCATTGTTGTCTTGTGACGTGCAATGTCACCACCCCAATAGTGTTTTACTCTTTGGCCATTTACCAAGAATGTCGTATTGGACCCCTTATCACACAATTCTATCGCACCATGAGGTTTCACACTAACCACTTCAAACGGACCCGACCATCGAGATTTAAGCTTTCCTGGAAAAAGCTTTAGCCTTGAATTAAACAGTAGAATTTGTTGACCTGGTTCAAACTCACGATGTTGGATATGCTTATCATGCCATCTTTTGGTCTTCTCTTTATATAATTTGGCATTTTCATACGCATGCACTCGAAACTCATCAAGCTCGTTGAGTTGTAGCAATCTCTTTTCACCGGCCAAGTCCATCTCTATATTTAGCTTTTTAATCGCCCAATATGCTTTGTGTTCAAGCTCGACGGGCAGATGGCAGGCCTTCCCATAAACCAACCTGTACGGAGAAGTGCCTATTGGGGTCTTGTACGCAGTACGATATGCCCATAATGCGTCATCCAGCTTCCCGGCCCAGTCCTTTCTATTCATACTTACTGTCTTTTCCAAAATCTGCTTGACCTCTCTGTTGGAAACTTCTACTTGACCACTCGTTTGGGGATGATAGGCAGTGGAAACTTTGTGCTTGACTCCGTATTTTGCAAGAATATTATTCAGCAGTTTGTTACAAAAGTGAGTTCCCCCGTCGCTTATCAACACTCTTGGGGTCCCAAAACGTGTGAAGATGTGCTTCTTTACAAAGCCTACCACAACTTTTGCGTCGTTAGTAGGAAGAGCTATGGCCTCTACCCACTTAGAAACATAGTCGACCGCCACCAAGATGTATCTGTGTCCGTTAGAATATGGGAATGGTCCCATAAAATCAATCCCCCAAACATCAAAAAGTTCTACCGCCAGTATATTTTGCAAGGGCATCTCGTGCTTCCTCGTGATAGTTCCAGTTCTTTGGCATCTATCACAATTTTTAACGAAGGCATGTGCATCCTTAAACAATTTTGGCTAATAAAAACCTGATTGTAGCACTTTTTGGGCGGTTCTATCCCCGCCGTGATGACCTCCATATGGTGACGCATGGCAGTCATGTAATATAGCCTTCATCTCTTCCTCAGGAACACACCTTCTCACCAACTGATCTGCACACTGCCTATATAGGAATGGCTCATCCCACACGTAGAACCTTACATCATGTAGGAATCTTCTTCTATTGTCAGCTGTCCATTCTAGTGGCGTTACCCCACTTGCGATAAAATTCACATAATCTGCATACCATGGGGCTTCACCTGAGGTGATTGCCAATATTTGCTCATCCGGAAATGTTTCTTTAATTGACCCTCCTTCAGCTACATGGTTCCGGCTCTCTAATCTGGACAAATGATCGGCCACTTGATTTTCTGTCCCTTTTCGATCTCGGATCTCTAAGTCAAATTCTTGCAAGAGGAGGACCCAACGAATCAGCCTCGGCTTGGCGTCTTTCTTTTCAAATAGGTATCTGATAGCTGAATGATCTGTGTAGACGATGACTTTGGTTCCCACTAGATAGGATCTGAACTTGTCAAAAGCCCACACCACTGCAAGCAACTCCTTTTCAGTCACTGTATAATTCATCTGAGCTGGATTCATAGTTTTGCTTGCATAATAAATGGAGTGAAAGATTTTATCCCTCCTTTGCCCCAACACCACTCCAATTGCTATGTCACTTGCATCGCACATCAACTCAAATGGTTGTGCCCAATCGGGGCCAATGATAATTGGTGCAGTCACCAATCTTCCCTTCAGCTCCTCAAATGCTTTCAGACATGCATTATCAAACTTGAAGGTAACGTCTTTCTCTAGAAGCCTGCACAAAGGGGAAGAAATTTTCGAAAAATCTTTAATGAAACGACGATAAAAACCTGCATGACCCAAGAAACTGCGAATGCCTTTGATGGATGTCGGCGGAGGCAATTTTTCGATCGTCTCCACCTTTGCTTTATCCACCTGTAGACCATATTTTGAAACCTTGTGCCCCAAAACTATACCTTCACGTACCATGAAATGGCACTTTTCCCAGTTTAGCACCAAGTTCGTCTCTTCACACCTAGCTAGCACTTTATCAAGGTTCATCAAACAACTATCAAAAGAACATCCAAACACAGAAAAATCGTCCATGAATACTTCTACATATCTTTCAACCATGTCAGTGAAAATAGCCATCATACACCTTTGAAAAGTCGCAGGTGCATTACAAAGACCGAAGGGCATTCTCTTGAACGCATACGTGCCATAAGGACATGTAAATGTAGTTTTCTCTTGGTCTTCTGGGGCTATAGCAATCTGATTATACCCCGAATAACCGTCCAGGAAACAGTAGTATTCCTGGCCAGCTAATCTATCAAGCATTTGGTCAATAAAAGGCAGGGGAAAGTGGTCTTTCCGGGTGGCATTGTTTAGTTTTCTGTAATCTATGCAAATTCTCCATCCAGTTACAGTTCTTGTAGGAATTAAGTCATTATTTTCATTAACTACTACGGTTATCCCCCTTTCTTCGGCACACATTGAACGGGGCTTACCCATTTACTATCAGAGATTGGAAATACAATACCTGCATCAAGCCACTTAATCACTTCTTTCCTTACCACTTCTTTCATGATTGGATTTAGTCGGCGTTGGTGTTCTACACTCGGCTTGTGTCCGTCCTCCATGAGGATTTTGTGCATGCAGAAAGCTGGACTAATGCCTTTAATGTCAGACATTGTCCACCCAATTGCTCGCTTGTGCTCACGTAACACCCTTAATAGCTTTTCTTCCTGTAATTTAGACAAGTGAGCAGAAATAATAACAGGTAAAGTGTCAGAACTTCCCAAATAAGCATATTGAAGGTGAGGGGGTAGGGGTTTAAGTTCCAAATTTGGAGCTTTTTCAATTGACGGCTTTGGTGGGGGGCCACTTGGCCTATTCAGGGGCTCAAACGGGATTATTCCTTGCATGTAACCACATGATGTATCTAGGATTCCCTTCATCTCCTCAACCTCATCATCCATCTCCAAGCTATCAAACAGCATGATTGCTTTTTCTAAACAGTCGCCTAGATATACACTCGTGTTAAGAAGTTTCTCATCCACCTCCACCACAGATATCATAGAGAGCTCCTCATAGTGGCGGGGGAGTTGGATTGCTTTGTAGACATTGAAGACTGCCTCCTCGTTGTCCACTCTCATAATCATTTTCCCTTCTCTCACTTTAATTATTGCATCGCCAGTAGCCAAGAGAGGTCGTCCCAATATGATTGGAACTTGTTCATCAGCCTCGAAGTCTAGAATAATGAAGTCAGCTGGGAAGATGAATTTTCCAATTTGCAGCAGCACATCTTCAATCACTCCTTCGGGGTAGGCTATGGACCTATCAGCTAATTGCAACATCACGGTGGTTGGTCTCGGAGCTCCCAGACCTAATTGCTTAAACAAGGATAACGGCATCAGATTTATGTTTGCACCCAAATCACACAGAGCACGTCCCACGTTAATATTACCGATTTGTACTGGAATAGTGAAGCTGCCAGGGTCCTTAAGCTTTTGGGGAAGCTTGTTTTGGACCCTTGATGTGCATTCCTCAGTAAGTGCAACCGTCTCGAACTCAGTCAATTTCCTCTTATGAGCCACTATGTCTTTTATGTACTTAGCGTACTTTGGAATTTCACGAAGTACATCCACTAATGGAATATTTAATTGAACCTGACTCAACATGGAGAGAAATTTGTTGAACATGCGATCGTCATTCCTTTTCTGCAATCTTTGGGGGAAAGGTGGTGGTGGCCTTGTAACCTCCATTCGCTCTGAACTTGCATCATCTTCCTTTGACTCTTGTGTTGCCTTAGGTGTCAACTCCCCCCAGGTATAGGTTTTTCTTTTATCTTCCTTGGCACTTCCTCTAGTTCCCTCCCGTTTCTAAGTGTAACTGCATTAATTTGAGGGTTCTTCTCTGTATCACTGGGAAGTGAGCCTGTAGATCTAGTATTTTGGTTTGCTGCTAACTGCCCCATTTGCCTCTCAAGATTTCTGAAATCGGTCCTGAGCTGTTGATTGTCTAGTAACAACTTTTTCAGCAAGTCATTCGTACTTTCTTCCATTTGTTGGGGTGGCTTCTGAGGTTGAGTAAAATTCCCTTGAGGCCTATACTGATTCTGTTGACTTCCGCCCCATGAGAAGTTAGGATGATTCCTCCAGTTTGGGTTGTAAGTGTTCCCATATTGCGCATGTTGATTCATAGGACCTCTGTTTTGTTGTCCCACATAGTATATAGATTCAGGATTCGTGGGGCACATGTCAATCATATGACTGTCTCCGCATAGTTCGCAACAAATAGACATCTGTTGTACATGTTGCATTTGTTGTGTTGTCATTCTATTCATCTGATTTGCCAATTTTGCTATATCGGCTCTCATGGCGGAAAAGTCATCAAGCTCAATCAAACCGGCGGCCTTCTGTTTAATTACCCTTCGTGAATCCCCCTCTCCTTGCCAATTATGGTCATTAGCAGTGAAATTATTTAGCAGGAGTTGTATTTCACTATACGGTCTTGCCATGCAACTACCCCCACAAGCTGAGTCAAGATTCATCTTTGATGCTTCATCTAACCCATCAACAAAAGTGTGACCCAATACCTCATCAGTTTGACAATGATGCGGGCAGTCTCTGAGTAGTTTCTTGTATCTTTCCCAAGCTTGACGAAGTGTCTCGCCATCCCGTTGTTGGAACCCAAGAATTTGGCTCCTCAACGACTTTGTCTTCTTAGTTGGGAAAAACTTGATCAGGAATTTCCTTGCTAGATCATCCCAAGTGTGGATAGAGTTCGCGGGCTCCTTTTGCAACCATTCTTTAGCTTCCCCCAACAGTGAAAAAGGGAATAGTGTCAGCCTGACATAGTCCTTGGAGACGTTCGGATAATTGTAAGTGTCCGTGATTTCCAAGAAGTTCTGAATATGCCTCTGCGGGTCCTCATGAGATAGACCCACATATTGTCCTGTGGACTGAATCAGCTGTACCATGTACTGTTTGAGTTCAAAATGCCCAGTGATATCAGGCTTCACAATAGCCTGAGTCATATTCGCAAGATTGGGCCTTGCGGCTTCGATTACCGGACGCTCTTCATTGCCTGCCATATCTATTGGCTGTGGTTGGATTGCGATGTCCAAATCTCTTTCTATTCTCGTTCTAGCTTCGTGTTCCCTTCTCACTCTATGTAATGTTCGTTCGATTTCTGGATCAAGAGGAATGAGGTTGTTTGCACTTCTACTCCTCTGCATTCGAGAGTAAACCCTGCGTTGACACAAACCAGGCAAACTGAAAATTAAAACTTGAAAACAAATATCTAATAAAAGCTTAACTTAGTCACGTAGCTAATTTCTAAGTCCCCGGCAACGGCGCCAAAAACTTGTTGCGACCAAACACACTCACGCAAGTATACGCGGTCGTCAAGTAATAAAGTGACTCAAAGTCGGATGTCGAACCCACGAGGACTTATGATTAACTATTAACTAAATTAGCCTATCTTAATTATCTAAACAAGAATTAAATCTAAAAATATTTTATTCCAACTAATTAAATAAGAAAAATATAAATAATAGACTTTGAACAGAGAAAGAGCAGATTTTAATGATATCAATGTAATGAAAACGATCTAGGGTTATGGGCTATCTAACAATCCTATTGTTTTCTTCAATTGAATTGACCGACTAATTTATCTAGCTTATTGGTTGATAGGGTTAATATTGCTCATAAGAATCTGTCGAGTTCTTACTCGCCTATTCAAGCTAACCTAACGCCTATATGTCTATGGAGTTAGAATCAACAAGAACGCATTTATAATTCCTGTAAATCAACCAAGCAAGGTAATTAGGTATATGTCTATCCTAACCACGAATCCGTTCCCCGATGCCCGAGTTCAAGAACTTGCCCTACTCAATCCTATATGCAATATAGAATTCCCACTTTCGAGTTCAATTCTAGATTCGTAGATAATATTCAATTGGTGATCAAGCAATTAAATAATTAAGTGCAAGATTGAATAAATAAACTAATATGATAAATCAAGAAGTCAAAATCAATATCCGAATAACAATAGTCATGAAAGAACCACAACCCTAGAACGTGAAGTTTAGCTCCACATAGACATGGTAGCCAAACAACAAATCATACAAAGAAACATAAAAATTACTAAGTTTGGTGGGAGAAAGATGAAACTTGATGAATTCCGGCCTCCACAGCTTTGTCGTGGCTTTTTCCCTCTTCCCAATCTGTTAGATAACCTAAAAGAGGCCTTTTTGGCTTATATATTGCGTACAAAAGTCGTGGGCCAAAGCTCTCCTATTCCTAGTCCAAATCGGCTTCAGGGATTGATGCTAAGGTGGATGCGACGCATCCACCTTGTCCTCCATTTCAATTTTTGCCTGCGAAGGTGGATGCGACGCATCCACCTTGTCCTCTATTTCTCAGCTTGCATGCGATGGTGGACGCGACGCATCCAGCTTCACTCCTACTTCCCAGTTTCGCATGCGATGGCAGACGCGATGGCCCAACTTCACTGCTAAGGTTGCATGCATGATGATGTTTTCCTAGGTTGGATGCGACGCATCCAACCCTTCTTCCTCTAGCTAAACCACCTTTTCTTCATATTTTGCACTCCGAACACCTTAAATCGTCACACATAACTTAATTAGTCATCAAACCAATAATTACACCATGTTGGGTGTTTTAAAGATTAAATAACATCAAAAAGTGGTTAAAGCATGGGCAAAGTAACATCAACACATATCGAAATATGCCAAACATCACTGCACTAATACACCCCCCAATGTGAGATGAATTGAGGAGAACTACCGTCACAACGTAACTCACGTTGGTGCTAGAGAACAAACACTGCATCGCAATTCATTTCATTTAGGGAAAAGGCTCAAAAATGATTTTGTGGTATTCGAAATAGATTAATTATAACCCCGTTTAAATTTGAATCCAAAAATGACCCTGCCGTTATAAAATGGGTCTAATAATACCCTTGTATTATTCAAAATGATTTCAGTTTTTTCAAATTTTAATTGCTTTAGAAAATTGCTTTTCAGTTTTTTTTTTCAGTTTTTACAAAAATATTGTTTTAGAAAATATTTTTCAGTTTTTTTAAAGCAGTTTTTTGTAAAACTGGAAAAAAATATTTTCTTTTTCTCCAATTTTTAGTAAAAAAAAATTCAGTTTTTACAAAAAAAATTGCTTTAGAAAATTGATTTTCAGGTTTTTTCAAAAACATTGTTTTAGAAAATATTTTTCAATTTTTTCTAAAGCAGTTTTTTTGTAAAAACTAAAAAAAAGAAGAAGATATTTTTGTTTTTTTTAGTTTTTAGTAAAAATAATTTCAGTTTTTACAAAAAAAAATTGCTTTAAAAAATTACTTTTCGGGTATGATTAATGAGTCTTTATAATTAATTAGAAGATATTTAGAATTGACCAGCATGACGATGACACGTGTCCCTCCGTTTATATGAGGGGTATATTTGAACCCTAAGTATGACTGTAGGAGTATAGATAACCCAATAATATAACGAGGGGTATTGTTAGACCATTTTCGAAAGTAAAAGGGTATATTTGGCCATTTGGCGTATTTAGTATTGGAAAGAGTTGAATATACAAGAAAATGCATACATGTATAAAATTAACATAACCTACCTATTCAAGTCAAAATTAAACATTTAACTACACAAAATACAAATGGACGCTCTAAGCATAGACACATTCAAGAATAACAAAATATATTCGTTGATGATTCTCTTTTTCCCACTTGTCCTCCCTCTATCTTTTAAACTTTGTGATTTATTGTCTTGTACGATTGGCAAGGAAATGAAAAGTACTTAAATAAGTGAGAACCACAGAAAGTCGATCTTGACAAAGCATAATTCATGTCGTGAAACACGTGATCACCTGAGTTGAGTTGAGGCTTTTGAGATTAAGGGTCTTATTTAAGCCACCACATACCAACTTATCAAAACATCTTCTTTGTTCTCCCATTTCTCCTTCATATCATATTCTGTTAAAACCATAATATGAGGTGTTTTCCTTTGCTTTTCTTAATTTCAACTATAGTAGCGGTGACTGCAGTGGCCTCTACTTCCAATAATGTAGAGGTTATTAGCCAAGTGGTAGAAATCCACCGTCTAAGGCCACAGACTGGCTCTGCTGGTTATCGCGTCCCACAATTGGACTGTCTTAGTTGGCGTCTTGCTGTAGAGACTAACAACCTTCAAAATTGGAAATTGGTGCCAAGCGCATGCGAAAACTATATAGGTCATTACATATTAGGCAAACAATATCGTCATGACTGTGAGGCTGTGGCCAATGCCGCTATTGAGTACGCTAAGAGTCTCAAACTAGGCGGAGACGGAAAGGACGTTTGGGTCTTTGATATTGATGAGACCACTCTCTCTAATCTTCCTTACTACGCTCGATCTGATGTTGCTTTTGGGTAAAATTACAAAAACCATAAAAATTAATTAATTCCTTTTTGTGTAATTATTTACACGTTTTAGTAGCTATTGCGTACTAGTGTATTTCACGCATTTTTGTGCAGGGCTATACCTTACAACAATACAAAGTTTAATGCGTGGGTGGCCGAGGGGAAAGCACCTGCCATTCCTTCGATACTTGGAGTATACAAAACAGTGCTGTCTCTTGGAATCAAGCCAGTTTTCATAACAGGGACTCGAGAGTCTTTCAAACAAGTAAGGATCGCCAATCTCAAGAAAGCTGGTTACAGTAACTGGGCAAAGCTTGCACTAAAGTAAGTATATTTATGTGTACTTTTCTTTTTATCCCCAAATGCGATGATTTTTATAGAGTCCCACAAATGTGTATGACTTGTTTTAGTTCAAAAGTTAATTCTTTCTTTCTTACACTTCTTGAAGGGGAGATAACGACTCGGCAACAGCAGTGGAGTTTAAATCAAGCAAGAGAACAGAGCTAGTGAAAGCTGGATACAGAATTGTTGGCAACATTGGAGACCAATGGAGTGATCTGATCGGAGAAAACGTGGGTTCTCGTACTTTTAAAGTCCCTGACCCTATGTACTACATTGGTTGATGTATCCAAACCCCTGATATTTTCTTTCTTGATTCTCAGTAATTTTAACTTAAGCAGTTACCTAATTAACAAAGGGACTAGCTTTCTTTGTTGTGACATGTGAGACGTACGCTAAGCTCGCTGTTACAGTATGAATTCTCCCCCCCCCCCCCCTCTCTTCTTACTATAATAAAATAACGGCTTTGCTTCAAGATTTTAATTTTATTCTCTTTTTCTTCTGGGCAATTCTATTCCCTTCATCTTAAATGACGCACATCTACATTTTCTCCTTATAGTTTAAATGATCACCAGATTTTATCTATTATAGCCAAATTTGATTGAGCTAGTTATAAAAAAACTAATAAAAGTACAATAATGAAAAAGGGAGGAATGACTTCTTGTTTTTAAAAACAACCCGTGACCTAACGATTATATATAAAAATGGTTCGTGCTATGCAATATTGCTTAGATGTTGAAAGGTTTTCATTAAATTATTGATATCCTGGACGTTTATATATATATATATATATATATATATTTGATTAATAGGATACAAGTTGATATTTGATTAATAGGATACAAGTTGGTGACCTAGTTAAAAGTTTATGTGTTTTGAATTTAATACTGAACTTATAATTGTGTTAGTTACAAGTCTTTAATATTATATATATTTAAAGGATTTTTTAATATAAATATAAAATCTAAACAAAAGTTACTAAATTTTTTTGGACACAGTATCTAATACTCTAGTTTCACCCTTGGTTGGTGAAGCTAAGATATGATCTACCCGTGAATTATGCCAAATGTACCAAACAATTATCACCCTTAGGACTTAGAGGTCGTTTGGTAGTGTGATTAAGAATAGATAATGAATAAGGTTTATTAGTAATGTTGAGATTAGTTATGCTGGGATTATTTTTTATCGACGCTTTGATTTGGTGTATTAAAAATTTTGAAAGGACATTTCTGTCTTTATACATGCTTATTCACATATCAACAACTGTGATTGCTAATGTCATGGTTTACTATGTATAAAAATAACACTGAAATACTGAATAAGGTATAGTATTAGTTATACATAAATTAAAAAGTACTATCAAACAAGAGATTAATCATATCAAAGCTAATACATATAGTACTATTATTTTTCTTATAATACATCCTACCAAAAGTCCACTTAGACTTAGCTATCAAGTGATGTATTCTATATTTAATGTGAGGATAAAATACTACTTTCTTCGGTCCACAATAAGTGATTTTTTGTTGTTCACATAGATTAAGAAATTCATATTTTAACATTAATTAGCAATGAAATTGACCATATTAATCTTTACTATCTTTCACATAAACACCCCTTACACATACTCCAACACTATTTATTCCAAGGGCCAGTGGCGGACTCAGAATTTTCATCAAAGGGTGTCAAAATATAAATAGTTAGATATATCAAAAATTCAAGAGTAATCAACGTATAATAAATATATGTAAAATAATTATATAGTAATATAGAGTAATTTTTCGGCGAATATGTGTCGCTTGACACCCCTTGATTCAATGTGGCTCCGTCACTGCCAAAGTCAATATATAAAAAAGATAATTAATTCGTTCTTGAAATCTAAAAAAAAAATAAAATATTTTGAACCACAAAAAAATATTAAAAAATTATTTAATGTGGACCGTAAATAATAGTAGGCCGCATGAGGCGTCAGGTAGTGTCGCAATAATTCTGAACCCCACATTCTAGGACAATAATTAAAACGACATAGGAAAAGACGAATTTGCGAGGACCCATAAGTAGGTTTGCTCTCTTGGCCTGCTTGCCCATTGAACGCCAGGGCCTAGTAGGTGATCACACTCATTAACAAAAATCACAAGGACTTAATACAAATAATAATCAAGATTTTATATAGAGAGAGAGGTTTAGAATATGTTAATAATTATTCAAAGTCACGTTGTCGAAATAGATTGTCCCCCTAATTATATTTCGACCTTTAGAAGCCTTGCACGCTATGCATTAATACGACTAGTGGGATTTCTAGATCGCACTTAGATTTTCTTAATGTTTATATATTAGGATCTAAGATAAGCTCGGTAAGTTCAGTTCAAATTGGCTACTTGCCAAGTTCGCTTCTGTTCAACTTGGAGGGCAGAACTCAATAGCTACTAAAAAAGGATCCAAATTTTTTATTTGATGGGTTAATATTTGATCAAAGTTCATTTGTAGTCACTAGGACCAAACTTATATCATCTGATAGCCATAAAATAACCCCATATAATTAACAGCCCAAAACTAATTAAAAGGCTAGCTCAAGACCACTGTCACTCAAAACCCTAACTTCCTTCTCCCTAAGCGATCATACCCTTTTTCCTCAGCCGAAGAAGCCGCTGTCGAAAGCCGCCGTCGTAAGCGTCGCCTCCGTATTGAACCATCAATCAACGCCCTCCGTCGTGATACACTCCCGAGGGGACCGCCTTCACCTGACGACCGTCGCACCCTGTATTGCTCCATTTACACAACTGGACCATAGAAAATGGTCCCTGTATTGGAAGGAACACAAAATATGGAATATGAACACCATGCTGGATGGAGAGGACGGAATCATTTTGGCAGAAACTTTTAAGCCAAAGTGCCATATTTTGCCGGGAATGGTAGAGTTTTATTGAAGAAAGACCTTATTTGGTTAGATTTGGGGCAGTGAAAAAATATGTGTAAAGTATCTACCATAGAGTTAGAGCAGAACTGTTACCGTATTTGCTACTTAGGATGAGTGGTAGAGTTAAATTTACAGCAAATAGTGTGCTAATAAATCTTCCATTGCAATTTTTGATTTTTTTTCCTTTTTCTTTTTATTATTATTAGTTCTCTCTTTTTGGTTTGATTTGTTGTTACTTCAGAGAAAGATATTAGGAATTTTGTCTTGCATGTTCCAAATTACTGCTTAAACTTTATTTGTTGTCATTGACTAGAGAGAGAGGGGCAACCACCCTTTGAATAAAAATCTCAAGCTCTCTGTTATTGTCTCATTTTTTTTCTGGACTAACTTTCTTTGCTAGGGAAATCCTTTGGTTTTCACCAAATAAATTTTCATTTTCACATGTATGTCATTAGTTGATTTTGATGGGAATCATAATTTAAGGCCCACCATTAGTATATATTTATATGGATATTTATGTATTTCTTTCGGTAAAAATAGATTTGAATATTGGTATATTACAAAATATATACAAAATAGACTGTCACTATGCAAAAAATTATACAAAATAGACTGTCACTATATAGTTTATATATAATAAACTGTCACTATACAAAACATATACAAAAATAAATTATCATTATACAAAAAATATACTAAATAGAATGTCACTATATAAAATTTATACAAAATAGACTGTCACTATACAACAATATACTAAATAGACGGCCACTATACAATTTATATACAATAGACTGTCACTATATAAAATATATACAAAATAGACGATCACTATATAAAATATGTACTAAATAGACTGTTACTATGCAAAAAATATACAAAATAGACTGTCACTATACAAAATAGACCGTCAATATACAAAAGAGATTGTCACTATACAAAAAATATATAAAATAGATATTTCGGGCTATTAGATGCAATAAGTTTGGGCTGAAGGGCCATTTCGTGTCAGTGAAAAAAAATATGGGCTATTAAAATTTTGAGGGGCTATAGAGGGTAGTTTTCTCTAATATTTAGGCTCTTTTGAGTAAGCCCGTTACATTTTTAAAATTATGGATTCTTAATCTATTATTTATTGGACTTTTAGTGATTTTTCACATATATTTTTTATCTTCATAGGCATATCCAGCGTAAAGGCTATGGATCATCTAAATCATAGCTTTTGCTTATACTCTATATTTTTGCCAAAAAATATTAAATATATATAAATAATAAATTTTAAACTTATTAAATTAGATGAGATTTGGTAGAATTATAAATCTGAAATCATAAAGTTCAAATTCTAGATCAATCTCAGCCTATGTTCCATGAAACTCAAAATTTTAACTATAATATAACTGACTTCCACTGTTCCACCTAGGGCTGAGACCGAAATTTCGAGTGGCTAAAGCTGAAGCAGCTACTTTGGGAGATTCAGATTCGAAAAGAGCGGATCAAAACTGAGTAAAGTATATTATATATATATATATAGGGGCAGACCTAGAAGTCTGTATACGGATTCCGCTGAACTCATTAGCTTTTGTTCAATATTATTTTTGTGTTAAGAAATTTATTAAATTTATATAAATATTAAATTTAAAACTTAGTTACTGTTGGTTCCAAATGTATACGCAAGTATACGCGGTCGACAAGTGATAAAGTGATAAGAAAGTATCGTTCCCACAAGAATTTATGATCAACTATTATCCAATCCAAGCTATTTATAAATTTAATGCTCAAGTGAGTGTGAAAAAGATGGTTGTGATTTTTGTAACTAAACTACTGGGACTAACAAGCAAGCAAGAAAATAAGATCGCAAGTAGAGCAAACAAACACTTAGAAAGAATTCAATGAGATGGAGATATTCTAGGGTTATGGGATTGACGTCTCTCCTATTGCGTTTTTCAGGTTGATGAAATCACTTGACTTATCTAATTTGTTGATTAGCAGGGTTTATTATGCTCGCGAAGTTCTTTCGATGCTTCGCTCGCTTATTCAAGCCAACCTAAGACTATATGTCTATAGAATCAAACTTGACAAGAATGCATGTAAATTTCCTGCAGAAATAACCAAGTAAGGCAATCATAATATATCTATCCTAATCACGAATCTATTCTCTGATACTCGAATATAAGAACTTACTCTATTCAATCCTATATGCAATTTATAGTTCCCACTTTCGAGTTCAACTATAAATTCAAAGATTGTACTTAATTGTTAGCTACGCAATAGAATAATTAAGTGCAAGATTGAGTAAACAAATTAATATGATAAAATCAAGCAAAATAATCAATCGTCAATTTACAATAGTCAAGAACGACCCATAACTTCAGAATAATGAGGTTCTTAGCGATTCATATTCATAACAATAATCAAAATATCGTTTTTAAACATAAAAGCTATGATAAGTAGAAGAAGATTGAAAGAATTGATGAATTCCGTGCTCCCGAGTATTTCGTACTTGTATTTTCCTCTCCAAGTGGCGTCCCCCTTGCCAAAATAGGTTTAGGTTTACTTTTATACGAGTTAGGGGCGTCTTGGGGTTGAAATAACCGAGTTCCAAGCGAACTAGGACAAATTCATGTCACCAGCGCCTAGGGTAGCGTGGGGCGCTAGCTCTGGCACTGGAAATCTGGGGGTTTTGTTTTGTGCACCACAGGTAGCGGGCCACGCTTCTTGTGGCGCTACTTTATGACATTTTTCCTTTTCTTCCCATTTTCGCTTCAATTCGCACACCTTCATCCCAAATTGCCTACATATGATTCTTACACATAAAAATACCACTAATTAGCACAAATTATTACATTATACATCTGAAATCTACGAAACATGTGTAAAATGTGAGGTAATATGCATATAAATATACATACTTTAAGTTGAATATCAACACCCCACATATAGACTCTTGCTCGTCCTCGAGCAATAGAACTATAATTACACCCCAACAACGTACATCTCAACTAGGAGGAGCAATTAAAATTTTCAATCATACACTCTACCTTTGACTATAATCGATACCGGCAATCAAGTATGAACATACGAATATCACATTCTTCCCGTTTTATACATGCCCAAGTATACACAATGCAATTCAACCAATTCAAATAACCTAATCATAACCACCCTACTCAAGAGTCGACGCGTTACCACTAAGCACCATCAACTCGCGCACTCACCCAATAAGAGACGTTTACAACATTACCAATCTGTTATGAGATCAAGTGCCCTCACCAACAAACAAGAGAGTGAATATGAAAATAGTCCACACGTTTAAGTATAACTTTGAACATAAATTAAGGACATCACATAATTGAACAAAATTCTCTCACTCTCACAAAAAAATTCATGTGCATCCCGTGGTCGTACCATAAGCTTGCCCGTAGTATATATCTCTACTAATCTAAGCTAGCCAAATCTAAGATCAATTAGGACTTTATGGGTTGTAATGTGGGTTAAGGGACGAGTAGGATACATTTAGGAATATTGACTAACCCTCTTAAGCACTTTAATACATTAAAATCAAGAATGGAGCATATATTCTTCTCAATCAATTAACTCGCCACAAAACACAACGTAGCCCTTTTCTTTAATTAAACACTTCTACATCCCCACTGGCACGAATTAGTAAGATTAGAAGGTATTTTTTTTCTTTCTTGTTGACTATCAACATTATTTGTCTATTTTTTTTTTGGTCTTATAATTTTCTTTTCTCTCTTTTTTCTACACACATTCCATATATTAAAGGTCATCGCCTAGTGGTATTTTTTACAACTATAGTGCACCTTATGGGACCTTTCATGATTTCACTCAAAAGCTACTTTCCAAATCTTTCCCCCTACTTCTTTTAGTGACTAAGTGTCTTCGGAGGTAAACGTTCAACAAGCTCAAGTTACGAACAAAATCGGGATACAACTTGTAATATGGATGCCAAGGAAAAGGTCTATAGGCTCAAAGGGGCTAGCAACGAAAGTTTTTTATTTGTAAGTGACAAGCACATCTATGATCAAGAAAAAAATACTTACGTCATCTTCTAGACTAGCACAACTTAATGATTTCGCTTCGATTACCATACGGGGCAAGTTCTAGACTACACCGGATAGAACAGAATAACACAAACCCTTACACACACATTGCACATGACTCAATCAAGACGGTTTTGTTCAACTCTGAAGTCAAGCAAATACATATTGTTGAAAACGTTTAAGCAATAATGCACTAGGTGACATACAAGTCAAGCAATTGAGAAAAAAGGTATCATAGAGTTGGCTATTTATTTTACTTAGGCATTACAATTCAAATCAAATATAACAGGAAGACAGAGCGCATGCCATAGCCTAAGGTGCTAATACCAAATATGTCAACAGGTATCTCAGAGCAACTCAGTTTTCTTCCTATCCTACTCCTAAAAAAATACCAGGTTCAAGGTATACTCTTGGAAAAGAACCGGCGTCCAAAGAAAAACCAAGGGATACTACCTAACTATCCTAACAAATATAAAAGAAAATCTCTTTGATATTTTTAATCGAACTTTAATCCCTCAAGAAAACTGTCCAAAAAAATCATCGTCGGGAAAAGTCCGAGCTTTTTCTGATTTTTTCTTTCTTTCTTTCACAACTACTACTAACTAATTAGACTATGTGAGTTCTAAACCAAGCTAAAAAAAATTAAAAAAATAAAGTTCTATACATTTACAAGCGAGGGAGTAGTTCGCTCACCCACACTTAGATAATGCATAGTTTTCGATGCATATAAAAATTCAAAATATAGTAAGGTGGAAAGAATAGTTCACTGCTAGTCGGATTCCTCCTCCTTAGAATGCCCATCAGCCGCAACTCCATGCTCATCATCATCATCCGCTCCCAAGGGCACCAAAGCCAGGGGTCTTGTGGCATCATCACTAATATCATCCTCATCATTTGAGCTTGTGACGGTGTTCTCATCCTTTGATGGGTGGATGGGACTGTCAGGCATAATCCCCAACATCTCCTTTGAAGAACTCGAGAGATCATTGCATAGATGCATACGCTCCTCATCTGTCACACCTAGCCTGCCCATTATCACATTCAGGGAGCTATAGAGATACCTGTTGAAGTTTTCACCCCTCTCATTCCTCGCAGCCTGGCTTAGCTTGGATGTAGACTCCAACAAGGACGTAATGTCCAGCAATCCCTTTGGTGCCTCCACCACCTCATCATAGCCGGGGTACTCAGGGACCTCTCGGGAGAGCATGTATTGCGTCAAGAGCTTGCCAAAGAAGAATCTTTTTATTTGTCGCCCAAAGCGGGTGCAGGACATCTCCCCTAGCATGATCTCACCCGCATTGATGGGTCACCCACTCATCAAAAAAAATATCAAACACACTCGGGTTCGAGTGCATTCGTTGTTATGCTCAACCGACATCAGTCTAGCCTGCACGAAGTTTTTCCACACCTTGGCAATCTTGAAGTCGAAGCGGAGCATCTCAAGATGGGCATCCCCCTTAGTCCCTGTCCACTTTCATTAGAATCGACACCACATAGAGTGTGACGTATAGCCTTGTAGCATAAAAAAATATTTTCTACTCACTAACCAAACAATACAAAATATTTTTCGAAAAAAGTTTTTCACTCACCAACCAAACAAGAAAAAATAAGTGATAAAACCACCCATTTTCCATGAAATTAAACACTTTCTAGGAAAACATTTTCCATGGCAGTGGAAAAGGAGGTCCATTTATGTTATACTTCGTATGATCGAAAATATTAATCAGCGAATATACGATATATCTACTACCTCAAATTTAAACCCTAAATAAGTATATAATTCTTTTTATATGTGTATTCATTTCATCTAAAAATTTTAGATCCGCCTGTGTGTTTGTTACTCCCCGCATCATTCTCTCTTCCTCAAACCAACACCTTGTCGTTCCCAACTTTCCAAACAAGTCAGTCCTATTTAGACTCTTCGTTTCCCCGATTGCACCATTGAACTTTGAAACAACCAAAGCCTGAATTAAATATTGTTCTGAAGATCAAGAACAAAGGGACTAGGAAAAACACAACAACATTCTTGAAAATATGTCGTGGCAAACCTACGTGGACGATCACTTGATGGCCGACTTTGACGGCCAAGGCCAGCACCTTGCCGCGGCGGCTATTCTCGGATATGATGGTAGCGTTTGGGCTCAAAGCCCCGCTTTCCCTGAGGTTCTTTCTGAAAAAAACTAGTCTTATGAATCTGTTCGTTTCACATTTCTCTCTGTATCGTTCTTATTTTATCTTTATTGTCCCCAGATGTCTGAAAGCAAATAATTTATCGGAATGTATACTTTTTGTGCTTTTCCTTCATTCGTTCAATTAGATCTGTTTTGCTGGTACATAATTTGTTATTTGTCTAAAATTTCATGAGTTTTGATCTATGATTTTTTGGTATCAATAGACATTCACGAAAATTAATGTAGTATCTGAAAGAAAAATTTCTTTGTTACGTATGATATTATCGTGTGAGTTTCCATATAGCGTCCTAAGAAGCAATCTAGTGTATTATGTTAATCATGCAATGTTTAATTTCAATCTAAATTACTCAAGTGCAACGCATAATGTATGACGTGAAACTGTTCAAACCAAGGGTGTATCTAGACTTAGGACATGGGTTCACGTGAATCAAATACTATCTCCCTAAATCATGTATAGTAATATTATATTTATTTACAATTACTTCAATATATGTGCGTGAACCTCTATGAGTGAAATTGGCGGTTCAAATCCCACTTCGGAGTTTTTATTTCATCTTTCACGCATATATATATATATATATATATATATATATATATATATATATATATATATATGTGTGTGTGTGTGTGTGAAGTGGCAACTTGGCTTTATAAGCTGACTATAATTTTGAACCTATAATTTTAAAAGTGTAGTGGGTTCATGGTAAGAGACTAAAGTTAAACTCAGTCAAATATAAATTCTAGATCCGCCTCTTCACAATAGTGCACCCATCCTCTTAAAATTCTGGATTCGCCTTGTGGTTCAAACCATAGAACTTGTTGACGAGTATTACGTGTTGCCTTTTGTGTTTTCAGTTTAAACCAGAGGAAATTACGAATATCATGAAAGATTTTGATGAACCTGGATTTCTTGCTCCCACTGGGCTATTCCTTTGTGGAACAAAGTACATGGTAATCCAAGGAGAACCTGGCGCTGTCATCCGTGGCAAAAAGGTTTTTGTTTTCTTCTCTTTCATTGTAACTCATTCTTTTCTCTTGTCATCAAAATAATTTCGAATCTGCTAAATCTTTTGCTGTGGAATTCCTGACCTTTTAGAGATTATCAAATTTCTTACCCTCTAGAAATGCCACATTTCAGAAGAGTTGTGTATTAATCCTTGCATTTAATTCGTACCAACATTCTGTCTTTTAGTGATCTTTCTCAGGGGTTATAATTTGTAAATCCTGTTATATATTGCAAACTACTAGCATAATTTTACTGCTGCATTGTATTAGGTTTAAATCATGTACATTTATTCGGTGACATTGGCTTGAAAATTTACATCAAGCAACTGAGCATATAAAATGAACTTTCCTGCTCTCTATTCCTTAGTTATGAAAACTGTAACAACGATGAGATGTGTTAAGCTTTTTATCATTCTAACATTAGCTATTTTTCTGGATGACCTTACAATACTAATTAGCTACACAAAGATCATATGAACCTACCTAAGGGACCAGC